>NC_086454.1:324433314-325033314 GCF_028390025.1 Pseudophryne corroboree | reverse complement strand
CGCAGGAGACTGGGCACAACTATAAAGAAAGCTTTAGACTACTGGTGTGCACTGGCTCCTCCCACTATGACCCTCCTCCAGACCTCAGTTAGGATACTGTGCCCGGAAGAGCTGACACAATAAGGAAGGATTTTGAATCCCGGGTAAGACTCATACCAGCCACACCAATCACACCGTATAACTCGTGATACAATACCCAGTTAACAGTATGATAACAACTGAGCCTCTCAACAGATGGCTCAACAATAACCCTTTAGTTAAGCAATAACTATATACAAGTATTGCAGACAATCCACACTTGGGATGGGCGCCCAGCATCCACTACGGACTACGAGAAATAGAATTACCGGTGAGTAAATTCTTATTTTCTCTAACGTCCTAAGTGGATGCTGGGACTCCGTAAGGACCATGGGGATTATACCAAAGCTCCCAAACGGGCGGGAGAGTGCGGATGACTCTGCAGCACCGAATGGGCAAACTCTAGGTCCTCCTCAGCCAGGGTGTCAAACTTGTAGAATTTAGCAAACGTGTTTGACCCCGACCAAGTAGCTGCTCGGCAAAGTTGAAGAGCCGAGACCCCTCGGGCAGCCGCCCAAGAAGAGCCCACCTTCCTCGTGGAATGGGCTTTCACTGATTTAGGATGCGGCAGTCCAGCCGCAGAATGTGCAAGCTGAATCGTGCTACAGATCCAGCGAGCAATAGTCTGCTTTGAAGCAGGTGCACCCAACTTGTTGGGCGCATACAGGATAAAGAGCGAGTCAGTCTTTCTGACTCCAGCTGTCCTGGAAACATAGATTTTCAGGGCCCTGACTACGTCCAACAACTTGGAAGCCTCCAAGTCATTTGTAGCCGCAGGCACCACGATAGGTTGGTTCAGATGAAAAGCTGATACCACTTTAGGGAGAAACTGGGGACGAGTCCTCAATTCTGCCCTATCCATATGGAAAATCAGATAAGGGCTTTTACATGACAAAGCCGCCAATTCTGATACACACCTGGCCGAAGCCAAGGCCAACAACATGACCACTTTCCACGTGAGATACTTCAATTCCACGGTTTTAAGTGGCTCAAACCAATGTGACTTTAGGAAATCCAGCACCACGTTGAGATCCCAAGGTGCCACAGGAGGCACAAAAGGGGGCTGAATATGCAGCACTCCCTTAACAAAAGTTCAGGTAGTGAAGCCAGTTCTTTCTGGAAGAAAATCGATAGAGCCGAAATCTGGACCTTAATGGAACCCAATTTTAGGCCCATAGTCACCCCTGACTGTAGGAAGTGCAGGAAACGGCCTAGCTGAAATTCCTCCGTTGGGGCCTTCCTGGCCTCACACCACGCAACATATTTTCGCCATATGCGGTGATAATGGTTTTCGGTTACTTCTTTCCTAGCTTTAATCAGCGTAGGAATGACTTCCTCCGGAATGCCCTTTTCCTTCAGGATCCGGTGTTCAACCGCCATGCCGTCAAACGCAGCCGCGGTAAGTCTTGGAACAGACAGGGCCCCTGCTGCAGCAGGTCCTGTCTGAGCGGCAGAGGCCATGGGTCCTCTGACAACATTTCTTGAAGTTCCGGGTACCAAGCTATTCTTGGCCAATCCGGAACAATGAGTATAGTTTTTACTCCTCTTCTCCTTATTATCCTCAGTACCTTTGGTATGAGAGGAAGAGGAGGGAACACATAAACCGACCGGTACACCCACGGTGTCACTAGAGCGTCCACAGCTATCGCCTGCGGGTCTCTCGACCTGGTGCAATATCTTTCTAGCTTTTTGTTTAGGCGGGACGCCATCATGTCCACCTGTGGCTTTTCCCAACGGTTTACAATCAGTTGGAAGACTTCTGGATGAAGTCCCCACTCTCCCGGGTGGAGGTCGTGCCTGCTGAGGAAGTCTGCTTCCCAGTTGTCCACTCCCGGAATGAACACTGCTGACAGTGCTAACACGTGATTTTCCGCCCATCGGAGAATCCTTGTGGCTTCTGCCATTGCCGACCTGCTTCTCGTGCCGCCCTGTCGGTTTACATGGGCGACCGCCGTGATGTTGTCTGACTGGATCAGTACCGGCTGGTTTTGAAGCAGGGGTTTTGCCTGACTTAGGGCATTGTAAATGGCCCTCAGTTCCAGAATATTTATGTGCAGGGAAGTCTCCTGACTTGACCATAGTCCTTGAAAGTTTCTTCCCTGTGTGACTGCCCCCCAGCCTCGAAGGCTGGCATCCGTGGTCACCAGGACCCAGTCCTGTATGCCGAATCTGCGGCCCTCTTGAAGATGAGCACTCTGCAGCCACCACAGCAGAGACACCCTTGTCCTTGGAGACAGGGTTATCAGCCGATGCATCTGAAGATGCGATCCGGACCACTTGTCCAACAGGTCCCACTGAAAGGTTCTTGCATGAAACCTGCCGAATGGAATTGCTTCGTAAGAAGCTACCATCTTTCCCAGGATCCGCGTGCAGTGATGCACCGACATCTGTTTTGGTTTTAGGAGGCCTCTGACTAGAGATGACAGCTCCTTGGCCTTCTCCGGGAGAAACACTTTTTTCTGTTCTGTGTCCAGAACCATCCCCAGGAACAGTAGACGTGTCGTAGGGACCAGCTGTGACTTTGGAATGTTTAGAATCCAGCCGTGCTGTTGTAGCACCTCCCGAGATAGTGCTACCCCGACCAACAACTGCTCTCTGGACCTCGCCTTTATCAGGAGATCGTCCAAGTACGGGATAATTAAAACTCCCTTCTTTCGAAGGAGTATCATCATTTCGGCCATTACCTTGGTAAAGACCCTCGGAGCCGTGGATAGACCGAACGGCAACGTCTGGAATTGGTAATGACAATCCTGTACCACAAATCTGAGGTACTCCTGGTGAGGATGGTAAATGGGGACATGCAGGTAAGCATCCTTGATGTCCAGTGATACCATGTAATCCCCCTCGTCCAGGCTTGCAATAACCGCCCTGAGCGATTCCATCTTGAACTTAAATTTTTTTATATATGTGTTCAAGGATTTCAAATTTAAAATGGGTCTCACCGAACCGTCCGGTTTCGGTACCACAAACATTGTGGAATAGTAACCCCGTCCTTGTTGAAGTAGGGGTACCTTCACTATCACCTGTTGTGAATACAGCTTGTGAATTGCCTGTAACACTGCCTCCCTGCCTGAGGGAGTGGTTGGCAAGGCAGATTTGAGGAAACGGCGGGGTGGGGGGGACGTCTCGAATTCCAGCTTGTACCCCTGAGATACTATCTGAAAAATCCAGGGATCCACCCGTGAGCGAGCCCACTGATTGCTGAAATATTTGAGACGGGCCCCCACCGTACCTGGCTCCGCCTGTGGAGCCCCAGCGTCATGCTGTGGACTTAGAGGAAGCGGGGGAGGACTTTTGCTCCTGGGAACTGGCTGTATGCTGCAGCTTTTTTCCCCTACCTCTGCCTCTGGGCAGAAAAGACGCGCCTTTAACCCGCTTGCCCCTATTGGGCCGAAAGGACTGTACCTGATAATACGGTGCTTTCTTTGGCTGTGAGGGAACATGGGGTAAAAATGTAGACTTCCCAGCTGTTGCTGTGGAAACGAGGTCCGAGAGACCATCCCCGAACAACTCCTCACCCTTATAAGGCAGAACTTCCATGTGCCTTTTGGAATCTGCATCTCCTGTCCACTGCCGAGTCCATAACCCTCTCCTGGCAGAAATGGACATTGCACTAATTTTGGATGCCAGCCGGCAAATATCCCTCTGTGCATCCCTCATGTATAAAAGTGCGTCTTTTATATGCTCTACGGTTAGCAATATAGTATCCCTGTCTAGGGTATCAATATTTTCTGACAGGGAATCTGACCATGCAGCTGCAGCACTGCACATCCATGCTGAAGCAATAGCTGGTCTCAGTATAACACCTGTGTGTGTATATATAGATTTCAGGATAGCCTCCTGCTTTCTATCAGCAGATTCCTTTAGGGCGGCCGTATCCGGAGACGGTAGTGCCACCTTCTTTGACAAGCGTGTGAGCGCTTTATCCACTCTAGGGGATGTTTCCCAACGTGACCTATCCTCTGGCGGGAAAGGGTACGCCATTAGTAACCTCTTAGAAATTACCAGCTTCTTATCAGGGAAAGCCCACGCTTCTTCACACACTTCATTTAACTCCTCAGATGGAGGAAAAGCTACTGGTAGTTTTTTCTCTCCAAACATAATACCCTTTTTTGTGGTACTGGGGGTAACATCAGAAATGTGCAACACATTTTTCATTGCCTCAATCATGTAACGTGTGGCCCTACTGGAAGTTACATTAGTCTCATCGTCGTCGACACTGAAGTCAGTATCCGTGTCGACATCTGTGTCTGCCATCTGAGGTAGCGGGCGTTTTAGAGCCCCTGATGGCTTTTGAGACGCCTGGGCAGGCACAGGCTGAGAAGCCGGCTGTCCCACATTTGGTATGTCGTCAAACCTTTTATGCAAGGAGTCGACACTGTCGCGTAATTCCTTCCACAGCACCATCCACTCAGGTGTCGACCCCGCAGGGGGTGACATCACATTTACAGGCATCTGCTCCGCCTCCACATAAGCCTCCTCATCAAACATGTCGACACAGCCGTACCGACACACCGCAAACACACAGGGAATGCTCTGACAGAGGACAGGACCCCACAAAGCCCTTTGGGGAGACAGAGAGAGAGTATGCCAGCACACACCAGAGCGCTATATAACACAGGGATCCCACTATAAATGAGTGTTATCCCTTATAGCTGCTTTTTATACACATATATATATATATATATATATCCTGCGCCTAAATTTAGTGCCCCCCCTCTCTTTTTTACCCTTCTGTAGCTTGCAGACTGCAGGGGAGAGCCAGGGAGCTTCCTTCCAGCGGAGCTGTGAGGGAAAAATGGCGCCAGTGTGCTGAGGGAGATGGCCCTGCCCCTTTTTCGGCGGACTTCTCCCGCTTTTTCTGGAATACTGGCAGGGGTATTTTTACATCTATATAGCCTCTAGGACTATATATGATGTAGATTTGCCAGCCAAGGTGTCTAATATTGCCCTCGGGGCGCCCCCCCCAGCGCCCTGTACCCATCAGTGACCGGAGTGTGAGGTGTACATGAGGAGCAATGGCGCACAGCTGCAGTGCTGTGCGCTACCTTGGTGAAGACCGAAGTCTTCTGCCGCCGATTTTCCGGACCTCTTCTTGCTTCTGGCTCTGTAAGGGGGACGGCGGCGCGGCTCCGGGAACGAACACCAAGGTCGGGTCCTGCGGTCGATCCCTCTGGAGCTAATGGTGTCCAGTAGCCTAAGAAGCCCAAACTACCACCTGTTAGGTAGGTTCGCTTCTTCTCCCCTTAGTCCCTCGCTGCAGTGAGTCTGTTGCCAGCAGATCTCACTGAAAATAAAAAACCTAAATATACTTTCTTTCTAGAAGCTCAGGAGAGCCCCAAGTGTGCATCCAGCTCAGCCGGGCACAAGATTCTAACTGGAGGAGGGTCATAGTGGGAGGAGCCAGTGCACACCAGTAGTCTAAAGCTTTCTTTATAGTTGTGTCCAGTCTCCTGCGGAGCCGCTATTCCCCATGGTCCTTACGGAGTCCCAGCATCCACTTAGGACGTTAGAGAAAACTGGTGTTTTTGGGGACGTAGATGCCAATATTGTTTGATAAATGGGCCCCTAAGACTGGTATTCCTGGGCCCCTTGTTCTGTATTACACTACAGCCTATACTGATAGGGTTGTGTCGATGTTACCTTCGTGCTCAGGACCTGGAAGTGACAAAACGAGAGGGCAGGAGAAAACTTCCGCCCTTACAGCACCTAAATGTTTTCTTCGTTCTCCGTACGTTTGAGGTACATTTTTTTTTTCTATGCAGTACTGGACCCTCGCGGGCACGCTTCACTCGCCACACTTCGGGCTCGCTGTCTCGCTTCTAATAATGTCAAATATTACCTTAAAACATAAAGCTGTACACTATTACCGTGGAGCCGCTATGGCCGCTAGACTTATTACACACACTACGGACTAAGTACGCTATTTGCGTACTGAGTACCGTATGGATACGCACTTAGCGTATCCGACGCTATGCCGTGGGCGCGACGCACGAGCGGCACGTACGCACACGGATTCACGCTTCGTACTAAGCACGCTGTTAGCGTACTGAGTACCGCACTGATACGCTATTAGCGTATCAGACGCCGTGCCGTGGGTACAACGTACACGCGGCGCGGACGCACACAGAGTGATATACAGTAAACCTTAAGTAATGAAACAGTGTAAGGGTGTGCTTATACTTTAAACCTTAGCAGTCTAGTACTGCAACGATGTAATACCTGAAAACCTTAACAATGCTTATACACCTTATAGCGATTGAGACGCTAAGAAAGCCCTTTGCAGGAAAGTGAAAACACAACACCGGTTTGTGGTAAACCACTGGGCTCTAACACCGCAGCGGATTATTCAGAGAAAAGGGGTAAACAGATACAAGTTATACACTACAGGCTAACAAGGAAATCTAAACAGAATAATAGAGAATAATGGCTACAGAGAATATACATACGTGGGGAATCGTTCGCAAGCGCGTCCTGGACCAGTCCTCAGCTATCAGGGTGAAAGCCTTCAGAGTCTTGTGTGCTGGCCAGGCAACAGTGGTCTTTTTATACACAACATACATTCACAATACAATGGTCACTGTAATCTCATTGTTCATTGGACACAGGGATGTGTCTCTACATTACAGCAAAGGTCATAGGTGGATTTGAACAGGTAGGCGATGTCCTTCCCCAACTGCTCTGGTGGGAGGTATCCTCTGGATTCCCGCCGCATGTGTAATTTACAGCAAATACAGTTAATGTTCATAATCTACTTTTGTACATAACTATACGCAGGAGCAAGCGATCTTTTCCTAGCTAACACCGGAATGTTACCCTAAAAATATCCTACAGCTGGATACTAGACATCACCTACCAACCTTTGTCTGACCCTTCCTATCATGCAAAGACGAATCTCTCTGTCCAGGAACTGTTTAAACTAACATTACTCGCTGACATGATCTAAGGGAACTATATCTACAAAATGCACTATTTGGGTTAAATATGCTACGTTCGAGTTGCACGCTACACGCTCACAAACTCCGCCATAAATACACATATCATGCGCACGAGTCGCTGGAGCGTCTCTTACGCAACTTGCGGGTATGTGTACGTACGGGGGACCGGGTGCACGAGCAGCGTGCATGTGCATGAGGGGTTAGTACAATGGATATGTATAACAATATTTTTCGACTTTGACACTTCACTCGCCACACTTTACTATTCCAAATAGATTGAGACATGGACCCAGGGGGTTATGGGAAAGGTCCTCTCCACGATGGTAAACTAGACGCTACCATACTGGTAGCATGACACATTTGCACAGTAGCACTTTGGCAGAAAAGCACATTTTCCAACAGACTCCAAGCAACATCTCACCTACGTGTATAATCCTGTCCTGCAACCGGAGCAAAGGAAAGGCGGACAAGTTGTGTAACGCTGAGTCATTGAAGTCTGTTGTGGGTACGATAAATTGTGCCAGAAATAAAACAAAATTGAAAGATGTTAATAAGTTGTTGTGTATACTAACATACAGTCTACATTAGAGCGCCATCATGCAACCAGTCAGTAACTTTATATTGTTTTTAGCAAATATATAACATTTCCAACTTAATAGAAACAATATTTTATCTCCTTGTTTATGGTAAAGTTGGCTAAATGGCCCTGGATTGAAGAAGTAACGTCGGAATGATATGAACTTTGAACTCTCTGCGCTCGACCATCTCTGGTTGATGATTTAGGAACACATGTCATTCACCAGAGACCACGAAGAAGCTTGTAAATATTTATCTGTTACTCACCAGGTGAAAGTACTCACTGATCACACACGGTGCCTATTAAACAATGGTGTAATGTACGATGGATTTTATTACAATCCATTCATATACAGTGCAATATTTCAGTTCGGGACCTGTGGTGTAGCTATTAAAATGTTTTACACATACATACATATATATATATATATATATATATATATATAAAAATAAAAAAATTTTAGGAAAGAAGGCACTCAAAAGGGACTTAACGGAAAATACATTTTGACCCAGGACTAGGGCAGGAACACCGTTCCAATATAGAACAGGACCAGTAAGTCAGTCCACACCAATACACATAGGCCCTCATTCTGAGTTGTTCGCTCGCTAGCTGCTTTTAGCAGCATTGCACACGCTAGGCCGCCGCCCTCTGGGAGTGTATCTTAGCTTAGCAGAATTGCGAATAAATAATTCTTAGCAGTTTCTGAGTAGCTCGAGACTTACTCCTACACTGCGATCAGCTCAGCCCGTTTAATTCCTGGTTTGACGTCACAAACACTCCCTGCGTTCGGCCAGCCACTCCCCCGTTTCTCCAGACACTCCTGCGTTTTATCCTGGCACGCCTGCGTTTTTCCGCACACTCCCAGAAAACGGTCAGTTTTTGCCCAGAAACACCCACTTCCTGTCAATCACACTCCGATCACTTCAACGATGAAAATTCTTCGTTCGGACGTGAGTAAATCTACTAAGTTTTGTGCTAAAATAGTTAGCGCATGCGCATTTTTGCCTTAATCGCTCCGTTGCGAAAATCGGCAACGAGCGAACAACTCGGAATGACCCCCATAGTACAAAAATATGAGCACTCATCAGTCTTCATATAAAATTTTAATAAATAAGGATATACCAGCACTGGCTGTATAAGTTAATACACGACTATTTGGCTTGTTGTTGTTCACATTTATTAATCACAAAAAATGAAAACATTAAAAAAGACAATAAGGTCACATGTACAGTATATATATTCCAATGTTGTGTCAATGATATTCAGGCACCATTCGCCCTATGTTTCACTTAGTCTGGCTAGGAATCTCCCTTATGGATCTTAGATATGTCAAAGTCAGAAAAATATCTCTATGCACACTACCATATTTGCACCTCACACAGGTCCGTGCTGCGCATGCGTACGCTCTCCCGTACGTGCGCATACTCACAGTCGCGGGCACCCGCAGGCGCACGGTATGCGTATTTACGGTAGAGTTTATGTGATCGTAGCGTGCGACTCAATCATTACATATTTTCACTATATAATGTATTTTGTAGATCATGGTCCCTTTGATAGATTCTGAAAGTTTGGTTAATATAGAATGTTCATGAACAGAGAAATCCCTCTTTGTTTGATACGAAGGGTCAGACAGGAGTAATACAGTGGTGTTTAGTATCCATCGGAAGAATATTTAATTAGAAATATTCCGGTGTTGGTTTGAAGCAGATCAATCGCTCGTGCGAATAGTTATGGACATAAGAAGTTTATGAACATTTACTTTATTTGCACTTTATTACCCATGCGGCGGGAAACCCAGTTTCCCTCCCACCTGAGCTGTTGGAAATAGTCACAGCCCACCTGTATGAATCAACCTATGACCTTTTGTTATAATGCGAGGAGGAATTCCTGTGTCCAATGAACAATGAGATTGTAGGGACCATTGAATTGCATTGTGTGTGGGGCATAAATAGAAAGGCCGATCACATCCAGCTCTCACTCTTCAACGGTTATCATTGCTGAAAATCGGGAGCTGGATGTCCAGAGGCGCATGCGATCGTTTCCTTTGTGCGTAAGTTTTTCTCCGTAATCATACTGTTTCTCTCTTGTTATTATGGGCCATATCTTTCTCTCTCTTCTCTTTCTCTCATTTTTCTCTTAAACTTAATTGTATTGTATTTACTGTATAGTTACCTGGTTAGTTAGTCTATGTTATATTGTAGTGTATGATTTGTATTTGTATTAATTCTTTTGCAAGTATATCATTCAAAATATATATATATTAGGCGTTGGACCCTAAGCATAGGTATCTGTGTATTTCTTATAGAGTTAAGTATTCTCAGAGCGTCGGTGACGCTCAAACTGCTTTTAAGCTAGTAAGGTTATACTGTGTTGCATTTACACCATATCACTACACAAAGGGTTTACTGCATAATACACTGTTTATGGTTTAGATATAAAGGTTTTACATTGTGAGCGTATGCGCCGCTGGTGATCTCCTCGTGGTCTCGAGCGGTCGCATCGCTATAGCGAATCATTACGGTATTCGGCAGCCAACAGCGTGCCTGCCAGTGATCTCTTGGCCGTGAGCGAACGTAACGCTTGAGCGTCTCGACCACGGCTAAGCGATTGTTACGCAACGTGCGTACCCTTACGGTACTTCATACGTAGTTAGCGTACAGTGTTCTTAGACCTCATAAAGGGTATTATATAAGATAAATAATCTGCTTTAACAATTGCGGGCTCGTCCTGTCCTTCACATATCTGCACTAGGTAATTACAGCAGACATTATCCAGCAGCAAAGGGCGGGAGATCATATTCCTTGTAGTGCTGTTTGGATAAGCGTCTGCTTCTCTTAGTAAAGGGTGCTGAAGGAATCCGGGAACCGGAGGTAAGAACAACACGCTAGTCTCTTTTAAAACTGTTTATTTTTCTGTCTTGCGTACACACGCACGCATATCTGCATTTCTTTTCATTCGTGTATTTTCGTATATCACTCTCCTGTTTGCTATTATATAGTTGATAAACGTGCTAAGAGAGATTTGCCGCTATTTCAAAGTGTAAAAGTAAAGGTAATATAGTTAAAGTATAGACAAACACACAGCTCTGCCTGAGAGACAAGGCAAAGTCAGTGTGGTGCGTGGTAGATGATAAAGGATCATCTACATTGATAAACGTATAAATTGTGTTACGGTGGATCTTTGCTTTGCGTACACGTGTCTCTAACAAAGGACTGAGATTTGTGTACGCAATCCAAGGGCCGACGCACGCAGCGTATATCACGCAGCGGAGCGTCCGGGTACGCCCACGTAACTCAAATCACAAGTTTTTTTTTTCTCTCCTCTCAACGCGATAAGTAGCGCCACGCGGTAAATAACGCCAGGCGATAAATCGCACAAATTTATTTTAAATTCGAAATTTAAATTAATAGATCCTTCTCCTAATTTGTAACACATCTGGTCTAAAGAGAAATTTCTGCGCAGAAATAGAAATAGAAACAAAAGTGTACATGTGGTGAGTGAGTGTGTTGTATACAATTTTACAGGTTGAACCACAAGAAAAGTCGAGTTCTCGTGAGGTACATGCGTGTAAGTGACGTACATGGTGGCTAGGGAGGCATCCCTGGTTAAAACATACAATTTGAGCATTAGAGTGTAGCAGACCAGGAGGTCATACTGTAACAGACCAGGAGGTCATAGCAGACCAGCAGGTTCAGGTACAGCAGACAAGGAAGTCCGCTATACAGTCCACAGGCACAACACCAAGAAAGGGTTGGTGCAACACCCATATAGGCCATACAAGCTCTTGCTGAAGGAATTCGCAGCCGCAATTTTCGATTCCACTGGTCGCTCCGTACATAAGATTAGTTGCTTATGTGCTGAACGATTGTACCGCACGTAATTGTGTACATTAGTAAACCTGACCGGTACTATTTGTGTACGAAGGTCATAAACGCTATTTGTACATTCTAACGTGATTTGTGTAATTTTTTTTATTTTAAGGGAAGTTCGCTGCTCACTCAGGAACTATCCAACAACCAATAGTTACTGGAAAGAGTAAGTGTTCTTCGGATCACCCTCACAGGTTCCAGTAAATAGAGGTTCAGGTCGCAGGGGCCCTGGGTCGAGTACGCCAGCACCATATCGGTGTGATCAGGTCGTATTGGTCGGCGTGGGCGAGTGAGTGGGGTACTCGGTAAACCGCCACCGTCAGCCTATTTTGAACATTTTGGTTTGCGTAAGGGTTGGCTGAATAAAGCAACACCTTCGAACTATGGGGGCCACTTGTTCAGGTAGGGGGCGATCAACCTCGGTTCGGGTTGATTCAGTGAACCGACCAGTTGGGTCGGCAAGGTACGTGATGTGTGAAAAATACGGTTCACACACAGAGGTTTTATGTGATGAATGGGAGAGAATGACGGTACATGACGGGGAGAAATTCCCAAGAGTAGGTAGCTTCAGCACAGAAGTGTTAACGAATTTAAGGAGAAGGATATGTCTCATTAAATCAGCAAAGAGACGAATCAAGCATTATGATTATTTGCAGTTGTGGCAACAGGAGGGTGACATACAGAGAGGATTGGCTCAGGCGGCGGGATCTGGCTCAATCAGAAAACTGATAGCCACGGCCCCACCGCCACCATATATATCGGGAGAGAAATTGGTTGCGGAGAATGACGCACTAAGGTGTAACACACAAACACTTAGCAACTGTGTAAATGTTAAAGATAATGTTAACCAATTAACCAATGCAAGTATTAACCCGTGCAAGTTGTACCCTGTTTTGAACTTTCCTCAGGAGTGTGATCAAGAAGACGAATCGGCAACAATTTCAGCGCTCTCTCTAGCAGCCACCATAGCAGAGACCACAGTAGGCACAGCTCCACCCACGAGATTAGTAACAAGGGCCCCTAGCGGAGGGATAGGTGAGGTCGTATCTACAGATAAGTACGGCACCATACACTATGCTGAAGCCATTTCACCACAGGCTGTAGAACCCACACAGAGTGATATTGTTAGAGTTAATCCTGTTAGGGTAATAGCTGTTCCAAATGGGAAAACTGACACATCAGGAGTCACCCCTGTGAGGAACATTGCCATGTATAGCCCATTTTCCAGAATGGAATTAAGGACCATAGTGTCTGAATTCCCTGACCCTAGAAAAGACTTAGTTGCCAGCCAAAAATACATCAGAGACCTAGGTAACACTGTAGAGCCCAACAACAAAGACTGGCAGATATTGCTGAGAGCATGTTTACCCTCCAATGTTGACGCAACTCAATTTTTAGCTGACTGTGGATTAGATCAGGATGTACCTCTTACAGATGTGTACAACAAAGACAATGTAAAAAGAATAAGCTTACAGTTAAAGGAGTATTTCCCAGCCGTAGTTAAATGGAACAAAATATTCTCCATTAAACAGAAGGAGTCAGAAACAGCTGCAGAGTATTTTCACAGAGCATTATCAGAAATGGCAAAATACACAGGCATAGAGGACATTAAAACAAACATAAACCATCGAGAAGTAGCAGTATCGGTACTGATGGATGGTTTAAAAGAATCATTAAAGACTAGGGTACAGACCACACAACCATGTTGGCGAGGTCTGTCTGTGGCTACTTTGAGAGAGGCTGCTATTGATCACGATAGGAACATCACCAGACACAGGGAACAACAAAGTGATAAGTTAATGGCAGTAAGTATACAGGCCCTGACCACAAAACAGCCTGTGTTAACATCACCAAACCCTGTGGGTAAGTCAAATGTGGTAACATGTTATTATTGTCACAGACAGGGACACTTTGCACGAGACTGTAGATCGAGAAATGTACAAAAATCTTATCAACCCCCTAGACAACGACACGACACACGACATTGGGAGCAGGGTCCGCAGAAACGGAGTTATGAGCCACATGCAGGGGAAACAAAAAGATACCCCCCAAACAGAGATTGGCAAACCTCTGGTAGTTCCCAGCTAACTCCCTCACAAGTAGTTGCTGCCAGCGGGATTCAGGGAGGTCACCATACCCAATAGGGGTGTGGCCATACCTGTAATCTGCAGCCAGTAAAATTGATTGCAAGCCTTGGAAGTGAACCAGAAATTGCAATCAATGTAGCTGGTAAATCATTAAACTTTCTTGTAGACACAGGGGCGGCCAAATCAGTGATAAATTCGACAGTGGGCATGAGAACCACTGGTAAGACAATTCCAGCCATAGGGGTAACGGGAGTAGTCCAGCACTACCCTGTTAGCAAACCAGCCGAGATTACAGTAGGGCCTTTACATACCAAGCATTCCTTTTTGCTGGCTGCATAGGCACCGACTAATCTCCTGGGAAGAGACTTACTGTGTAAAAATAAGAATTTACTTACCGATAATTCTATTTCTCGTAGTCCGTAGTGGATGCTGGGGACTCCGTCAGGACCATGGGGATTAGCGGCTCCACAGGAGACAGGGCACAAAAGTAAGCTTTTAGGATCACATGGTGTGTACTGGCTCCTCCCCCTATGACCCTCCTCCAAGCCTCAGTTAGGTACTGTGCCCGGACGAGCGTACACAATAAGGAAGGATCTTGAATCCCGGGTAAGACTCATACCAGCCACACCAATCACACCGTACAACTTGTGATTTGAACCCAGTTAACAGTATGATAACAACGAAGTAGCCTCTAAAAAGATGGCTCACAACAATAATAACCCGATTTTTGTAACAATAACTATGTACAAGTATTGCAGACAATCCGCACTTGGGATGGGCGCCCAGCATCCACTATGGACTACGAGAAATAGAATTATCGGTAAGTAAATTCTTATTTTCTCTAACGTCCTAGTGGATGCTGGGGACTCCGTCAGGACCATGGGGATTATACCAAAGCTCCCAAACGGGCGGGAGAGTGCGGATGACTCTGCAGCACCGAATGAGAGAACTCCAGGTCCTCCTCAGCCAGGGTATCAAATTTGTAGAATTTTACAAACGTGTTCCCCCCTGACCACGTAGCTGCTCGGCAAAGTTGTAAAGCCGAGACCCCTCGGGCAGCCGCCCAAGATGAGCCCACCTTCCTTGTGGAATGGGCATTTACAGATTTTGGCTGTGGCAGGCCTGCCACAGAATGTGCAAGCTGAATCCAACGAGCAATAGTCTGCTTAGAAGCAGGAGCACCCAGCTTTTTGGGTGCATACAATATAAACAGCAAGTCAGACTTTCTGACTCCAGCCGTCCTGGAATTATATATATATATATATATATATTTTCAGGGCCCTGACAACATCTAGCAACTTGGAGTCCTCCAAGTCCCTAGTAGCCGCAGGCACCACAATAGGTTGTTTCAGGTGAAACGCTGACCCACCTTAGGAAGAAACTGGGGACGAGTCCGCAGTTCTGCCCTGTCCGAATGGAAAATCAAATATGGGCTTCTGTAAGACAAAGCCGCCAATTCTGACACTCGCCTGGCCGAGGCCAGGGCCAACAGCATGGTAACTTTCCATGTGAGATATTTCAAATCCACAGATTTGAGCGGTTCAAACCAATATGATTTGAGGAATCCCAACACTACGTTGAGATCCCACGGTGCCACTGGAGGCACAAAAAGGGCTGTATATGCAATACTCCCTTGACAAATGTCTGGACTTCAGGAACTGAAGCCAATTTTTTCTGGAAGAAAATCTACAGGGCCGAAACTTGAACCTTAATGGACCCCAATTTGAGGCTCATAGACACTCCTGTTTGCAGGAAGTGCAGAAATCGACCTAGTTGAAATTTCTTCGTGGGGCCTTCCTGGCCTCACTCACGCAACATATTTTCACCACATGTGGTGATAACGTTGTGCGGTCACCTCCTTCCTGGCTTTGACCAGGGTAGGTATGACCTCTTCCGGAATGCCTTTTCCCTTAGGATCCGGCGTTCAACCGCCATGCCGTCAAACGCAGCCGCGGTAAGTCTTGGAACAGACATGGTACTTGCTGAAGCAAGTCCCTTCTTAGCTCCCGAGGCCATTAGTCTTCTGTGAGCATCTCTTGAAGTTCCGGGTACCAAGTCCCTCTTGGCCAATCCGGAGCCACGAGTATAGTTCTTACTCCTCTACGTCTTATAATTCTCAATACCTTGGTTATGAGAAGCAGAGGCGGGAACACATACACCGACTGTAACACCCACGGTGTTACCAGGACATCCACAGCTATCGCCTGAAGGTCTCGTGACCTGGCGCAATACCTGTCCCATTTTTTGTTCGGGCGGGACGCCATCATGTCCACCTTTGGTCTTTCCCAACGGTTCACAATCATGCGGAAAACTTCCCGATGAAGTTCCCACTCTCCCGGGTGGAGGTCGTGCCTGCTGAGGAAGTCTGCTTCCCAGTCGTCCACTCCCGGAATGAACACTGCTGACAGTGCTATCACATGATTTTCCGCCTAGCGAAAAATCCTTGCAGTTTTGCCACTGCCCCCTGCTTCTTGTGCCGCCCTTTCTGTTTACGTGGGCGACTGCCGTGATGTTATCCCACTGGATCAATACCGGCTGACCTTGAAGCAGAGGTCTTGCTAAGTTTAGAGCATTATAAATTTGCTCTTAGCTCCAGTATATTTATGTGGAGAGAATTCTCCAGACTTGATCACACTCCCTGGAAATTTTTTCCCTGTGTGACTGCTCTCCAGCCTCTCAGGCTGGCCTCCGTGGTCACCAGCATCCAATCCTGAATGCCGAATCTGCGGCCCTCTAGAAATGAGCACTCTGTAATCACCACAGGAGAGACACCCTTGTCCTTGGATATAGGGTTATCCGCTGATGCATCTGAAGATGCGATCCGGACCATTTGTCCAGCAGATCCCACTGAAGAGTTCTTGCGTGAAATCTGCCGAATGGAATCGCTTCGTAATAAGCCACCATTTTTACCAGGACTCTTGTGCAATGATGCACTGACACTTTTCCTGGTTTTAGGAGGATCCCGATTAGCTCGGATAACTCCCTGGCTTTCTCCTCTGGGAGAAACACCTTTTTCTGGACTGTGTCCAGAATCATCCCTAGGACCAGCAGACGTGTCGTCGGAACAACTGCGGTTTTGGAATATTTAGAATCCACCCGTGTTGTCGTAGAACTACTTGAGATAGTGCTACTCCGACCTCCAACTGTTCTCTGGACCTTGTTCTTATCAGGAGGTCGTCCATTTTCTTTGAAGACGAATCCTCATTTCGGTCATTACCTTGGTAAGGACCCGGGGTGCCTTGGACAATCCAACGGCATCGTCTGAAACTGATAGTGACAGTTCTGTACCACAAACCTGAGGTACCCTCGGTGAGAAAAGGCAAATTTTGGGACATGGAGGTAAGCATCCCTGATGTCCCGGGACACCATATAGTCCCCTTCTTCCCTTCGCTATCACTGCTCTGAGTGACTCCATCTGGATTTGAACTTTTGTAAGTGTTCAAATATTTCAGATTTAGAATAGGTCTCACCTAGCCTTCTGGCTTCAGTACCACCATATAGTGTGGAATAATACCCCTTTCCTTGTTGTAGGAGGGGTACTGTGATTATCACCTGCTGGGAATACAGCTTGTGAATTGTTTTCAATACTGCCTCCCTGTCGGAGGGAGACATTGGTACAGCAGACTACAGGAACCTGCGAGGGGGAAACGTCTCGACATTCCAATCTGTACCCTTTGGATACTACTTGTAGGATCCAGGGGTCCTGTACTGTCCCAGCGTCATGCTGAGAACTTGGTAGAAGCGTTGGAGGGCTTCTGTTCCTGGGAATGGGCTGCCTGCTGCAGTCTTCTTCCCTTTCCTCTATCCCTGGGCAGATATGACTCTTGTATGGACGAAAGGACTGAGGCTGAAAAGACGGTGTCTTTTTCTGCAGAGATGTGACTTAGGGTAAAAAACGGTGGATTTTCCAGCAGTTGCCGTGGCCACCAGGTCCCATGGACCGACCCCAAATAACTCCTCCCCTTTATACGGCAATACATCTTTGTGCCGTTTGGAATCTGCATCACCTGACCACTGTCGTGTCCATAAACATCTTCTTGCAGATATGGACATCGCATTTACTCTTGATGCCAGAGTGCAAATATCCCTCTGCGCATCTCGCATATATAGAAATGCATCCTTTAAATGCTCTATAGTCAATAAAATACTGTCCCTGTCAAGGGTATCAATATTTTTAGTCAGGGAATCCGACCCAGCCACCTCAGCTCTGCACATCCAGGCTGAGGCGATCGCTGGTCGCAGTATAACACCAGCATGTGTGTATATACTTTTTAGGATATTTTCCAGCCTCCTATCAGCTGGCTCCTTAAGTACGGCCCTATCTGTAGATGGTACCGCCACTTGTTCTGATAAGCATGTGAGCGCCTTATCCACCCTAAGGGGTGTTTCCCAACGCGCCCTAACTTCTGGCGGGAAAGGGTATACCGCCAATAATTTTCTATCGGGGGAAACCCACGCATCATCACACACTTCATTTAATTTATCTGATTCAGGAAAAACTACAGGTAGTTTTTTCACATCCCACATCATACCCTTTTTTGTGGTACTTGTAGTATCAGAAATATGTAACACCTCCTTCATTGCCCTCAGTGACGTGCGGTGAGGACAATGGCTGGGGAGGCACTCCATGTGTCCAATCACATGTACCTCGCCTCGCTAAGAGACACAAAATTTAACTAGAACTTTGCGGTCAGTCAGTAGACACAAAATAATACTGACTTCTATTTGTGCATAGAATGCAGATATCTTACGGGCCCTACACATTCGTCGATCCGCCGCCGAGCTGTCCGACGGCGGATATGGCCGACGGGCGACCTGGCGACGGGGGGGGGGTGGGTGAGGTTTCTTCACTCCGCCGTCACACGGCTCCATAGAAGTGCAGGCAAATATGGACGAGATCATCCATATTACCCTGCATGCACAGCTGATGGAGCACCAGCGATGAACGAGCGCGGGGACGCGCATCGTTCATCGCTGGTGCCTCCACACTCAAAGATATGAACGGTATCTCGTTCCTTAATGAACGAGATCGTTCATATCTTTGAGGAATATCTACCAGTGTGACTGTGTGGGGCCTATAAGTTGCAGTCTTTACAGGGGCGGATTGGGACGCCGGGACCCCGGATCAGATCCCGGCCAGCCGGTCCCCTGCTCCCCTCATTGGCCGTCCCCCCCCCCCCCCCCCCCTGCGCATGGCTGCCTCACACGGGTGAAGCTCATAAAAGCCAGAGAGCAGGATGCATCAAAGGCTGGCCCCGTCCTCTCTTTACAGGCTGTGCTCCCCCCTTCCACCAGGCTGGACTGATTCATATGTGCCCCAGTCCTACCTTCTGCTTCGAGGCAGCCAGTGGACACTACGACCCATCGGCTGGGGGGTTTAAAGCCGCTGCAGATGAAGACGGCATCCACAGGGGGATATAACGGGTTTACTGGCCGCCGGGGGAGAGAGCCAATGCGTGTGAAGAGATGGGGGTTGCCGGCTGCTGCAGCCTGCAGGTGAGAACAGCTTCTGCAGGGGGAGATAGCAGGAGTTTGCTGGCCGTCGGGGAAAAGAGCTGATACGCAGGGAGAGAGGGGTGTTGCCGGCTGCTGCGGGGGGGGGGGGGGGGGGAGCCGCTGCTGGAGTGGGACAGAGAGGGTGATTTACTGGTCACTGAGTGGGGACAAAGAAGGTGCTTGCTGGCCGCTGCAGGGGAGAGCTTGCGATCAGAGGTACGCAACGGCAACTCCGCAGTGAGAGGGAGGAGAGGAAGCGCGGCCGTGGCACATGGATGTGTGAGTGGGGACCGGACCAGGTGACAAGGGGATACCAAAGGGGGGTGCGCCTTACTTTTTCCCTACCTCAGCAACTGTGTCGCGCCAGACAAGAGGCCAGCAGGATCTGACTGCGGGTGCTGGCGGATGCTGTTCCTCCGGCAGGAGAGAGGTCAGGGGGAATGAAGGGAGGGGAGCTCCCGAGTCCCTACCTTGTCCTGCCGCTGCGTACCGGTGATTGGGCCAGCGGATCCAGCACTGGTTCCGCTGTCCAATCACATGTGCCTCACTGGCAGGGGTGTGCTTTCCCTGCCAGCGAGGCACTTGTAGAAGTGCCGCTTTCCCCTCTCGTTTTAACGGGCTTTTACAGCCCAGTGCTTGGCCCCGCCCCCCGCTTTAACCCCGTTCCCACTGTCTACGGGAGGCACTGCTATCAGTGCCTCCCAGACTAGTTGAATAAACTAAAATTATTAGAATAATATAAATAAGATACATATGACACAGGATATGTGTCATATATATCTTCTTTGTATTATTTTAGTCATTAGTGACAGGGGAGGCACTGCCTCCCCTGCCTCCCCTGACTGCACGTCCCTGATTGCCCTTAACGTGTGGCCCTAAAGGAAAATACGTTTGTTTCTTCACCGTCGACACTGAAATCAGTGTCCGTGTCTGGGTCTGTGTCGACCGACTGAGGTAAATGGGCGTTTTACAGCCCCTGACGGTGTTTTAGACGCCTGGACAGGTACTAATTTGTTCGCCGGCCGTCTCATGTCGTCAACCGGCTTGCAGCGTGTTGACATTATCACGTAATTCCATAAATAAGCCATCCATTCCGGTGTCGACTCCCTAGAGAGTGACATCACCATTACAGGCAATTTGCTCCGCCTCCTCACCAACATTTTCCTCATACATGTCGACACACACGTACCGACATACAGCACACACATAGGGAATGCTCTGATAGAGGACAGGACCCACTAGCCCTTTGGGGAGACAGAGGGAGAGTTTGCCAGCACACACCAAAACGCTATAATTATACAGGGACAACCTTTATATAAGTGTTCCTCCCTTATAGCATTTAATATATATTCATATCGCCAAATCAGTGCCCCCCCTCTCTGTTTTAACCCTGTTTCTGTAGTGCAGTGCAGGGGAGAGCATGGGAGCCTTCCCACCAGCATTTCTGTGAGGGAAAATGGCGCTGTTTGCTGAGGAGAATAGGCCCCGCCCCCTTTTCGGCGGGCTTCTTCTCCGGAGTTTGTGATATCTGGCAGGGGTTAAATACATCCATATAGCCTCAAGGGCTATATGTGATGTATTTTTCGCCATACAGGTATTATACATTGCTGCCCAGGGCGCCCCCCCCGCGCCCTGCACCCTCCGTGACTGCTGTGTGAAGTGTGCTGACAACAATGGCGCACAGCTGCAGTGCTGTGCGCTACCTGATGAAGACTGAAAGTCTTCTGCCGCCTGGTTCCGGACCTCTTCAATCTTCAGCATCTGCAAGGGGGGTCGGCGGCGCGACTCCGGGACGAACCCCAGGGCGAGACCCAGGGCCGGACTGGCCATCTGGCACTTCTGGCAGATGCCAGAAGGGCCGATGGCCACGTGGGCCGGTCCAGCGGTCACTGAGACGCGCTGCCGCTCAGACCGGCGGCAGCGCGTCTCAGCTGACAGGATATGAGAGATGTGACTGTGAGGGACGGGGGTGAGAGCGCCGGGCGCCCGCCAGCACGGCTGTGTCTGGCGCGGCGCGTATAGCATTTCAAAGCAGCCGCCGGTTCGTGAGCCAATCAGAGCTCGCGGACCGGCAGCCAATCAGAAGCCGCCGGTCCGCGAGCTCTGATTGGCTCACGAACCGGCGGCTGCTTTGAATGCTATACGCTGCCGCACCAGAAGCAGCCGCGCTGGCGGGCGCCCGGCGCTCTCACCCCCGTCCCTCACAGCCCGGAGGAGGAGGAGGAGCAGCAGCAGCAGCAGTGCAGCAGCGGTAAGTAGCTGCAGCACTGGCTGCTGTGGGGGCAATTGTATACCTGGCACTGTGGGGGCAATTGTATACCTGGCACTGTGGGGGCAATTGTATACCTGGCACTGTGGGGGCAATTTGCTGGCACTGTGGGGCATTTGTATACCTGGCACTGTGGGGGCAATTGGCTGGCACTGTGGGGCATTTGTATACCTGGCACTGTGGGGGCAATTGGCTGGCACTGTGGGGCATTTGTATACCTGGCACTGTGGGGGCAATTGTATACCTGGCAGTGTGGGGGCATCTGTATACCTGGCACTGTGGGGGCATTTGTTTACCTGGCACTGTGGGGGCAATTGTTTACCTGGCACTGTGGGGGAATCTGTATACCTGGCACTGTGGGGGAATCTGTATACCTGGCACTGTGGGGGCATTTGTATACCTGGCACTGTGTGGGCATTTGTATACCTGGCACTGTGTGGGCATTTGTATACCTGGCACTGTGTGGGCATTTGTATACCTGGCACTGTGGGGGGCATTTGTGGATCTGGCACTGTGGGGGCATTTGTATACCTGGCACTGTGGGGGCATTTGTATACCTGGCACTGTGTGGGCATTTGTATACCTGGCACTGTGTGGGGCATTTGTGGATCTGGCACTGTGGGGGCATTTGTATACCTGGCACTGTGGGGGCATTTGTATACCTGGCACTGTGGGGGCATTTGTATACCTGGCACTGCACTATCGGGGGCATATAATGTAAATTTCAGCTCATACCGGGTGCTGTAATGTGAATTTTGGCTCATACTGTGTGGTATAATGTGAAAGGGGCAGCAGTACTAGATAGTATAAGGGGTCCTACTATCGTGGTGCATAATGCGTATAAGGGGTGTATGGTGTGGTAAACTACACCGAAGACCACGCCCCTTTTGAGTGACCACACCCCCTTTAAGTGGCCACGCCCCCTTTTCCGGAGCGCGCGCGCCGAAGGCGCGCGCTTAGTTACAAACCTCACATTTCCTTGCCCCCACTTACAAATTTCCACTTCAACCACTGGTTGAGTATATTTTAATAGAGAATGATGTACGCCTGTATGTTGTTAGAATATTAATTATATTTGTAAGAACATAGACGACTAAGTGGGAGGAGTCAGGAATAGTAAGGGGAGGAGTCACAGAGGTGGGCCTGTGTGCTTCAAAAATGCCAGGCCCTATTTTTAGTCCCAGTCCGGCCCTGGCGAGACCTGTGTTCCGACTCCCTCTGGAGCTAATGGTGTCCAGTAGCCTAAGAAGCCAATCCATCCTGCACGCAGGTGAGTTCACTTCTCTCCCCTAAGTCCGTCGATGCAGTGAGCCTGTTGCCAGCAGGACTCACTGAAAATAAAGAACCTAAAAACTTTTTCTAAGCAACTCTTTAAGAGAGCCACCTAGCTTGCACCCTGCTCGGACGGGCACAAAAACCTAACTGAGGCTTGGAGGAGGGTCATAGGGGGAGGAGCCAGTACACACCATGTGATCCTAAAAGCTTACTTTTGTGCCCTGTCTCCTGTGGAGCCGCTAATCCCCATGGTCCTGACGGAGTCCCCAGCATCCACTAGGACGTTAGAGAAATGGGGTGCGTCATTTATTGTACTCCTGAAGGTGTATTCTTGGACATACCTGAGAATCACGCTCAGGAAGTACGAGACATGTTAGACTCCCCGTCAAAATTAATGTCACATACCATTATGACAAATAGGACTCCCTCCCAAGTAGAAGAAATGACATCTCAGATACCAGAGTCACTTTGGACAAAAGATGGACAGGACACTGGATTAATGGCAAACGTAGCTCCGGTAGTTGTACAAGTAAAAGATGGTAGGATAGCTCCAAAAATCCCACAGTACCCTCTGAAGCCAGAGGTGGAGTTAGGAGTTTATCCCGTAATAGAGCGCTTGCTACAACAGGGCATTCTGGTAAGAACGTCCAGCACTGCCAATAGTCCCATCTTCCCTGTTAAAAAGAGTGGGGGGAGGGGTTACCGGCTAGTGCAGGATCTAAGGGGGATTAACAAAATAGTTGAGAGTCAGTTCCCCGTAGTGCCAAATCCAGCTGTCATCCTAATGCAAATCCCTCCCACTGCGAAATTTTTCACTGTTATTGACCTCTGCTCCGCTTTCTTTTCGGTACCTTTGCACCCTGACAGTCAATATTTGTTTGCATTCACATACAGAGGAGTCCAATACACATGGACTCGATTACCACAAGGATTCATAGATAGTCCAAGTATATTTTCTCAGGCTTTGCATGATTGTTTACAGTCTTTCCAACCAGTGAGTGGATCAGTATTAATACAGTACGTGGATGATCTACTACTGTGTTCTGATTCATTGGAAGCATCCCTGAAGGATACGAAACAGCTCCTGTTTCATCTTTCAGACACAGGACACAAGGTTTCCAAAGACAAGTTGCAATTATGCCAAACTAAGGTAAAATATTTGGGACACTGTCTAACACAAGGACTGAGACACCTGACCGCTGATAGAATTCAAGCAATTAGAGACATGACTCTGCCACAAACCCAGCAACAGATCAGAACATTTTTAGGAATGTGTGGGTATTGCCGTAATTGGATCCCAGGGTTTTCTATTTTAGCGTTACCTTTGCAGGAGATGGTCTCCTCAAACAAACCTGATCGGATTTCGCATACAGACGAGTCTGAGGCAGCATTTGAGAGACTTAAACAGTGCCTAACGCAGGCGCCAGCATTAGGTATGCCTGACTATGGGAAACCCTTTGAACTATACGGAACAGAAAGTGCTGGTTGCGCGGCAGGCGTACTAACCCAAAAGCACGGTGATGCCAGCAGGCCAGTAGCATATTACAGCGCTCAGCTAGATACGGTAGCGCGATCCCTCCCCACATGCTTGCGAAGCGTTGCTGCGATAGCATTGCTAGTAACGAAAAGCGAAGACGTCGTGCTAGGTCACAACCTCACAATTCATACACCACATGCAGTGTCAGCCTTGTTAAATTCTGCACAAACCAGACACGTCTCATCAGCGCGGTTTACAAGATGGGAATTGGCACTAATGGCCCCCGTAAACATCACCATAAGGAGATGCAGTGCATTAAATCCGGCAACATATCTCCCAGGTGTGCCTGGACAGGCACAAAGGGTGGAGGATGAGAGTGGTGGGGAAGGAGAATTTAATACAAAGGAAGACACTCATGATTGTATGGAATATTTGACCCAAAATTTTACCGCAAGGCCTGACATCAGTGACAACCCACTGGAAGATGCAGAACTTACGTTCTACACGGACGGTAGTTGTCATAGACAGTCAGACTCGGGAGACTTGTGTACTGGATACGCAGTCGTAGATGACCAAGGCACCATAGAAGCGGAACCGCTAGGCCCACCTCACTCAGCCCAGGTTGCTGAACTGGTCGCCCTAACCAGAGCATGTGAATTGGCTAAGGGCAAATCAGCCAATATCTACACCGATTCTAGATACGCATTCGGGGTAGTCCATGATTTCGGAGCCCTATGGCGCCTCAGAAATTTCATGACGGCAGCTGGTACACCGGTAGCGCATGCAGCTCACATAAAAAGGCTTCTAACAGCGATACAGGAACCCGACAGAGTGGCTGTTATCAAATGTAAAGCACACACATATAGCCAAGACCCAATATCACTTGGTAACAGCCGAGCAGACGAAGCGGCTAAATTAGCAGCTGGTACCCCCAGACAGACAGACACCACACAACTGATGGTATTTAATACCATCAACACACAGAAGTTGTGTGAGATGCAAAATTTGTGTTCCACACAGGAAAAGGCAGTCTGGAAGGCAAAGGGATATGGCCAGGAGTCCTCAGGACTCTGGACGGATGTACAAGGTAAACCGGTGGCCCCCAGAGCATATCTTCCATGTTTAGCTGAGGCAGCTCACGGGCTGACTCATCTGGGCAGGGAAGGGATGTGCAAGTTGGTAAGAGCATATTGGTGTGCCCCAGGATTTTCATCTCATGCGAGTAAAAGAGCAATGTCATGCCTTACCTGTCTGAGAAAGAACATCGGAAAAACAATACCAACAGAACCATCCCATATCCCACCTGCCGGCGGCCCTTTCCAGGTAATACAGATTGACTTTATTCAATTACCCCCTTGTCGAAATTTGAAATATGTACTTGTTTGTATAGATGTTTTCTCAAATTGGGTCGAAGCATTTCCGGCGGCCACAAATACCGCTATGTTTACTGCTAAGAAAATTGTGCAGGAATTTGTATGTAGATATGGTATCCCTAGAATTATCGAAAGTGATAGGGGTACCCATTTTACAGGTGATGTCTTTCAAGGAATGTGTAAATTGATGGGAATTGATAGCAAGCTGCACACTCCATACCGTCCACAGGCGAGTGCGAAAGTGGAAAGAGTGAACAGCACTATTAAAAATAAACTGAGTAAAGTGATGGCAGAGACAGGATTGACATGGCCAGAAGCTTTACCCATTGTACTGTACAGCATCAGAACCACTCCCAGGTCCCCTCTTAATCTGTCTCCCTTTGAAATCTTGTTTGGTCGACAACCGCATGTTATGATTAACCCTCAGGATGATTTGAAGTGTAACAATGAAGTGACTGTAAAATACTTGATTAACATGAGTAAACAGTTAAGGAATCAAAATGATAATCTGAAGTTAGTGATTCCTGAGTTACCAGATAGTAATTGTCATGACATTGAACCTGGGGATTATGTAATGATACGGAATTTTCTACGCTCAGGTTGCCTTATTGACAGATGGGAAGGACCATACCAGGTCTTATTGACTAGCACTACAGCATTGAAGGTTGCTGAGAGAGAGACTTGGGTTCATTCGTCCCACTGTAAAAAGGTTGCTGATCCAGAGAGGTCCCGTGATAAGGAACAGACGGTAGAGGTTGTATCACTGGAGTGTCTGTTCCAGGAAGATTGAGGCGGCACCTGAGCATTGAAAACCACAAGATCAAAAGCAGTTGTCGATCCCCCTGTTCCCTTTTATTGTTTTTCTCCAACTTCCCATCCCCTCTACCTCAAATTATTTTTTCCCCCCTTCTCATTTTTCTCCGTTTCCTCCTACAAGATGGACTTGCCCCAAGAGACTGTGATCCGGATTTTCCTGTTGACCATGATGTTGACCAGAGCAGTCTGTTCCGGCGAGAGTACCATGGAGGTCGAGAGAGGTTCTGGAATGGGTTCTGATGACAGAGATGGAGGCGTAGTTTTCCAAGAACAACATAATCAACAAGCAAAGGCGAGTATCAGAAAACGATCCGATAGCATTGACCATAGAAGGAATTGTGAAGGATTGTTAGCTGAAGAAAACTGTATCTGTCGGCTTTGTAACAATGTCATTGAGGATGGGTGCATAAAGAAATGCCAATCCAGTTTTAATATCCATATGGACCGGCATCCCTTGAGTGACTATCACTCTTTAGTGGGTAGTGTGTTAAATAAAACAGATTGGGGTACATTTACTAAGATTCGTATTTTCCAAATTCATGTCCAAGTTCAATCACGAATGACATCGACAGTGTAAAATTGCAACTTTTTGAATTGATTACGATGGATTTACTAAGCTGTCGTATTCGGGTTTTTCTTTTCTTCCGATGTCGATGTCATTCGTGGTTTTTTACCTATTTTTACGGCAGTGATTAGCAAAACACTGCCGACTTTTTTTACAATCAATCTCGGCCGGATCTGTGTGATCCGTGCTGGGGTTTTTTTTTGTTTTTTTTTTAATTAAACACTGTAAAATCATAAAAAAAAATGCGTGGGGTCCCCCCTCCTAAGCATAACCAGCCTCGGGTTCTTTGAGCCGATCCTGGTTGCAAAAATATGGGGGGAAAAATGACAGGGGTTCCCCCATATTTAAGCAACCAGCATCGGGCTCTGCGCCTGGTCCTGGTCCCAAAAATACGGGGGACAAAAAGAGTAGGGGTCCCCTGTATTTTTAAAACCAGCACCGGGCTCCACTAGCTGGACAGATAATGCCACAGCCGGGGGTCACTTTTATATAGTGCCCTGCGGCCGTGGCATCAAAAATCCAACTAGTCACTCCTGGCCGGGGTACCCTGGGGGAGTGGGGACCCCTTCAATCAAGGGGTTCCCCCCCCCCCCCAGCCACCCAAGGGCCAGGGGTGAAGCCCGAGGCTGTCCCCCCCCATCCAATGGGCTGCGGATGGGGAGGCTGATAGCCTTTGTTGTAAAATAAAAGATATTGTTTTTAGTAGCAGTACTACAAGTCCCAGCAAGCCTCCCCCGCATGCTGGTACTTGGAGAACCACAAGTACCAGCATGCGGCGGAAAAACTGGCCCGCTGGTACCTGTAGTACTACTACTAAAAAAATACCCAAAAAAAGACAAGACACACACACCGTGAAAGTATAATTTTATTACATACATACACACATACATACATACTTACCTTAAGTTCCCACGCAGGTCGGTCCTCTTCTCCAGTAGAATCCAAGGGGTACCTGTTGAAGAAATTATACTCACGAGATCCAGGGGTCCAGGCTCCTCGGCAAATCCAGGGTTAATCCACGTACTTGAAAAAAATAAAAAAACGGTGTCCCGACCACGAACTGAAAGGGGACCCATGTTTGCACATGGGTCACCTTTCCACGAATGCCAGAAACCCACTTTGACTTCTGTCTAAGTGGGTTTCTTCAGCCAATCAGGGAGCGCCACGTTGTAGCACTCTCCTGATCAGCTGTGTGCTCTTGTCCTCGCTGACAGGCAGCACACGGCAGTGTTACAATGTAGCGCCTATGCGCTACATTGTAACCAATGATGGGAACTTTCTGCCCTGCGGTTGACCTAAAGTGACGTCACCGCTGAGCTGAAAGTTCCCATCATTGGTTACAATGTAGCGCATAGGCGCTACATTGTAACACTGCCGTGTGCTGCCTGTCAGTGAGGACAGGAGCACACAGCTGATCAGGAGAGTGCTACAACGTGGCGCTCCCTGATTGGCTGAAGAAACCCACTTAGACAGAAGTCAAAGTGGGTTTCTGGCATTCGTGGAAAGGTGACCCATGTGCAAACATGGGTCCCCTTTCAGTTCGTGGTCGGGACACCGTTTTTTTAATTTTTTCAAGTACGTGGATTAACCCTGGATTTGCCGAGGAGCCTGGACCCCTGGATCTCGTGAGTATAATTTCTTCAACAGGTACCCCTTGGATTCTACTGGAGAAGAGGACCGACCTGCGTGGGAACTTAAGGTAAGTATGTATGTATGTGTGTATGTATGTAATAAAATTATACTTTCACGGTGTGTGTGTCTTGTCTTTTTTTGGGTATTTTTTTAGTAGTAGTACTACAGGTACCAGCGGGCCAGTTTTTCCGCCGCATGCTGGTACTTGTGGTTCTCCAAGTACCAGCATGCGGGGGAGGCTTGCTGGGACTTGTAGTACTGCTACTAAAAACAATGGCCCTCATTCCGAGTTGTTCGCTCGTTCTTTTTCATCGCATCGCAGTGAAAATCCGCTTAGTACGCATGCGCAAAGTTCGCACTGCGACTGCGCCAAGTAACTTTACTATGAAGAAAGTATTTTTACTCACGGCTTTTTCTTCGCTCCGGCGATCGTAATGTGATTGACAGGAAATGGGTGTTACTGGGCGGAAACACGGCGTTTCAGGGGCGTGTGGCTGAAAACGCTACCGTTTCCGGAAAAAACGCAGGAGTGGCCGGGGAAACGGTGGGAGTGCCTGGGCGAACGCTGGGTGTGTTTGTGACGTCAACCAGGAACGACAAGCACTGAAATGATCGCACAGGCAGAGTAAGTCTGGAGCTACTCAGAAACTGCTAAGTAGTTAGTAATCGCAATATTGCGAATACATCGGTCGCAATTTTAAGAAGCTAAGATTCACTCCCAGTAGGCGGCGGCTTAGCGTGTGTAACTCTGCTAAATTCGCCTTGCGACCGATCAACTCGGAATGAGGGCCAATATCTTTTCTTTTACAACAAAGGCTATCAGCCCCCCCATCCGCAGCCCATTGGATGGGGGGGGACAGCCTCGGGCTTCACCCCTGGCCCTTGGGTGGCTGGGGGGGGGGACCCCTTGATTGAAGGGGTCCCCACTCCCCCAGGGTACCCCGGCCAGGGGTGACTAGTTGGATTTTTGATGCCACGGCCGCAGGGCACTATATAAAAGTGACCCCCGGCTGTGGCATTATCTGTCCAGCTAGTGGAGCCCGGTGCTGGTTTTAAAAATACGGGGGACCCCTACTCTTTTTGTCCCCCGTATTTTTGGGACCAGGACCAGGCGCAGAGCCCGATGCTGGTTGCTTAAATATGGGGGAACCCCTGTCATTTTCCCCCCCATATTTTTGCAACCAGGATCGGCTCAAAGAGCCCGAGGCTGGTTATGCTTAGGAGGGGGGACCCCACGCATTTTTTTTTGACAAAATAAGCACTTTCCCACCCCTTCCCATTGATATACATGCACGGATCTCATGGATCCCTGCATGCCTATCTAATCACGGGAAGAAAAAAAAAGGTCTGGTTTTTTTTAGCACTTTTTTACGAGTTGTAATTTTTCACGGCAGTGTTTGTTCTTTTTTTGCTTTGCACTTCTTAGTAAATGACCGAGATTCATACTTAAACAGCCGCGTTTTGACCGATGGTGTATTCATTCGTAATTTTTTACCTGAACTTGCAAAAAATTACGAATGCCCTCATCACTGCCGTGATTAGTGCTTAGTAAATTACCGAGATGACACTTTGATGAAAAAACGGCATCTCGGTCAAAATCGGGAGCTTAGTAAATTTCCCCCATTGTTGGGTATGCTCTCAAGTACCTCAAGGTCATAGCAAATCAGGGCTAGTACCATTTCCTTTAACGTTAGGGGAGGTACTTGAGTTAAGTGGTGGGAGACCGGTGGACAGGAGGTTTAATATCTCCAGCCCTCCTAGTTTGAAGCTCCACCAATACCATGTGGATAGGTCCCTATTATGTTTTAACATCTCCAATCCCCGAAAGCTGGGAAATTGGGAAGTGTCATGGAGTAATCAAACCATGACCTTTTCACACAGAGCAGATAGAATGCCTACAGATACAGAGCTTATACGCCACATAGCCAGTAGAGGAAAATCTTTCCGGTATAGGTATACCTTTGGAAATAGGATTACGAGAGTTGGAGAGGTATCACCAGGATACTGTGCACATATCATACAACCTGATACGTGTACTAAGCAGATGGAAGAATTAGGGTTAGGAGATTTCACATGGAAGGTGTGTAATATGGTTATGTCCTACTCCGTCCCATATGTTCTCCCCGATGATGCATATTTCATATGCGGGAGAAAGGCGTATAAGTGGCTTGCCCCAAACTCTGAAGGATTGTGTTATATTGGAAAAGTACTGCCTGAAGTAATGACTGTATCACATGACAAAATGAAAGACATACACCGTGTTGCCCAAACTCCTTATACTCACACCCATTACGAGCACGTAGTTAAACGACACCTGATAGAAAGAACAGAGCATCCGGCCTCTGACATGATCCATGAATCCACCGGGATTCAATTCTTAATCGCGTTAGATATCACTCACACCGCTAGAGGAGTGTTGAATTATAAATACATTTCTGCGCTCGCCAATTTGTTAGATAATATCACTGAAATGTATGATGACACGTTTAGGTATACTGGAAGGGAACTTCAGGCTTACAAAACAGAACTAGTCCAGCATAGAATGGTTCTTAATTACCTCACAGCAGTAACAGGCGGATATTGTGTCACACTGGCAACACAATACGGCGTGAAATGTTGCACATATATTACGAATAGCACCGAGGACCCGAGGTCATAGACCAAAAGATGGACGATATTCTCCAACTAAAGTGGGAATTTCGCAGAAGACACAATCTCACCCTTGCTGCTGTGAGTAATGAGCTGACTGGTTGGGTGTCATGGCTGAACCCGCAAAATTGGTTCTCCGGTTTAGGAGAATGGGCCCAAGGAGTTATAATGGATGTTGGGAAGTTTCTCCTATGTATCTTAGGTGTTATCATAACGATTGGTTTGATATTTAGATGCGGTCAGGCTTTAATGAGGTGCAATCATTGTACTAGGGTAATGAGTTTAAGGAGTGAGGAAACTGTAATTCCAATGGACTTGATTTATGACCCAAATGTAGAAACAATGATGTGATGAAAATGCGATTTCTACGGTCCGTTTCTTTCACCTGTTTTTCCGTTTCCTCCAAGGTAAAAAGACCCACTTGGACGAGGAATTTGATGAGCCGATATACAGACAACAGAGGGATTAAAGAAGAAGTTTTGACAACCTGATACACAGATTTTTGATGAACTATGCCATGGATCCCCAGTTTCCCTAGAAATTTTAAAATTACGCTAGCCCAACACTTTTGTAAATCTATGGACATTGACAGCTTTTGCTCGCACCTTATGAGCAAAAGCACAAAGAAGACTGCATTCAACAGACACCAAACAAGACCTCAATCGACGAATGTACATTTACCTGACATAGAATACCACCGCATTTACCGTAATTATGTCTTTTCTTCATTTCTACAACCCTCAGGTAATGACACACATAGTCGATAGGGAATACAGGCACAGATATCAGCAATCACATATCTTCCCCATTCATGTATCATCAACTACAATGTGCTCCCCCATTTTGTTACAACCAAAGCCGAAAAGAGCTCGGTAAAGTTTGACAGCCCATCCACAGACCCGTACCACGGGATAAGAAGGAATTCAAATGTATACTTCGCAATACCTCGAAGCTTGATTTAAAACACGTACGGCACGATGATACATGACCCCCAAGCACGGATTCATACACACATGCTTCTGCTATCTCACTAGGTCATACCCTTTTCCTACCTTCTCCTCTCCTCCCTTACCCAACCATGTAAATGTATTAACCCCTAACATATATTTTTCTTTTTTTTGAAATGTTTGCAGGAAGTGGCAGTTATTGTTGACTGCCAAAGGGTGGACTGTCAAAGTCAGAAAAATATCTCTATGCACACTACCATATTTGCACCTCACACAGGTCCGTGCTGCGCATGCGTACGCTCTCCCGTACGTGCGCATACTCACAGTCGTGGGCACCCGCAGGCGCACGGTATGCGTATTTACGGTAGAGTTTATGTGATCGTAGCGTGCGACTCAATCATTACATATTTTCACTATATAATGTATTTTGTAGATCATGGTCCCTTTGATAGATTCTGAAAGTTTGGTTAATATAGAATGTTCATGAACAGAGAAATCCCTCTTTGTTTGATACGAAGGGTCAGACAGGAGTAATACAGTGGTGTTTAGTATCCATCGGAAGAATATTTAATTAGAAATATTCCGGTGTTGGTTTGAAGCAGATCAATCGCTCGTGCGAATAGTTATGGACATAAGAAGTTTATGAACATTTACTTTATTTGCACTTTATTACCCATGCGGCGGGAAACCCAGTTTCCCTCCCACCTGAGCTGTTGGAAATAGTCACAGCCCACCTGTATGAATCAACCTATGACCTTTTGTTATAATGCGAGGAGGAATTCCTGTGTCCAATGAACAATGAGATTGTAGGGACCATTGAATTGCATTGTGTGTGGGGCATAAATAGAAAGGCCGATCACATCCAGCTCTCACTCTTCAACGGTTATCATTGCTGAAAATCGGGAGCTGGATGTCCAGAGGCGCATGCGATCGTTTCCTTTGTGCGTAAGTTTTTCTCCGTAATCATACTGTTTCTCTCTTGTTATTATGGGCCATATCTTTCTCTCTCTTCTCTTTCTCTCATTTTTCTCTTAAACTTAATTGTATTGTATTTACTGTATAGTTACCTGGTTAGTTAGTCTATGTTATATTGTAGTGTATGATTTGTATTTGTATTAATTCTTTTGCAAGTATATCATTCAAAATATATATATATTAGGCGTTGGACCCTAAGCCCAGGTATCTGTGTATTTCTTATAGAGTTAAGTATTCTCAGAGCGTCGGTGACGCTCAAACTGCTTTTAAGCTAGTAAGGTTATACTGTGTTGCATTTACACCATATCACTACACAAAGGGTTTACTGCATAATACACTGTTTATGGTTTAGATATAAAGGTTTTACATTGTGAGCGTATGCGCCGCTGGTGATCTCCTCGTGGTCTCGAGCGGTCGCATCGCTATAGCGAATCATTACGGTATTCGGCAGCCAACAGCGTGCCTGCCAGTGATCTCTTGGCCGTGAGCGAACGTAACGCTTGAGCGTCTCGACCACGGCTAAGCGATTGTTACGCAACGTGCGTACCCTTACGGTACTTCATACGTAGTTAGCGTACAGTGTTCTTAGACCTCATAAAGGGTATTATATAAGATAAATAATCTGCTTTAACAGATAGTAACAGTGTTAAACAGCATATGTTAAAGGTTCAAGGTTTATAAACCTTTGAATTGATTTTACCAGTGGTAACTCCTTGGAGAGAGCAGTCCCCTTCTTTTATCAGCTGGGATGTCCTTTATGCGCTGACAGAGTGTCCAAAAACTGCTGAGGTTATGGTCCTCTTATTTGGGCATCAGGATCAACGCGTTTCGCTGGTGTATAGTATATCCAGCTTCCTCAGGCGATTCCTAGCCAGACTAAGTGAAACACTGGGCGAATAGTGGCTGAATATCATTGGCACAATATTGGAATACATATACATGTGACCTTATTGTCTTTTTTTAATGTTTTAATTTTTTTGTAATTAATAAATGTGAACAACAACAAACCGAATAGTCGTGTATTAACTTATATAGCCAGTGCTGGTAAATCCTTATTTATTCACTTATTCTATTACCACTTTGGAGATTAAGACCACCCCTATACCAGCTGCTGTTGATAGCACACTTGTACACACATTTCTTTTTTCTTCATACAAAGGTGTTCATTCCGAGTTGTTTGCTCATTGCTGATTTTCGCAACGGAGCGATTAAGGCAAAAATGCGCATGGTACGCAGTGCGCATGTGCTAAGTATTTTAGCTCAAAACTTAGTAGATTTAGTCACGTCCGAACGAAGAATTTTCATCGTTGAAGTGATCGGAGTGTGATTGACAGGAAGCGGGTGTTTCTGGGCGGAAACTGACCGTTTTCTGGGAGTGTGCGGAAAAACGCAGGCGTGCCAGGATAAAACGCAGGAGTGTTTGGAGAAACGGGGGAGTGGCTGGCCGAACGCAGGGCGTGTTTGTGACATCAAACCAGGAACGAAACGGGCTGAGCTGATCGCAGTGTAGGAGTAAGTCTCGAGCTACTCAGAAACTGCTAAGAATTATTTATTCGCAATTCTGCTAATCTTTCGTTCGCAATTCTGCTATGCTAAGATACACTCCCAGAGGGCGGCGGCCTAGCGTGTGCAATGCTGCTAAAATCTGCTAGCAAGCGAACAACTCGGAATGAGGGCCAAAATGTATTGATCAGACCATCAACAAGAAACAGTTACCATCAACGTTTTCGGTCCCTTGTTGGACCTTTGACAAAGGTCCCACAAGGGACCGAAAAGTTGATGGTACCTGTTTCTTGCTGATGGCCTGATCAATACATTTTGTATGAAGACTGGTGAGTGCTCACATTTTTGTAGTATGCATGTAAGTATATATGTGTGTGTGTGTGTGTGTGTGTGTGTGTGTGTGTGTATGTGTATATATTATATATATATAATATATATATATATACATACATACATACATACATACATACACACACACTAAAGTCCATATATATTTGGACACTGACACAATTTTTTTTAATTTTGTCTCATTACGCCACCACAATGAATGTGAAATGAAACACTGGAGATGCACTTCAAGTATAAACTTTTTGCTTTAATTCAATATTATTGTATGAAAAGTATGGGAATCATGAGCCTGCATTACACGTATCCTGAAATTAAGGGCACACCGGGACTGTCAGGGAGAGAGCAGGGGTGAGGCAGCTGTGAACAGGAAATACAGGAACTGTCAGGAAGAGAACAGGGTAGATGCTAGAACCAAGTGGGATAAAGGACCTCTAACATCAGGGGGAGGAGCAAGGCCGGTGGGATAGTACTGTATTAATCAACGCAAACAACTATTCCCTTTAGTAACCCGGTGGCAAGCAGAGTGAGCCACCAAGCCCGAAGCATGGCGAGCGAAGCAAACCTGCGAGGATACATTTCGGGTACCACATTCTGCCTTGCTCCTCCCCCTGGTGATGTCAGAAGTCTTTTCCTCAACCTGGTTTAAGCCATAACCGAGAGAGCAGAGGTGGGGTGAGCTTAGTCTTCCCCCTGTGATAGACACTGCCAGTAGCTGGGGGTGGGGCTGCAAAACACAGCGCAACGGAGGCAGCTATTAGATCTGCCTCAGTCTAGGGGGGGGCGTGGCTTGATACAGTAGGGCAAATGTATGAAGCAGTGGTAAGAGTGGAGAAGTGTGCCACGATAACCAATCAGCTGCTACCAGGGCAGTAGAGATCCTGGATGGGCCCAGGTACTTTTGAGGGGGCGTGGACTAATCACAGGAGGCGTGGCCATGCACCGTTAGAAATAAATACAGAAAAAAGGAGACCTATGGTAGACTTACCATGGTTAAATCTCTTTCTGCGAGGTACACTGGGTTCCACAGGGAATACATCAGGGTGTAGAGATGGATCTTGATCCAGAGGCACCAACTGGCTAAAGCTTTAGACTGTCCCAGGATACATTGTGCGGGGCGTCCTCTATAACCCCGCCTCCAGGCACTGTGCGCTCAGTTTTGTTAACCAGTCCAATGCAGAAGCAGGTAAAAGAGAAAGCAGATGTTAGTCGCATACAACCACGTTCTCACGACAGGAGAAGGGTCTAGCAGCTAATGCCAAAGAAACCCAAAGAAGCTAAGGCGTCAGGGTGGGCGCCCTGTGGAATCCAGTGTACCTCGCAGAAAGAGATTTAACTATGGTAAGTCTACCATAAATCTCCTTTTCTGCAGCGGGGTACACTGTGTTCCACAGGGAATACATTGGGGATGTCCTAAAGCAGTTCCTCAAGGGAGGGGACGCACCTTAGCGGGTATGAGAACCCGGCGTCCAAAGGAAGCATCCTGGGAGGCAGAAGTATCAAAAACCTTAGAACCTAATAAACGTGTTTGCTGAGGACCACGTAGCCGCCTTGCACAATTGTTCTGCGGATGCGCCACGACGGTCCGTCCAAGAGGGTCCAACAGACTGAGTGTAGAATGGTCTTTAATAGCAGCAGGAGCTGGGAGTCCAGGTTGCGCAAAGGTTTGCTTATTCGCAGGCCAGCCACGTTTGTGGAAACCAAACAGTACGAAGAGGGTATCCGACCTCCTGATAGAGGCAGTCCTCTCCACATATATATGGAGAGCCCTTACCACATCCAAAGACCGTTCTTTGGAGGACAATTCGGAAGAGATGAAGGCTGGAACCAGGGCGAGTTCTAAGAACAGCTCAGTCATGATGAAATATCAAAAAGGGCGGACGACAGGACAAAGCGCCTAAGTCTGACACCCATGTAGCAGAGACAATAGCCAGCAGAAACAGGACCTTGGCTGTGAGCCATTTAAGGTCCACTGACTCAATAGGTTCAAATGGAGACTCTTGCAGGGCATTCAGGACAACAGACAAATCCCATGGAGCCACAGGAGGGACATAGGGAGGCTGAATCCGCAGTACGCCCTGAGTGAATGTATCAACGTCAGGTATAGACGCAATTTTTCTCTGAAACCACACCGACAAGGCAGATTTGTAAACCTTGAGGGAGGCCAGACGAAGTCCTAAATCCAGGCCTTGTTGCAAAAAAGTCTGGAAGTACTAAACTTGGAAGCATCGTAATTCTTAGCAGCACACCAGATGAAGTAAGAATCCCAGACCCTATAATAAATCTGTGCAGAAGCCGGTTTGCGGGCCTTTAACAGAGTTTGGATAACCGCCTCGGAGAATCCTTTGGCCCTCAGGAGTGAATCTTCAAGAGCCATGCCGTCAAAGCCAGTCTGGCCAGGTCCAGGTAGACACAAGGGCCCTGAATGAGGAGGTCTGGGCGATGAGGAAGTAGAAGAGGACGCTCTATCGACAGACCGTGCAGGTCTGAGAACCAATGCCGTCTGGGCCACACTGGAGCGACTAGAAGTAGTATTCCTCCTTCTTGCTTGAATTTCCGTAGTACCCTGGGTAGAAGTGACACTGGAGGGAAAACGTAGGGCAGCCGAAAGTTAAATGGAATTGCCAGTGCGTCCACGAACGCTGCTTGAGGATCCCTTGTACTTGATCCAAAGACCGGAACCTATTGATTGTGTTGTGACGCCATCAGGTCTACATCTGGTAGACCCCACTTGTCCACTAGGAGTTGAAAGACTTCCTGATGAAGACTCCACTCTCCGGCATGTATGTCCTGACGACTGAGGAAATCCGCTTCCCAGTTGAGGACTCACAGAATGAACACTGCCGATATTGCTGACAGATGGCGTTCCGCCCAACAAAGGATTTTTGACACTTCCATCATTGCCATGCGGCTTCGAGTGCCGCCTTTATGGTTTATGTATGCCACCGTGGTGGTGTTGTCTGATTGTACTTGAACAGGCCTGTTCTGTACTAGAGGCAGGGCAAGAGTCAAAGCATTGAACACTGCCTGCAATTCCAGAATGTTTATCGGGAGGAGAGATTCCTCCTTGGACCAGCGACCCTGGAGAGAGTGTTGCTCCAGCACCACGCCCCAACCCCTCAGACTGGCGTCTGTAGTCAGTAGGACCCAGTTGGGGATCCAGAAGGGACGGCCCCTGCTCAACTGCTGGTCCTGTAGCCACCAGCTCAGTGACAGACGAACCTCCAGAGTCAAGGAGATCATTTGAGATCTGATCCGATAAGGCATGCCATCCCACTTGGAAAGGATTAACCTCTGTAGAAGGTGGGAATGAAAGTGAGCGTACTCTACCATGTCGAAAGCCGACACCATGAGGCCTAGTACTTGCATCGCCGAGTGGGCGAGAGAGGACGTATCTGATCCTGTACTGAAGTTTCAGGACTTTCTCTGGAGACAGAAACAGTCTTTGGCTGTGTGTGTCCAGCAGTGCCCCCAGGTGCACCATGCTCCGAGGAGGGACCAGCGAGGACTTCTACCAGTTGACAAGCTACCAACCGTGGGCTTGTAGGAAGCATACCATCAGTTGCATATGACTGAGAAGGACATTTTGGGAGTTCGCCAGGATCAGCAAGTCATCCAGATACGGCAGGATCCTGATTCCCTGACGAAGCAGATGAGCCGTCATCACGGCCACAACCTTGGTGAAGATCCGAGGGGCCATGGCCAGTCCAAACGGCAGAGCCAGGAACTGATAATGAAGGTTGCCAATAGCAAACCGCAGATATTGCTGATGCGATATGGCAATAGGTATATGCAGATAGGCATCTTGTATATCGAGGGATACCATATAATATCCGGGTTCCATGGCCAGTACAATCGAGTGTTCCATGGCCAGTACAATCGAGCGCAGCGTTTCCATATGGAACTTGGACACACTCACAAATTTGTTCAGTGATTTGAGGTTGAGTATAGGCCAGAAAGACCCATTGGGTTTCAGGACTAGAAACAGGGTCGAGTAGTATCCTCTGCCTCTCTGGGACAGGGGTACCAGCATTATCCAGGAGGGAACACACAACCAGGTGTAGAGCTTGTGCCTTCAACAGGTCCGAAGGAATAACCGTCGTGCTGAACTGGCGAGGGGGGGATGGGGGGGGGACACATGTCTAATAAGAGACTGCGTACCGTGAGAGACGATTTCTCTCACCCATGCATCTGAAGTGGTGTCACGATCCGGGTATCTGGACGCCATTATTTACCTTTCAGGTGTCTCCTGAGGCTGGCTCAGCGTCCTAGGCCCGGTTCCCAGCTGTGTTGCTAGCATTCATATGTCATGTCTCATCTCTGCTGGTCCGTGGATATTGTCATTCCAGTGCCCGGGCAACTGGCATGGCGTCACCAGCCGGCGGGGCCTCGGGCATCGTCTGTGTATTCTCAATGCATTACAGGTTATGTGGCACTCCTCATCTACTGCGGCCGTGGCCGTCCGCGCTGGAGGTCTGAGACGCAAGTCGGCGTTCTCTGTGTTCACCGCCGCCATTACAGAGGAATCTCCATGTGGTGTTACAAACAAGGTTTCCCTCTACTGGCTGGTATGGGCGCAGCCATCTTAGTTCTAGTCACATGATCTTGTCCTCCAATCCATAGCTCCGCTGAAGTCTGCCTAATTGCTCATCCAATCCCTGCATACCTAAGGGTATAAAGGGATTGAGCCTGAACCTGGAAATCGTCAGTGCTTTGGTTGTCAAACCTTGTTTCCAGTCTCTCTCTCCTGTGGTTGTTTCCATTTCAGGTTTCCAGCTCCTGTTTCCAGATTCCACTAAGAGACCCGCACCAGCCTACCATCTTGTGGTGCAGCCTGACTCTATAGTCTCCTGTGTTTGCTCCAGTCTCCAGCTACAGTCTCATCTGCTTCCAGCGGTCAGCTTCCAGCAGTGATAAGCTTTCTTAAAGATCCGGTGCTTTTCCAGCGGTTACCTGCATACCATCGGTTACCTGCATACCATCGGTTACCTGCATACCATCGGTTACCTGCATGCCATCAGTACCTGCAAACCATCGGTTTCTACATCTTCGCTCCCTAGCTTCATTCTACTATCTGGCTGGTTCCATCCAGCATCTACTCCATGTCTTAACACCTGGCTGGTTCCATCCAGCGTCCTCAGCAGCTACCTCAACTACAGTGCTACCAGCTTCCAGTGAAACATCTGCTGGTGTGTTCCTTGGTTATACCTCATACTACGGACGGGTCTGGTAAGGACATTCCATCTCTGGGACATTAAGAACTGTACCTACTGCTACCAGTACCCTGTGGCTGTTGCCAACCCATAGTTCTCCAGGAACTGTTTTTACCAAATCTGCTGTATATCTTCATTGACTTATTACTGCTGTGATTACATGGAGTTCTGTTAATAAATACTTATTGACTTTTAATCCTGGTTGTCATGGTCACGCCTTCGGGCAACCTTTCTACATCCTACTTGTATGTCCAGGGGTCTGATAAAACCTCTGAAGTTTAGCTTCACCCCAGTCCCTACAACTGAGGCTTCCTCCTGTCAGCTCAGGCCCTCAGTTGTGACAGTAAGCACTGACCAGATGAATCCAGCCGGAGACCAGGATCAAGCGGCCAGGCCAATGCAAGAACTGGCAGCCAGACTCGAACATCAGGAGGCTGCACAAGGCCACATCATCCGCTGTCTCCAGGATCTCTCTACTCGGCTGGATGGGATCCAAACGACCCTCTGTGGTTCAGGGGCGTCCGGTGCGTCCACCACAGTGACACCAGTTGTAACCCCACCCACCTTACCCATTTTTGCTCCACGTCTTCATCTTCCAACGCCAGCAAAATTTGATGGATCTCCAAGATCTTGCAGGGGATTTCTCAACCAATGTGAAATTCATTTTGAGCTACAACCTGGCAGTTTCCCTAGTGATTGCACTAAAATTGCTTACATTATTTCCCTCCTCAGTGGCTCCGCCCTTAATTGGGCATCACTTTTATGGGAGAAATCCGACACCCTGTTGTCCTCATATACTGACTTTGTAACGACTTTCAGGCGCATCTTCGATGAGCCAGGCCGTGTAACTTCTGCTTCCTCTGAGATTCTTCGTTTACGCCAAGGAACGCGTACTGTGGGACAGTACTTAATACAGTTCAAGATCCTGGCATCTGAACTGGCATGGAACAACGAAGCCCTGTATGCTTCATTCTGGCATGGCTTATCTGAACGCATCAAGGACGAATTAGCTACCAGAGACTTGCCCTCTAAGTTGGATGAGCTAATATCCCTGTGTACAAAAGTTGATCTACGGTTCAGAGAAAGGGCAACCGAGCGGGGAAGATCATCTATCCCGAAATCTTCTGCTCCTCCTCTTCGTCAACCGTCTCCACCCAAAGATGAGCCCATGCAAATTGGTCGTTCCCGTCTATCTCCAGCTGAGCGTCGAAGACATCTTTCTGAGTACCTTTGTCTTTACTGTGCAGCTCCGTCTCATGTACTCAATGCCTGTCCCAAACGTCCGGGAAACTTCAAGTCCTAGCCCGCCAAGGAGAGGGCCGGCTAGGAGTAATGCTCTCCTCTCCATCTCCTCATGATTGTAATCTCCCAGTCTCGCTTCAAATTGCTCAACGTTATAGGAACGTCATTGCCCTCCTAGATTCCGGAGCAGCTGGGAATTTTATAACTGAAGCATATGTTAAACGGTGGTCCCTACCCACTGAGAGACTTTCCTCGTCCATATCTTTGACTGCTGTGGATGGCAGTAAGATTTTTGATGCAGTTATTTCCTCAAGAACTCTACCAGTTCGTCTGAAAGTAGGAGTTCTTCATTCAGAATTAATTTCCTTCCTAGTAATTCCAAGAGCCACACATCCAGTGGTTTTGGGCCTTCCATGGCTTCGTCTCCATAACCCTTCGATTGACTGGATGACTACCCAAATCCTGGCATGGGGTCCTTCCTGTACTGAGACCTGTTTGTCCAAAGTGCTTCCCGTATGTTCTTCCTCCTCCAAGTCGTCTGATGTTCCACCTCCTCCGTATCAAGATTACACGGACGTGTTCAGTAAAGCTTCTGCCGATATCCTTCCTCCTCATAGGGAATGGGACTGTCCAATCGATCTCATCCCGGGGAAGGTTCCACCTCGAGGCCGAACCTATCCGCTGTCTTTACCAGAAACGCATTCTATGGAAGAATATATTAAGGAGAATTTGGCGAAGGGCTTCATTCGACCTTCTTCCTCCCCAGCTGGCGCAGGTTTCTTCTTCGTCAAGAAGAAAGATGGTGGCCTGTGGCCATGCATCGACTGCAGAGGCTTGAACGACATCACTGTCAAGAACCGATATCCTTTACCCCTGATTACAGAACTCTTTGATCGAGTTAGCGGAGCAACCATCTTCACGAAATTAGATTTGAGGGGTGCCTACAACCTCATCCGGATCCGAGAGGGTGACGAGTGGAAGACCGCATTTAACACCCGTGATGGACATTATGAGTACCTCGTCATGCCTTTCGGATTAAGTAATGCTCCAGCTGTCTTCCAGCATTTCGTGAACGAGATCTTCAGAGACATCTTATATCGTCATGTCGTGGTTTATCTCGATGATATCCTCATCTTTGCCAACAATCTGGAGGAACATCGTTTCTGGGTAAAGGAAGTTCTGACCCGTCTCCGTGTCAATCATCTCTATTGCAAATTGGAGAAGTGCGTTTTTGAAGTCAAATCCATTCCGTTTCTAGGCTACATTGTGTCCGGTTCTGGACTAGAGATAGATCCTGAGAAATTACAAGCTATTCAGAATTGGCCGATACCTTTAACCCTCAAAGGGGTCCAGAGATTTTTAGGATTCGCCAATTATTACAGTAAGTTTATACAAGACTTTTCCACCATTGTGGCGCCTATCACTGCGTTAACTAAGAAGGGTGATAATCCGTCCAAGTGGTCTGAAGAAGCTATGCAAGCCTTTCATTTATTAAAGCAACGATTCATCTCTGCTCAGGTATTGAAACAGCCCGACATCAACTCGCCTTTCATCCTTGAGGTGGATGCCTCTTCCGTTGGAGTAGGCGCAGTGCTATCCCAGAGAGCAAAAGATGGTCATCTGCATCCTTGCAGTTTCTTCTCCCGGAAGTTTTCCCCAGCTGAGCGCAACTATGCCATTGGCGATCAGGAGTTGCTGGCAATCAAACTCGCTCTGGAGGAGTGGAGATACCTGCTGGAGGGAGCTTCTCATTCTGTTACCATACTTACCGATCACCAAGAATCTTTTGTATTTGAAAGGCGCACAATGTCTCAATCCTCGTCAGGCCAGATGGGCACTTTTCTTTTCTAGGTTCGACTTTAAACTCCAGTTCTGTCCGGGCTCTCAGAATCGCAAGGCCGATGCCCTTTCCCGCTCTTGGGAGCAAGAAAATGAGTCGGAGTCTTCTGACAAGCATCCTATTATCAAACCGATGGCATTCTCCACGGTAAGGATGGACTCTACGCCCCCACCAGGGAAAAGTTTTGTGAAGTCTGTGCTAAGGAAGAAGCTCATGCATTGGGCACATGCTTCCCGTTTTGCCGGACATACAGGCATTCAGAAAACCCTTGAGTTCATCTCTAGGACTTATTGGTGGCCAACTCTGAAAAAGGACGTCATGGAGTTTATTGCTTCTTGCCCAAAGTGTGCCCAACACAAAGTATCTCGCCAGTCGCCTACGGGGCAACTGGTTCCATTATCTGTTCCCCGTCGACCGTGGACCCATTTGTCGATGGACTTCGTTACAGACCTGCCTATGTGCAACAAGTTTAATACGATCTGGGTAGTGGTTGACCGGTTCACCAAGATGGCACATTTCATTCCCCTCACCGGTCTTCCGTCAGCTTCCAAGTTGGCTCAAGTGTTCATTCAGGAGATCTTCCGACTATACGGTCTTCCCGAGGAGATCATCTCTGACAGAGGAGTACCATTCGTAGCCAAATTTTGGCGAAGTTTGTGTGAAGCCCTCCAAGTCAAATTAAAGTTTTCTACAGCTTACCATCCTCAGACCAATAGTCAAACTGAGAGGGTGAATCAGGACTTGGAGGCCTTCCTCCGCATTTATGTGTCTTCCTCTCAAGATGACTGGGTTCAACTCCTTCCCTGGGCCGAGTTCAGCCATAACAACCAATATCATTCTTCATCTTCTTCAACTCCATTCTTCATCAACTACGGATTCCACCCTAAAGTTCCAGAATTCCAACCGCTTCCAGTGACTTCTGTACCAGCAGTTGATATCACCTTGCGCCAGTTTTCAAACAACTGGAAGAATGTTCGAGCGGCTCTGCTCAAAGCATCGTTTAGATACAAGAAGTTTGCAGATAAGAAGCGTAGGGCAATTCCTGCCCTCAAAGTGGGTGATCGTCTTTGGCTGTCTACAAAGAATTTGAGGTTGAGAGTTCCAAGCATGAAGTTTGCTCCCCGTTACATCGGTCCTTTTCAAATTGAACAAGTTATCAATCCTGTTGCTTACAAACTCCAGTTACCCCCATTCTTGAAAATTCCTAGGACATTCCACGTTTCCCTTCTGAAACCGCTGATCCTGAATCGATTCCATTCTGCACTACCTTCGGCTCCTAAAGTCCAGACTCAACGGGGAGTTGAGTATGAAGTTGCCAAGATTCTGGATTCACGTTTCCGTTATGGTCAGTTACAATATCTTATTGAGTGGAAGGGCTATGGCCCTGAGGAACGCTCTTGGACCAATGCTTCAGATGTCCATGCTCCTACCTTGGTCCGGAATTTCCACTCCAGATTTCCTCAGAAGCCTAAGAAGTGTCCTGGGGCCACTTCTAAAGGGGGGGGGGGTGCTGTCACAATCCGGGTATCTGGACGCCATTATTTACCTTTCAGGTGTCTCCTGAGGCTGGCTCGGCATCCTAGGCCCGGTTCCCAGCTGTGTTGCTAGCATTCATATGTCATGTCTCATCTCTGCTGGTCCGTGGATATTGTCATTCCAGTGCCCGGGCGACTGGCATGGCGTCACCAACCGGCGGGGCCTCGGGCATCGTCTGTGTATTCTCAATGCATTACAGGTTATGTGGCACTCCTCATCTACTGCGGCCGCGGCCGTCCGCACTGGAGGTCTGAGACGCAAGTCGGCGTTCTCTGTGTTCACCGCCGCCATTACAGAGGAATCTCCATGTGGTGTTACAAACAAGGTTTCCCTCCACTGGCCGGTATGGACGCAGCCATCTTAGTTCTAGTCACATGATCCTGTCCTCCAATCCATAGCTCTGCTGAAGTCTGCCTAATTGTTCATCCAATCCCTGCATACCTAAGGGTATAAAGGGATTGAGCCTGAACCTGGAAATCGTCAGTGCTTTGGTTGTCAAACCTTGTTTCCAGTCTCTCTCTCCTGTGGTTGTTTCCATTTCAGGTTTCCAGCTCCTGTTTCCAGATTCCACTAAGAGACCCGCACCAGCCTACCATCTTGTGGTGCAGCCTGACTCTATAGTCTCCTGTGTTTGCTCCAGTCTCCAGCTACAGTCTCATCTGCTTCCAGCGGTCAGCTTCCAGCAGTGATCAGCTTTCTTAAAGAGCCGGTGCTTTTCCAGCGGTTACCTGCATACCATCAGTTACCTGCATACCATCGGTTACCTGCATACCATCGGTTACCTGCATGCCATCGGTACCTGCAAACCATCGGTTTCTAAATCTTCGCTCCCTAGCTTCATTCTACTATCTGGCTGGTTCCATCCAGCATCTACTCCATGTCTTAACACCTGGCTGGTTCCATCCAGCGTCCTCAGCAGCTACCTCAACTACTGTGCTACCAGCTTCCAGTGAAACATCTGCTGGTGTGTTCCTTGGTTATACCTCATACTACGGACGGGTCTGGTAAGGACATTCCATCTCTGGGACATTAAGAACTGTACCTACTGCTACCAGTACCCTGTGGCCGTTGCCAACCCATAGTTCTCCAGGAACTGTTTTTACCAAATCTGCTGTATATCTTCATTGACTTATTACTGCTGTGATTACATGGAGTTCTGTTAATAAATACTTATTGACTTTTAATCCTGGTCGTCATGGTCACGCCTTCGGGCAACCTTTCTACATCCTACTTGTATGTCCAGGGGTCTGATAAAACCTCCGAAGTTTAGCTTCACCCCAGCCCCTACAACTGAGGCTTCCTCCTGTCAGCTCAGGCCCTCAGTTGTGACAAGTGGTCTTTAACCAGACCTGGGTGAACTGCAGAAGTCAGCCTCCCACCCTGGGATCTGCCACGTCGTGCAGCAGGCTTGTCTTGTTTGAAAGCAGGCTGATGGGCGGCCCAGGATTGTTTTGTTTTGGGCTTAGTGGTTTTGGGAGCACAAGCTTGTCTCGGGTACGTCTGACCTTTTGCATTCCCATGAGGTTGAAAGGAACGAAAAGTGGTACTCTTTGCCTTCTGTGCAGAAGGATTGGTATTCGGGAGAAATGCAGTCTTAGCAGCCGCTAAGTCAGTCACAATCTTATTCAGATCTTCCCCAAATAGGATGTCTCCCTTTAAAAGGAAGTACCTCCAAGGTCTTTTTGGAGTACAGGTCCACCATCCATGACCTCAACCACAGAATTATGCGAGCCAGGATGGACGTAGTCAACGCCTTGGCCGCCATTACACCTGCCTCAGAGGATGCCTCCTGAATATATTGGGAGGTGGTTGAGACAGATATTGTCTGACAGTGTCAGATATATCCTGAGGCAGCTCATCATCTATTGCCTTAACCAATGCTTCAATTCCTCTTGCGGCCCTGGAGGCTGCTATAGTGGGTCTATGTACAGCACCTGTAAGGGAGTAAATAGACTTCAGGCATCCCTCCACACGCTTAGCTGTCGGTTCCTTCAGTGAGGTGACAGTGGTGACGGGCATAGTAGATGACACCACAAGATGGGTGACATGGGAATCCACCGGTGGTAAATTTTCCCACTTGTTACACAACTCAGCAGGGAGAGGATAATAAGATTTTGGTTACCTACCGGTAAATCCCTTTTCTCGTAGTCCGTAGAGGATGCTGAGGTCCACATTAGTACTATGGGGTAAAGACGGGTCCACCAGGAGCCATTGGAACTTTAAGAGTTTGAGAGTGTGGGCTGGCTCCTCCCTCTATGCCCCTCCTACCAGACTCAGTCTAGAAACTGTGCGCGAGGAGACGGACATCTTCGAGAGAAGGATTTAACACAGATAGTGGCGAGATTCATACCAGCTCACACATACAAGGCACAATAAAGCTAACTTAGCTTGAGAACTCAGCAACCGCTGAAACAGTACTTACCAATTAACAATGCAGTACTTAACTAAAACAAAGTTGTACTGAACCATATAACAATTGCAGGAAAACGAAGCGCTGGGCGGGCGCCCAGCATCCTCTACGGACTACGAGAAAAGGATTTACCGGTAGGTAACCTAGAGGATACTGGGGTCCACATTAGTCCCATGGGGATGTACCAAAGCTCCCAGAACGGGAGGGAGAGCTTGGAGGCTCCTGCAGAACTGATTGACTGAACTTCAGATCATCAGAGGCCAAAGTATCGAACTTGTAGAACTTTGGAAACGTGTTCGACCCAGACCAAGTTGCAGCTCGCAAAGTTGTAACGCCGAGATACCCCGGGCAGCCGCCCAGGAAGACCCCACTTTACGAGTAGAGTGGGCCTTGACAGACGTAGGACACGGCAAGCCTGCCGTAGAATACGCATGCTGGATAGTGAACCTGATCCAGCGAGAGATCGTCTGCTTAGAAGCAGGACACCCAAGTTTCTTGGGATCATACAGGACAAACAGAGAGTCCGATTTTCTGTGACGAGCAGTCCTCTTCACATATATTTTCAGAGCCCTTGGTTGATATGAACTTGTAGAACTTTGGAAACGTGTTCGACCCAGACCAAGTTGCAGCTCGCAAAGTTGTAACGCCGAGATGCCCCGGGCAGCCGCCCAGGAAGACCCCACTTTACGAGTAGAGTGGGCCTTGACAGACGTAGGACATGGCAAGCCTGCCGTAGAATACGCATGCTGGATAGTGAACCTGATCCAGCGAGAGATCGTCTGCTTAGAAGCAGGACACCCAAGTTTCTTGGGATCATACAGGACAAACAGAGAGTCCGATTTTCTGTGACGAGCAGTCCTCTTCACATATATTTTCAGAGCCCTTGGTTGATATGAAATGCTGACACAACCTTCGGAAGAAACTGCTGACATGTCCGGAGCTTAGCTCTATCTTCATGGAAGATCAAGTATGGGCTTTTACAAGACAAAGCCCCCAACTCCGACACACGTCTAGCAGAAGCTAAAGCCAACAAAGTGACAGCCTTCCACGTAAGAAATTTGACCCACACTTCCTGTAGAGGCTCAAACCAGTCAGATTGGAGAAACTGCAACACCACGTTAAGATCCCATGGCGCCGTAGGCGGTACAAAGGGAGGTTGGGTGTGCAGAACTCCCTCCCTTCAAAAAGGTCTGAACCTCAGGGAGGGCAGCCAATTGTTTATGGAAGAAAATGAATAGGGCCGAAATCTGGACCTTCACAGATCCCAACTTCAGGCCCATATCCACACCAGCTTGTAGGAAGAGGAGAAACCCAGTTGAAACTCCACCGCAGGAAATTTCTTGGACTCAAACAAAGATACATACTGTCACTGACCTGGGTTGGGAGTGTTGAGAACTCGGGGGTTCTTCCGATGATCGGGAAGAGGAACCACAGCTGGGCCGGAGCAGGGATGGCTGGATGTAGGTTTTCCTCATGCAGAACTTAGCCGTTGTAACCGATGTGTAATGCTAAAGAATTAGTTGTGGCCAAGGCTTGGGGGCGATGCTGAAGTACACAGAAGAATGAAGAACTTCTGAGCGATGTTGAAAAAATGAATGGAGATTTGAGAACGATGTTGAGGCACACAGAGGAATGAAGAACTTGTGAGCGATGCTGAAGAGATGAATGAAGATTTGAGTATGATGTTGAAGCACACAGAAGAATGAAGAACTTGTGAGCGATGCTGAAGAAATTAATGAAGATTTGAGAACGATGTTGAAGCACACAGAAGAATGAAGAACTTGTGAGCGATGCTGAAGAGATGAATGAAGATTTGAGTACAATGTTGAAGCACACAGAAGAATGAAGAACTTGTGAGTGATGCTGAAGAAATAAATGAGGATTTGAGATTCAGTGTAACTCTGGAAGTTTGGGAGGCGTTCCACTTAGGGATACCCTGTAATACTGGGAGCACAGGAGGTGTCCCTCTGAGAGATACACTGTAACGCTGGTAACGCAGAGAATGTCCCACTGAGTGATACACTGTAACGCTGGTAGCACAGGGAAGGTTCCACTGAGTGATACACTGTAACGCTGGTAGCACAGGGAAGGTTCCACTGAGTGATACACTGTAACGCTGGTAGCACAGGGAAGGTTCCACTGAGTGATACACTGTAACGCTGGTAGCACAGGGAAGGTTCCACTGAGTGATACACTGTAACGCTGGTAGCACAGGGAATGTCCCACTGGAAGATACTCTGGAAAGCTGGAACACAGGAGACGTTCAGCTTGAGAACACGCTGAACGCTGCTAGCACTGGTGATCATTGGTAAAGACGATACTCAGGCGCCGGGGCTCTGTACGGCGTCTGCCTTTGAACTTCCCGCCCTCTCCCAATTGGTGGAAGGGACCGATGACGTCACCCGCTCACCACGCTCTCGTGGATGCCGGGCGCAATGGCGGCGCCCACACCCCGGGAACCCGCCGGAGGCAGTGCTAGCAAGACGCGACGACCCGGAGCCCACCGGGGGCGACGACCGCCGGGAGACCCAGTGCACCCGGAGCGGTAAGCGTGGCAGCCGCAGCGCCGCAAGTGTGACAGTACCCCCTCCTCTAGGAGTGGCCCCTGGACACTTTCCTGGTTTCGTTGGATGTTTAGAATGAAAGATCCGGACTAGTCGGGGAGCAGTGACTTCAGAAGCTTTGACCCAGCTCCTCTCCTCAGGACCATAACCTTTCCATTCTACCAGATACTGTAAATTCTTGTGAAGATAACGAGAGTCAAGAATAGTTTTGATTTAAAATTCTGTTCCAGCTTCAGTCTCTACCGAGGTTGGGCTAGGAGACTCTGAATTAAACCGATTTAAAATGAGGGGACGAAGGAGAGAAACATGGAAAGAATTTGGTACCCGAAAGTGGGAAGGCAATCCCAATTTGCAGACAACAGGGTTCAGGACTTGCAAAACGGGGTAAGGACCGATGAACCTCGGAGCAAACTTCATAGCAGGGACTCTTAAATGAAGATTGCGGGTAGAGAGCCATACCATGTCACCAACTTTGTATTGAGGAGCTGCTCGCCATTTTCTATCCGCAAAGAATTTGTAGCGGCCAGAGATTTTCTTGAGATTAGCATGAACCCTACTCCAGATTTGACTGAAGTGCCGGAGAGTGGAAGCTGCAGCAGGAACATCCACCGAAGGAAAAATTGGTAATTCTGGGACTCGTGGATAGAATCCATAATTAATGAAGAATGGGGACTCACCAGTGGAAGAGTGGTACAGATGATTATGGGCAAACTCGGCCCAGGGTAACAGTTCCACCCAATCATCCTGTGAAGGAGAGAGATAAACGCGGAGAAAAGTCTCTAAATCTTGATTGACACGTTCAGTTTGCCCATTGGTTTGTGGATGGTAAGCAGATGAGAACTTGAGTTTTATTTGTAAGGCTGAGCAGAGGGCCCTCCAAAATCTTGCAGTGAACTGTACCCCTCGATCAGAGACTATCTCCCGAGGTAACCCGTGCAGGCGGAAGTGTTCACGAATAAATAGTAAAGCCAACTTGGGAGCCGTTGGTAAACCGGTCAACGGAACAAAATGTGCCATTTTTGAAAAGCGGTCAATAATCACCCAGATGGTATTGTAACCCTTGGAGAGGGGTAATTCAGTAATAAAGTCCATAGAAATATGGGTCCAGGGTTTCTTAGGAATGGACAGTGGACGAAGCAACCCCGCAGAAGCCAGACGAAGAGTTTTGTGCTGAGCACATTGAGGACATGAATTGACATAATCTTGTATATCCTTCTTCATGGTGTCCCACCAATATGACCTTCGTAGAAATTCACACATTTTTTGAACTCCAGGATGACCGGAAAACTTGGAGATATGAGCCCACTGCAGTAACTTTGGTCGAAATTCAACTGGTACAGACATTCTCCCAGGAGGAGGACCCAGAGACGTGGGAGCTGCTAAAATAGAGACTGGACTGAGAATTAAACTCTTTTCAAAGGAATTCTCCTCAACCGAGGCCGTTAAAGAACGAGACAGAGCATCAGCCTTAGCGTTAAGAGTCCAGCCCGGTACTTAATAACGAACGAGAACCGAGTGAAGAAGAGCGCCCATCTAGCTTGACGGGGATTCAAGCACTGGGCCGTCTTGATATACAACAAGTTCTAGTGATCGGTGTAAATAGTAATTAGGTGTTTAGCACCTTCCAATAAGTACCTCCATTCTTCTAGGGCAGATTTTATTGCTAAAAGTTCCTGATCTCCAATGGTGTAGTTTCGTTCAGCAGGAGAGAACTTAACGAGAATAGAAACCACATGGATGTAACTTCCCATCAGAAGAGTACTGTGAAAGGACGGCACCGATGCCTACTGAGGAGGCATCGACTTCCAAGAAGAATGGTTTTGAGAAATTCGGTTGTTGGAGTACCGGAGCAGACATAAAGGCTGATTTCAACCGGGCAAACGCTACTACAGCTTCGGAAGACCAGAGACTTGGGTCAGACCTCTTTTTGGTTAGGGCAGTAATGGGTGCAACGATGGTAGAAAATCCCTTAATGAATTTCCGGTAGTAATTTGCAAAGCCCAGGAATCTTTGTACCGCTTTCAAGGAGAGAGGCTGAGTCCAGTCCCGAATGACAGTGAGTTTTTCCGGATCCATGTGAAGCTCCGTACCCGAGATGACATAACCGAGGAACGGAATTGAAGGGACCTCAAAGATACATTTGGAAATCTTGCCGTAGAGACGATTCCTACGTAAGCGAAGAAGTACTTCTTTGACCTGTACTCTGTGCTCTGCAAGATTCTTAGAAAATATCAGAATGTCATCCAAGTACACCACTACGCTTTGGTATAACATATCTCGGAAGATTTCATTTACAAATCCATGAAAAACGGCAGGGGCATTGCTGAGGCCAAATGGCATTACCAGATATTCGTAATGCCCGTCCCTGGTATTGAAGGCCATCTTACATTCGTCCCCCTGTTGGATACGTATCAAATTATAGGCTCCTCTTAAGTCGAGTTTAGTGAAGACGTGGGCTCCACGAACCCTATCAAATAGCTCTGTGATTAGCGGCAAAGGGTATTTGTTCTTAACGGTGATATCATTTAAGCCACGATAATCAATACATGGTCTTAACCCCCCGTCCTTCTTCTTCTTCACGAAAAAGAAACCTGCTCCAGCCGGGGAGGTAGAGGGGCGAATGAATCCTTTCAGTAGATTAGATTTGATATAGTTCGACATAGCTTGGGTCTCGGGTAATGACAAGGGATATGTGCGTCCCCGGGGTGGCATTTTCCCTGGGATAAGCTCAATGGGACAGTCCCAGGGTTTATGGGGTGGTAACTGATCGGCCGCCTGTTCCGAGAACACATCTGTGAACTCCCGATAGGCCTCCGGTATGAGCTCCTCATCCGACTTGGAAGATGCACGGGGCGGGTAAACAGGAGTAAGACAACTAGAGTGACAAAACGAACTCCAGTACAATATTTATGACGACTTCCAGTCGACGTGAGGGTTGTGAATTTTAAGCCAAGGTAGACCAAGAACAAGATCGTGAGGCATCTCAGGAATTACTAGAAACTCCAAATGTTCTTGATGCAGAGCTCCGACCTGCAGCTTGATTGGCTCTGTGCGACTTGTAATAAGACCATTAGATATTTTGGTACCATTGATGGCAGTCAACGTAATAGGTCGTTTGACAGACTGTAACTGTAAACCCAGACTCTGAGCACAAGAAAGAGAAACAAAATTCCCTGCAGCCCCAGAGTCCAGCAGGGCCTTAACAGGTTTGGCTATAGACTCAGAAAACAGAGACACGGAGAGTAAACAATCCACTGCCGGAGAAGATTTAGATATAACCCCTAACTTGACTCCTCCGGAACAAGCTAGGCCTGTCCGTTTCCCGGACGGGACTTGCAGAACTTGATAAAGTGATCCGCGGCTCCACAGTAGAGGCAGAGTTTACCCTCACGACGGCGCTGTCGTTCCTCCGGGGACAGCCGGGATCGGTTGATTTGCATGGGTTCGTCCGGACTCGGGGTAACTGTTTGCTTAGGCGGGAGGAGCCGGAATCTGGATCGATCCGACCGACTACGTTCGCCACCTCGTTCCTGCATGCGAAGATCCACCTTGACACAGAGTGAGATCAACTCTTCTAAAGGATCCGGCAGATCCCTAGTGACCAGCTCGTCCTTCAGATGGTCAGAGAGCTGGTCCTGAGAGCATCATTATTCCAGCGTAGTTCTGAGGCAATGGTCTGGAAGTGAACCACATACTGTCCCACAGAACGGGAGCCTTGACGAACTCGGAGCAGGTCCGAGGAAGCGGCGGTCGCTCTGCCGGGCTCATCAAAAATCCTTCGGAATGACACAATGAAATTAGTGTAACTGGAAACCAATGGGTCAGATCGTTCCCACAACGGAGACACCCAATCCAACGCTGAACCTTCAAGCAAGGAAATAATGTATGCCACTTTGGACCGATCCAAGGGGAAATTGTGTGAGAGAAGTTCAAAATGCACCTCGCATTGGTTGAGAAAACCACGGCAATTCTTTGGATTCCCATTATAGCGAGAGGGAGTGGGAAGCTGAAGGCGTGACCTGGTTCCAGACGAGGATTGAACATTACTGGAGATGACTACTGGAGCGGGTACTGGAGCAGGAGCCGGAACTACTGAAGCCAGGGAGGCCTGAATTTGATCCAGCCGGCCGGATAATTCCTGGAGATACTGCATTACCTGGCTCTGTGCCGCCTCCTGACTCTGAACTCGGGAAGCCAAGTTTTGGATGGCACTTGACTCTGGGTTCCGATCCCCCGGGTCCATGTGGCCTGAGTATACTGTCACTGACCTGGGTTGGGAGTGTTGAGAACTCGGGGGTTCTTCCGATGATCGGGAAGAGGAACCACAGCTGGGCCGGAGCAGGGATGGCCGGATGTAGGTTTTTCTCATGCAGAACTTAGCCGTTGTAACCGATGTGTAATGCTAAAGAATTAGTTGTGGCCAAGGCTTGGGGGCGATGCTGAAGTACACAGAAGAATGAAGAACTTGTGAGCGATGTTGAAGAAATGAATGGAGATTTGAGAACGATGTTGAGGCACACAGAGGAATGAAGAACTTGTGAGCGATGCTGAAGAGATGAGAGAAGATTTGAGTACGATGTTGAAGCACACAGAAGAATGTAGAACTTGTGAGCGATGCTGAAGAAATGAATGAAGATTTGAGAACGATGTTGAAGCACACAGAAGAATGAAGAACTTGTGAGCGATGCTGAAGAGATGAATGAAGATTTGAGTACAATGTTGAAGCACACAGAAGAATGAAGAACTTGTGAGTGATGCTGAAGAAATAAATGAGGATTTGAGATTCAGTGTAACTCTGGAAGTTTGGGAGGCGTTCCACTTAGGGATACCCTGTAATACTGGGAGCACAGGAGGTGTCCCTCTGAGAGATACACTATAACGCTGGTAACGCAGAGAATGTCCCACTGAGTGATACACTGTAACGCTGGTAGCACAGGGAAGGTTCCACTGAGTGATACACTGTAACGCTGGTAGCACAGGGAAGGTTCCACTGAGTGATACACTGTAACGCTGGTAGCACAGGGAAAGTTCCACTGAGTGATACACTGTAACGCTGGTAGCACAGGGAATGTCCCACTGGAAGATACTCTGGAACGCTGGAACACAGGAGACGTTCAGCTTGAGAACACGATGAACGCTGCTAGCACTGGTGATCATTGGTAAAGATGATACTCAGGCGCCGGGGCTCTATACGGCGTCTGCCTTTGAACTTCTTACCCTCTCCCGATTGGCGGAAGGGGCCGATGACGTCACCCGCTCACCACGCTCTCGTGGATGCCGGGCGCAATGGCGGCGCCCACACCCCGGGAACCCGCCGGAGGCAGCGCCAGCTAGACACGACGACCCGGAGCCCACCGGGGGCGACGACCGCCGGGAGACCCAGCGCACCCGGAGCGGTAAGCGTGGCAGCCGCAGCGCCGTGAGTGTGACACATATTTTTTCCAAATTCGATGGTAATGTTTAGACGTTACTCCTTTCCTAGCCTGTATCAGGGTAGGAATAACCTTGTTCGGAATGCCCTTCCGAGCTAGTATCAGGTGTTCAACCTCCATGCCGTCAAACGTAGCTGCGGTAAGTCTTGATAGGTGAATGGCTCCTGCTGCAGCAGGTCCTCCCGAAGAGGAAGAGGCCTCGGCTCTTCTTGCAGTAGATCCAGAAGATCCGCGTACCAAGCCCTTCTTGGCCAGTCTGGAGCAATGAGGATCACTTGAACCCTTGTTCTCCTTATGAGCTTTAGAACTCTTGGGATGAGTGGAAGTGGAGGGAACACGTACACCGACTGGAACACCCACGGAGTCACTAGGGCGTCCACCGCCACTGCTTGCAGGTGCCTCGACCTGGAACAATACCGCCGAAGCTTCTTGTTGAGACGAGAGGCCATCATGTTGATTTGGGGTACGCCCCAAAGATCTGTTACCTCCTTGAACACTTCTGGATGGAGACCCCACTCCCCTGACTGGAGATCGTGTCTGCTGAGGAAGTCCGCTTCCCAGTTGTCTACTCCCGGAATGAGGATTGCTGACAGCGCCAACGCGTGCTTTTCTGCCCAGAGCGTGATTCTTGTTACCTCTGCCATTGCAGCTCTGCTCTTCGTTCCGCCCTGTCCGTTTATGTAAGCCACTGTTGTCACATTGTCCGACTGCACTTGAATGGCCCAATTTCTCAGAAGATGGGCCGCTTGGAGAATACCGTTGTAGACGGCTCTTAGTTCCAGAATGTTTATTGGCAGGCCGGCTTCCAGACTTGACCACCTTCCATGGAAGGTTACCCCTTGAGTGACTGCACCCCAGCCCCGGAGACCTGCATCCGTGGTTAGAAGGATCCAGTCCTGAATCCCGAACCTGCGGCCCTCCAGAAGGTGAGGTAATTGCAGCCACCAGAGGAGTGAAATCCTGGCCTTTGGCGACAGATGAATTCTCTAGTGCATGTGTAGATGGGATCCTGACCACTTGTCCAGGAGATCCAGTTGGAAGGACCGAGTGTGAAACCTCCCATATTGTAGAGCCTCGTAAGAGGCCACCATCTTCCCCAGAAGGCGAATGCACTGATGAACTGACACCCGGGCTGGCTTCAGGACATCCCGGACCATCGTTTGAATCACCAACGCCTTTTCCTCTGGGAGAAACACCCTCTGCACCTCCGTGTCGAGGATCATTCCCAAAAAGGACAACCTCCTGGTTGGTTCCAAATGTGATTTTGGAAGATTCAGTAATCCAACCATGTTCCCTGAGAGCCTGGGTCGTGAGTGCTATGGACCGTAACAGCTTCTCCTTGGACGATGCCTTTATCAGCAGATCGTCCAGATACGGAATTATGTTCACCCCCTGTCTGCGGAGGAGAATCATCATATCCGCCATCACCTTGGTGAATACCCTCGGTGCTGTGGAGAGGACGAATGGGAGGGCCTGGAACTGAAAGTGACAGTCCAACAGTGCGAATCGAAGATAAACTTGATGCGGCAGCCAAATCGGAATGTGGAGGTACGCATCCTTGATATCCAGGGATACTAGGAATTTCCCCTCCTCCAGACCTGATATCATTGCCTTAGAGACTCCATTTTGAACTTGAACTCCCTCAGAAAGGGGTTTGGCGATTTTAAGTTCAGAATGGGCCTGACCGAACCATCCGGTTTTGGTACCACGAAAAGGTTCGAATAGTAACCTTTGTTTTGCATATGACGTGGTACTGGCACAATGACCTGTGCCTCCAGCAGGACCAGGCTCAGCAGGGACATCCCCATTGCTTCTGAGTATGCCCCCCACATTCTCCTACCCACCCGTACTAAGATCTGATCAAAATAATGTTATCCCAATCCTACTTCTGCCACTAGTTGCCTGCTATTGTGTAGTTTTTTTTTTCTTTCCATTGCTCGCTTCAACCCCACCATGTGTTTTTCCTGTAATGTTAACTCCACTGATTGCACACCTTTCCATTGTGCCCTACATGCAGGGTACATCATACTACTACATAAGCATCAGTTTTCCCATATATGAACTTGGCCCTTGTATGGCTCACCTCCCACAGTGTAACCTTCAAAGTGCGCCCAACATGGCTGCCCCATATGGTACACTTGTGGATGGGATGAAAAATACATAGGCCTGATGGTTTTGATGGAACCCTACTCTGAACTGTAGGACTCTGAAATCACCCCCATTTTGTGTCATCTCTTCTAGGGGTGGACTATTCCACCCTGGGTAATCCTACGCTGAGCGCCCAAGATGGCTGCCGCACCTGGTACCTTGTGAGGGTGGAATACACAACCCTTGGAAGTTATTACCCAAAATGCCTACACCAATCCTGCATTATGCTTTCTGTGTGCTTAAGGTTTTCTTTTATGTATGTGTGGCTTATCTATTGTTGTATTACTCAAATCCTCTGTATCATGTGCATTGTTTTTGATATCTGTAAAGCGCCTTGAGTCCTGTTGGAGAAAGCGCGCTATATAAATAAAATTATTATTATTATTATTATTATTATTATTCTTGCAGGACAGTCCTGTCTGCCAGCAGAGCTGGCAAGCCTGATTTGAAAAATCGGTGAGGAGGAAGATTTTGAAATTCCAGTCTGTACCTCTGGGACACAATATCTTGCACCCAGGGGTCCAGGCCGGAGGACACCCAGACATGACTGAAATGTCTGAGTCTCGCACCCACCGGCCCCACCTCCGGGGCGTGCACTCCACCGTCATGTGGAGGACTTTAGTGTACCTGAAGCAGGTTTCTGTTCCTGGGAACCTGCAGCCGCAGGTTTCTTGAACTCCCCGAAAGAAGGTGTTGGACGGCTTGGCCTTTCTGGGCTTGGTAGACCGAAAGGACTATGATGTAACTGAAGAAAAGGGTTTCTTCAGAGCAGGTGTAGCTGAGGGAAGAAAGGGTGACTTTCCAGCCGTAGCCATGGAGAGCCACGCATCTAACGCTTCCCCAAAGAGAGCCTGACCTGTGTAGGGTAGGGTCTCACACTTCTTCTGGATTCCACGTCGGCAGACCACTGGCGCAACCACAGTCCTCGACGAGCTGATACTGACATGGAGGAAATTCCCGCAGCCATGGAACCCAGGTCTTTCATGGATTCTACCAGAAATCTTGCGGAATCCTGAATGTTACGTAAAAACAATTCAACATCACATTTCACCATAGTATCCAAGTCCTCAAGTAACGTGCCTGACCACTTTACTATAGCTTTGGCAATCCAAGCACTGGCAATAGTGGGACGTAGTATTGCCCCAGAAGCCGTGTACATGGATTTGAGCGTATTATCAATATTACGATCAGCCGGCTCTTTCTAGGTGGTAGATCCTGGAACAGGTAAAACCACCTTTTTTGAGAGTCTGGATACTGACGCGTCAACAATAGGCGGGTTTTCCCATTTTTTCCTATCCTCTACCGGGAAAGGAAACGCTACCAGAACCCTCTTGGGTATCTGGAATTTTTTATCCGGGTTTTCCCAAGCCTTTTCAAATATAGCATTTAATTCCTTTGACGCAGGGAAGGTTAACGAGGCTTTCTTATTTTCAGTGAAGTAAGCCTCCTCAACCTGCTCGGGTGTTGTATCAGCAATATTCAACACATCCCTAATAGCCTCTATCATCAACTGCATCCCTTTTGCAAGTGATGCAGCCCCTCGCAACACATCCCCATCACCGTCTGCAGTATCAGAATCGGTATCATCCTGCATGATCTGTGCAAGAGCACGTTTATGTGAATATACAGCGGGTATCATTTGAGATATTAGTGGATTGTGAGGAGGAAGCGGCCTGCTTAGGTGACCCCTTGACCACATAGGGACATAGGGTAAATTTATGTCTAACCAACGATTGATTAAATTATTGTATCTGGGTAAACAGAGTATCCGCCGAGGGCGGATTTACCACAGGGACAATATGCGGCTGCAATGGCACAGGAGGTCCCATAGGGGGCGTAAGGCATGTCACTGTTATGCACACCAGTGCCAGCAGGAATGTACTGGTGTCTGAACAGAGAGGGATGCAAAACAAATGAACTCACAGACTGGGGAATATGACATTACATACACAGAAGGTGATAGGGTAACAAAATAAACACAAAGTGAACAGAGAAGCCCAAAGGCTAAGAAACTGGGTGTCTCCCTAGTATTAGGAATGCTCAGATGGAAAGAAGCGAGATGTTGTGATTTAATACGTAGAGAACCCGAAATGCTGTTGCTAAGGGCAACAGCAAAACCCTAAAGGGTTACCAACGGGTGTGGCAGTAAACTCCTTGGTCAGAGATGGAATAATAGACACAAGGAGAGTCTCCACAATTCTAGTCCTCACTTACAGTGCACTGGTTCAGCTTACTGCCACTAAACTGACACCTGAACACCTTGCACAGTGAGAAAGGATTTTGGCATGCAAGTCTGAGAATAGAGCCGCAAACTTGCTAGGTTCACAGAGTAGCAAAAGAACCCCAGCAGGTTAAACGACTGACTCCAGTCTTACTGCTAGGTCTGGATTGGCAGAGTGTAATACCAAATCCCAAGGCCTATTTGCAGTAAGCAACAAACAAATACAAAGTTTACACAGTACTAGCTAGCTTTCAGGAACTGACTAACCAACAAAGATTCAGCAGCATCTGCCTAACCTGAGAAGAGGGTTTATATAGCAGGTGCTGTCCACGCCCCACTCAGACCTCACAGACTGTGAGCACAAAAACCAGCACCGGATCCCCTGCCGTGCACAGAGCCTGTAACCACTGCACAGCAAAAGACTCGAACCGGAGTATCAGCTACGCTCAGGTTACTCCGCTAGCACTTGTCTCCCGGTTGCCATGACGACGTGGCAGCACAGAGCAGGAGACCCTAACAGTACCCCCCCTCTGACGAGGGGTCAAAGAACCCCTACCACCGGGTTTATCGGGGAACTGCGAGAAGAAAGAGCGTAACAGTCTGGGGGCATGAAGATCACAACTGCGCACCCACGACCGCTCCTCCGGGCCATACCCCTTCCAGTGCACCAAAAATGACAGCCGACCCCGAACCATCTTGGAGTCAAGAATCCTTTCAACAACAAACTCCCTCTGGCCACGTATCAGAAGAGGGGAAGGTCTTCCACTGGAAGAAGGATTACTAATCGCCCGTTTTAAAAGGGAACAATGAAATGTTTTATTGATACCCAAAGAACGGGGTAGATCTAACTGAAATGCCACCGGATTGATAACCCTAGTGATCTTATAAGGACCGATGAACCGGGGGCCTAACTTATGAGATGGCTGTCTCAACTTCAAATTCTTGGTAGACAACCAGAAGAAATCTCCTAATTTGAAGCTGCAGGGTCTTTTCCGCTTATCAAAAACCCTTTTGGTCACTAATGACACAGACACAAGGGCTTTCTTCACTTTCCTCCAAATACCTCTAAGGACCGAAACCACAGAGGAACCACCAGGCGTGGAGTCCAGGGGGTCAAAAGAATTGGCCTTAGGATGATGCCCATACACACAAAGGAAGGGAGAGATCCCTGTAGCAGAGTGAGCCGCGTTGTTATAGGCAAACTCCGCCATGGACAGATGAGCAACCCAGTCAGTCTGACACTTGGAGACATAACACCTGAGGAACTGCTCCAAGGACTGGTTCACCCTTTCAGTCTGCCCATTAGACTGCGGATGGTAGCCTGACGACAAGCTGACAGAAATCTGGAGATCGGAACAAAATGCCCTCCAGAATTTGGCCACAAACTGGGATCCGCGGTCAGAGACCACATCAAGTGGCAACCCGTGGAGGCGCACAACATGCAGCATAAATAATTCAGACAGGCGTCTGGCCGATGGCAGCCCAACCAATGGAACGAAGTGCGCCATCTTCGAAAACCTGTCAACGACAACCCAGATAGCTGTCATCCCCGAGGATTTGGGCAAGTCCACCACAAAATCCATTGAAATGTGGGTCCATGGCTTAGATGGAATAGAGAGTGGATGTAATGGGCCAACAGGAACCCCTCTAGGAGTCTTATTTCGGGCACAGATGTCACATGCCCGAACCCACTGATCCACATCCCTAGCCACCGAGGGCCACCACACCGCCCTAGATAGCAACTCCCGAGTTCTGGCAATACCCGGGTGACCTGCCGACTTCTTGGCATGGAATTCCAGGAACACTCGCTGTCTTAACCTAGGAGGCACAAACAAAAGACCTACCGGAAGTTCTGGAGGAGCCTGCTCCTGTGCTCTAAGGACTAATGACAAGAGGTCCTGGGTAATGCCCACTTTAATACATGATGGGGACACAATGGGCAATGGCTCCTCGGTGGTCTCCTGGATTGGAGCAAAACTCCGCGAGAGCGCATCAGCCTTGATGTTTTTTGACCCAGGGCGATATGTTATCAAAAAATTAAAGCGAGCAAAAAACAAAGCCCATCGTGCCTGCCTGGCATTGAGGCGCTTAGCTGACTCTAAATATGCCAAATTCTTATGGTCGGTGAGAATTGAGACCACAAACTTAGCCCCCTCAAGCCAGTGTCTCCACTCCTCGAGTGCATCCTTAATAGCCAACAATTCCCGGTTACCCACGTCATAATTCATCTCGGCAGGCGAAAATTTACGGGAAAAGTAAGCACAGGGATGAAGGCGATTATCAGACACCCCCATCTGAGAGAGCACTGCCCCAATACCCATCTCAGAGGCATCCACCTCCACTACAAAAGGACGCTCTGGATCTGGGTGTCGCAGCACCTTGGCCGAGACAAATGCCCTTTTGAGACGGGCAAAAGCCGCTTTGGCCTCACAAGACCAGTGAGCAACATCCGCCCCTTTCTTAGTGAGTGCCACCAAGGGCGCCACTATAGATGAAAATCCAGCGATAAATCGTCTATAAAAATTTGCAAAGCCCAGAAAACGCTGAAGCGCCTTCAAACTAGTGGGCTGCACCCAATCCAGGACTGCCTGTACCTTGGAACCCTCCATTTGGAAACCTTCTGGGGAGATAATATATCCTAGAAATGCGATTTGCTGAACTTCAAATTCGCACTTCTCCAGCTTCGCCCCAAGCCGGTGGTCTCTGAGTTTCTGGAGGACTAAGCGTACATGTTTCCGATGTTCCTCCAGGGAATGGGAGAAGATTAGGATGTCATCTAAGTATACAACTAAGAATCTATCCAAATATTCCCTGAGCACATCGTTCATGAAGTCCTGGAAGACTGCCGGGGCATTACAGAGCCCAAAAGGCATCACCAAATATTCATAATGCCCTGAGTGGGTATTAAAGGCAGTCTTCCATTCATCCCCCTCTCTTATTCGGATTAGATTGTACGCACCGCGTAGGTCAATCTTAGAAAAAATGGTGGCAGTACGAAGCTGGTCAAACAAGACCGAAATGAGAGGCAGTGGGTATGAGTTTTTAATCGTGATACGGTTCAATTCCCTGAAGTCGATGCAGGGTCGCAACGAACCGTCCTTTTTACCCACGAAGAAGAACCCCGACCCAACTGGAGACTGTGAAGGTCTGATAAATCCCTTAGCCAAGTTCTCCTGAATGTACTCTGACATAGCCTGAGTCTCAGGACGTGACAGGGAGTACAACCTGCTCTTGGGAAGCTTAGCATTCGGCAACAAATTAATGACACAGTCATAGGGGCGATGGGGAGGTAGTACCTCTGCAACTCTTTTGGAGAACACGTCCACAAAATCTGCATAACATCCTGGCAATCCTGGCAAAGTTAGCTGCGAAAGCCTGACTGGAAGGCTCAAGCAATTCCTGAAACAATCAGTACCCCAACTAAGAATCTCCCCAGAGACCCAGTCAAATTGAGGATTGTGGGCCCTTAACCAGGGTAACCCCAACACCAATGGGGCAAAAGTACAGACAGTCACATAAAAGGACAATTTTTCAGAGTGTGTGGCTCCAATAAACAAAGAAATCTGGCTAGTGCAAGAGGTAATTTTACCCTGGGATAATGGTTCCCCGTTTAACCCACAAATCTCAATTTCCGATGCCAAGGGTACTAAGGGAACAGAGTGTTTCAGGGCGAATTGGCGGTCCATAAAAACCCCGTCGGCCCCACTGTCCACAAAGGCCTCAGTCTTGACAGTTTGACCGAGGATCTTCAAGGTCACCGGAATGATAAAAGTCTTCTTGGGAAATTCTGACTTCTGGCATGATAGGATATTTCCCATCACCCTCAGGCCCTGAAGTTTTCCGGCTTTTCTGGGCATGATACTACCACATGACCTTTATTCCCACAGTACAAACATAACCCCTGCTGTCTCCTCCGCGTCTTCTCACGCGAGGAGAGGCAAGTAGCCCCAATCTGCATAGGCTCCTCGGAAAATTCCTCAGAGTCTGAGGTTCCCTTGGGAAAGAAGGAAACCTCGGTCTCCCTTTCAAGCCTGCGCTCTCTCAGCCGTCTATCCACCCGAATGGATAACTGCATGAGCTGATCCAAGCTATCAGGCAAGGGATATTGTACCAGTTGGTCTTTTAACTGGTTAGAAAGACCTCTTCGGTACTGGTGTCTCAGGGCTGGGTCATTCCACTGGGTATCATGGGCCAACCTCCGAAACTCCGTACAATAAACCTCAACTGGCCTTCGCCCTTGCTTAAGGATCGAAATCTGAGCCTCGGCTGAGGCCGTCTTGTCAGGGTCATCATACAACATGCCCAGTGCCGTAAAAAATGCATCAACACTTTTAAGCGACGGACAGTCAGGCTGCAACCCATATGCCCAGACCTGTGGGTCTCCTTGTAGCAAGGAAATCACTATGCCCACCCGCTGAATCTCCGACCCAGAAGACTGAGGCCTAAGCTGGAAATATAGCTTGCAGCTCTCCTTGAAACAAAAGAACTGCGAGCGATCTCCAGAAAAACGATCCGGGAGATTTACTTTCGGCTCCTTAACCCCTGAAGGTACTGCTGCTGCGGGAGCTCCGCCAGCAGCCTGCGAGGTGTGCATTTTAATGGACAAATCATTAAATTGTCGAGTCAGGACCTGCACCTGATCGACCACCTGTTGCAAAGTATTTTGAGGGGTATGCTCCATATTCCCACAAAATTTCAACAGGAGTATTGGGCTGCTGAATATGTTATGCACACCAGTGCCAGCAGGAATGTACTGGTGTCTGAACGGAGAGGGATGCAAAACAAATGAACTCACAGACAGACTGGGGAATATGACATTACATACACAGAAGGTGATAGGGTAACAAAATAAACACAAAGTGAACAGAGAAGCCCAAAGGCTAAGAAACTGGGTGTCTCCCTAGTATTAGGAATGCTCAGATGGAAAGAAGCGAGATGTTGTGATTTAATACGTAGAGAACCCGAAATGCTGTTGCTAAGGGCAACAGCAAAACCCTAAAGGGTTACCAACGGGTGTGGCAGTAGACTCCTTGGTCAGAGATGGAATAATAGACACAAGGAGAGTCTCCACAATCCTAGTCCTCACTTGCAGTGCACTGGTTCAGCTTACTGCCACTAAACTGACACCTGAACACCTTGCACAGTGAGAAAATAAGAATTTACTTACCGATAATTCTATTTCTCGGAGTCCGTAGTGGATGCTGGGGTTCCTGAAAGGACCATGGGGAATAGCGGCTCCGCAGGAGACAGGGCACAAAAAAGTAAAGCTTTTACCAGATCAGGTGGTGTGCACTGGCTCCTCCCCCTATGACCCTCCTCCAGACTCCAGTTAGGTACTGTGCCCGGACGAGCGTACACAATAAGGGAGGCAATTTGAATCCCGGGTAAGACTCATACCAGCCACACCAATCACACCGTACAACTTGTGATCTAAACCCAGTTAACAGTATGATAACAGAAAGAGCCTCTTAAAGATGGCTCCTTAACAATATAACCCGAATTTGTTAACAATAACTATGTACAGTATTGCAGATAATCCGCACTTGGGATGGGCGCCCAGCATCCACTACGGACTCCGAGAAATAGAATTATCGGTAAGTAAATTCTTATTTTCTCTATCGTCCTAAGTGGATGCTGGGGTTCCTGAAAGGACCATGGGGATTATACCAAAGCTCCCAAACGGGCGGGAGAGTGCGGATGACTCTGCAGCACCGAATGAGAGAATTCCAAGTCCTCTTTTGCCAGGGTATCAAATTTGTAGAATTTTACAAACGTGTTTTCCCCCGACCACGTAGCTGCTCGGCAGAATTGTAATGCCGAGACCCCTCGGGCAGCCGCCCAAGATGAGCCCACCTTCCTTGTGGAATGGGCCTTAACAGATTTAGGCTGTGGCAGGCCTGCCACAGAATGAGCAAGTTGAATTGTGTTACAAATCCAACGAGCAATCGTCTGCTTAGAAGCAGGGGCACCCAACTTGTTGGGTGCATATAGTATCAACAGCGAGTCAGATTTTCTGACTTCAGCCGTCCTTGAAATGTATATTTTTAAGGCTCTGACAACGTCCAACAACTTGGAGTCCTCCAAGTCGCCAGTGGCCGCAGGCACCACAATAGGTTGGTTCAGGTGAAACGCTGATACCACCTTAGGGAGAAAATGCGGACGAGTCCTCAGTTCTGCCCTATCCGAATGGAAGATTAGATAAGGGCTTTTATAAGATAAAGCCGCCAATTCAGATACTCTCCTGGCGGAAGCCAGGGCCAGTAACATAGTCACTTTCCATGTGAGATATTTAAAATCCACCTTTTTCAATGGTTCAAACCAATGGGATTTGAGGAAATCTAAAACTACATTTAGATCCCACGGTGCCACCGGAGGCACCACAGGAGGCTGTATATGCAGTACTCCTTTAACAAAAGTCTGTACCTCAGGAACTGAGGCCAATTCTTTTTGGAAGAATATTGACAGGGCCGAAATTTGAACCTTAATAGATCTCAATTTGAGACCCATAGACAATCCTGATTTTAGGAAATGTAGGAAACGACCCAGTTGAAATTCCTCCGTCGGAACACTCCGATCCTCGCACCACGCGACATATTTTCGCCAAATGCGGTGATAATGTTTCGCGGTGACTTCCTTCCTTGCCTTAAACAAGGTAGGAATGACTTCTTCTGGAATGCCTTTCCCTTTTAGGATCTGGCGTTCAACCGCCATGCCGTCAAACGCAGCCGCGGTAAGTCTTGAAAGAGACAGGGACCCTGTTGTAGCAGGTCCCTTCTCAGAAGTAGAGGGCACGGGTCGTCCGTGACCAACTCTTGAAGTTCCGGGTACCAAGTCCTTCTTGGCCAATCCGGAGCCACTAGTATTGTTCTTACTCCTCCTCACCGTATAATCTTCAATACCTTTGGTATGAGAGGCAGAGGAGGAAACACATATACTGATTTGTACACCCAAGGTGTTACCAGTGCGTCCACAGCTATTGCCTGTGGATCTCTTGACCTGGCGCAATACTTGTCCAGTTTCTTGTTGAGGCGAGACGCCATCATGTCTACCATTGGTCTTTCCCAACAGTTTACTAGCATGTGGAAGACTTCTGGATGAAGACCCCCCTCTCCCGGGTGAATATCGTGTCTGCTGAGGAAGTCTGCTTCCCAGTTGTCCACGCCCGGGAAGAACACTGCTGACAGTGCTATTACGTGATTCTCCGCCCAGCGAAGAATCTTGGTAGCTTCTGCCATTGCACTCCTGCTTCTTGTGCCGCCCTGTCTGTTTACATGGGCGACCGCCGTGATGTTGTCCGACTGAATCAACACCGGTTTTCCTTGCAGGAGTGGTTCCGCCTGGCTTAGAGCATTTTAGATTGCTCTTAGTACCAGAATGTTTATGTGAAGAGACTTTTCCAGGTTCGTCCATACCCCCTGGAAGTTTCTTCCTTGTGTGACTGCTCCCCAACCTCTCAGGCTGGCGTCCGTGGTCACCAGGATCAAATCCTGTATGCCGAATCTGCGGCCCTCCAATAGATGAGCCTTTTGCAACCACCACAGAAGATATACCCTTGTCCTTGGCGACAGGGTTATTCGCAGGTGCATCTGAGGATGCGACCCTGACCATTTGTCCAACAGATCCCTTTGGAAAATTCTTGCATGGAATCTGCCGAATGGAATTGCTTCGTAAAAAGCCACCATTTTTCCCAGGACTCTTGTGCATTGATGTACAGACACCTTTCCTGGTTTTAGGAGGTTCCTGACAGGTCGGATAACTCCTTGGCTTTTTCCTCGGGAAGAAAAACCTTTTTCTGAACCGTGTCCAGAATCATCCCTAGGAACAGCAGACGTATCGTCGGAAAACAGCTGCGATTCTTGGAATATTTAGAATCCAGTCGTGCCGTCGAAGAACTACTTTAGATAGTGCTCTTCCGACCTCCAACTGTTCTCTGGAACTTGCCCTTTTTAGGTCGTGCAAGTAAGGGATAATTTAGATGCCTTTTTTCTTTGAAGAAACATCTTTTCGGCCATTACCTTGGTAAAAAGGCCCGGGGTGCCGTGGATAATTCAAACGGCATCGTCTGAAACTGATATTGACAGTTCTGTACCACGAACCAGAGGTACCCTTGATGAGAAGGACAAAATTTGGACATGGAGGTAATCCTTGATGTCCAGGGACACCATATAGTCCCCTTTTTTCCGGTTCGCTATCACTGCTCTGAGTGACTTTATCTCGATTTGAACCTTTTATGTAAGTGTTCAAAACATTTTAGATTTAGACTATGTGTCACCAAGCCGTCTGGCTTCAGTACCACAATATAGTGTGGAAAAATAATACCCTTTTCCTTGTCGTAGGAGGGGTACTTTGATTATCACCTGCTGGATATACAGCTTGTGAATTGTTTCCAATGCTGCCTCCCTGTCGGAGGGAGCCGTTGGTAAAGCAGACTTCAGGAACCTGCGAGGAGAAGATGTCTCGACTCTCCAATCTTTACCCCTGGGATAATACTCGTACGATCTAGGGGTCAACTTGCGAGTGATCCCACTGCGCCCTGAGACTCTTGAGACTACCCCCCCACCTTGAGTCCGCTTGCACGGCCCCAGCGTCATGCTGAGGACTTGGCAGACGCGGTGGAGGGCTTCTTTTCCTGGGAAAGGGCTGCCTGCTGCAGTCTACTTCCCTTACCTCTATGTCTGGGCAGATATGACTGGCCTTTTGCCTGCATGCCCTCATGGGAAAGGAAAGATTGAGGCTGAAAAGACGGTGTCTTTTTTAGCTGAGATGTAACTTGGGGTAAAAAAGGTTGGATTTCCCAGCTGTTGCTGTGGTCCCCAGGTCCGATGGACCGACCCCCAAATAACTCCTTCCCTTTATACAGCAATACTTCCATCTGCCGTATGGGATCTGTATCACCTGACCACTGTCGTGTCCCTGACATCTTCTGGGAGATATGGACAACGCACTTATCTTGATGCCAGAGAGCAAATATCCCTCTGTGCATCTCACATACATATATATAGAATGCATCCTATTAAATGCTGTACATGAATAAAATATTTTCAGTCAGGGAATCCGACCAAGCCAACCCAGCACTGCATCTCCAGGCTGATGGCGATCGCTGGTCGCAGTATAACCACCGTATGTGTGTATATACTTTTTAGGATATTTTTCCAGCTTCCTATCAGCTGGCTCCTTGAGGGCGGCCGTATCTGGAGACGGTAACGCCACTTGATAAGCGTGTGAGCGCCTTATCACCCTAAGGGGTGTTTCCCAACGTACCCTAATTTCTGGCGGGAAAGGGTATAACGCCAATATTTGCTATCGGGGTAACCCTACGCATCATCACACACTTCATTTTATTTTATCTGATTCAGGAAAAACTACAGGTAGTTTTTTCACTCCCACATAATACCCTTTCTTGTGGTACTTGTAGTATCAGAAACACGTAACACCTCCTTCATTGCCCTTAACGTGTGGCCCTAATGAGAAATACGTTTGTTTATTCACCGTCGACACTGTATTCAGTGTCCGTGTCTGTGTCTGTGTCGACCGACTGAGGTAAATGGGCGTTTTTTTAAAAACCCCTGACGGTGTTTCTGAGACGCCTGGACCGGTCCTAATAGATTGTCGGCCGTCTCATGTCGTCAACCGACCTTGCAGCGTGTTGACATTCTCACGTAATTCTCTAAATAAGCCATCCATTCCGGTGTCGACTCCCTAGAGAGTGACATCACCATTACAGGCAATTTCTCCGCCTCCTCACCAACATCGTCCTCATACATGTCGACACACACGTACCGACACACAGCACACACACCGGGAATGCTCTGATAGAGGACAGGACCCACTAGCCCTTTGGGGAGACAGAGGGAGAGTCTGCCAGCACACACCAAAAACGCTATAATTATATAGGGACAACCTTATATAAGTGTTTCTCCCTTATAGCATCTTTTATATATATACAATATCGCCAAAATCAGTGCCCCCCCTCTCTGTTTTAACCCTGTTTCTGTAGTGCAGTGCAGGGGAGAGCCTGGGAGCCTTCTCTCCAGCTTTTCTGTGAGAGAAAATGGCGCTGTGTGCTGAGGAGATAGGCCCCGCCCCTTTTTCGGCGGGCTCGTCTCCCGCTATTTTTGAAGTTAGGCAGGGGTTAAATATCTCCATATAGCCTCTGTGGGCTATATGTGAGGTATTTTTTGCCTCTAATAAGGTTTTTATTTGCCTCTCAGAGCGCCCCCCCCAGCGCTCTGCACCCTCAGTGACTGTTGTGTGAAGTGTGCTGAGAGGAAAATGGCGCACAGCTGCAGTGCTGTGCGCTACCTTTATGAAGACTCAGGAGTCTTCAGCCGCCGATTTTGGACCTCTTCTCTCTTCAGCGTCTGCAAGGGGGCCGGCGGCGCGGCTCCGGTGACCATCCAGGCTGTACCTGTGATCGTCCCTCTGGAGCTAGTGTCCAGTAGCCAAGCAGCAAATCCACTCTGCACGCAGGTGAGTTCACTACTTCTCCCCTAAGTCCCTCGTTGCAGTGATCCTGTTGCCAGCAGGACTCACTGTAAAGTAAAAAACCTAAGCTAAACTTTCTCTAAGCAGCTCTTTAGGAGAGCCACCTAGATTGCACCCTTCTCGTTCGGGCACAAAATCTAACTGGAGTCTGGAGGAGGGTCATAGGGGGAGGAGCCAGTGCACACCACCTGATCTGGTAAAAGCTTTACTTTTTTGTGCCCTGTCTCCTGCGGAGCCGCTATTCCCCATGGTCCTTTCAGGAACCCCAGCATCCACTTAGGACGATAGAGAAAGGATTTTGGCAGGCAAGTCTGAGAATACAGCCGCAAACTTGCTAGGTTCACAGAGTAGCAAAAGAACCCCAGCAGGTTAAACGACTGACTCCAGTCTTACTGCTAGGTCTGGATTGGCAGAGTGTAATACCAAATCCCAAGGCCTATTTGCAGTAAGCAACAAACAAATACAAAGTTTACACAGTACTAGCTAGCTTTCAGGAACTGACTAACCAACAAAGATTCAGCAGCATCTGCCTAACCTGAGAAGAGGGTTTATATAGCAGGTGCTGTCCACGCCCCACTCAGACCTCACAGACTGTGAGCACAAAAACCAGCACCGGATCCCCTGCCGTGCACAGAGCCTGTAACCACTGCACAGCAAAAGACCCGAACCGGAGTATCAGCTACGCTCAGGTTACTCCGCTAGCACTTGTCTCCCGGTTGCCATGACGTGGCAGCACAGAGCAGGAGACCCTAACAGTCACAAGCGTATTAAGCATAGTAGAGAACGCCGCCCAAGGTGGCTTCTGATTGGTTACAGGAGCTGCGGACTGACTGGGAGATGTATGGCACATATTACACAGACCATAATTCAAAGCTTCCCCCTCAGGCAAATCCCTGGTGCCTGCGCTGCATGATACAGGAACGTCCATGGATTTCCCGTCCTTTGTGTTAGGCATTTTAGTGAATGTAACCACAGAGCGTATGAGTACGATACAGCCAGACAGAGTACAATACCTGTGAATAAATCATCTAGTATGTGACAGCGTACACAGTACACAACACCAGCGTCTAAATTCGGTACTATGTGACTGCGTACACAGTAGAATACACTTAACGGTAAATACTGTGCAGCACTATATATAAGACCCTGACGCACCTAGTCCTAGGGTACAGAATACAGTGATAGATACAGCTGGGATACACTGAAAGTGAAATCCACACGGCAGATACAGGCACGCACAGTCACAGTGACAATGCAGATAATTATTTTAGTCAGACGATAAAACTGCACTGGACTAGTAAATATATATATATATATATATATATATATATATATATATACCGGATGTATATATCAGAATACACGTACAATATATTCTGGTAGAGGTACACTTGTTCCTAACTAACACTGTCTTAAAATGATATGTAGAATACTTAAGTTTCTGTAAAATCACAGCACTGATGAATCAGGCGGATTTGCAGAGAAGACCTTGCCCTGCAGTCCCGGAGACCTGTCGCAGCTACTGTGAGAAGATGGCACCCAGCGTCTCAGTCAGGGAGTGAGGGAGAGTGCAAAGCAACTCCAGGGTGCGAACACCAGCAGTAGATAGCGCCCGGAGCTGAGGGAGGGCCTACAGGTCAAGCGCCTTTTCCCCTATGCTGGTCCTCACCACCGGGTACTATGGAGCCTTATTAAAGTGGATATTTTACTATCCGACCTGTGCTCCCATGCCCTGGTGGATATAGTGGGGTCCCTGCTCTGTCACAGTGTCCGTGCAGGCGTCGCGGTTCGTCTATTTAAACCGCGACTGGAATGCAATTTAATGGTGGGTCCCGTTAAGTGACCTGCTTCATGTAGACACCAACTCTAAAACTGAGCTCACAGTGCCTGGAGGCGGGGTTATAGAGGAGACCCCACAATACATCCTGGGACAGTCTAAAGCTTTAGCCTGTTGGTGCCTCTGGATCAAGATCCATCTCTACACCCCGATGTATTCCCTGTGGAACAAAGTGTACCTCGCTGCAGAAATTGACATGACATGTAGAATACTTAAGTTTCTGTAAAATCACAGCGCTGATGAATCAGGCGGATTTGCAGAGGAGACCTTGCCCTGCAGTCCCGGAGACCTGTCGCAGCTACTGTGAAAAGATGGCGCCCAGCGTCTCAGTCAGGGAGTGAAGGAGAGTGTGAGGCAGCTTCAGGGTAAGAACACCAGCAGTAGATGGTGACCGTAGCTGGGGGAGGGGCTACAGGTCAAGCGCCTTTTCCCCTATGGTGGTCCTCACCACCAGGTACTATGGAGCCATATTAAAGTGGATATTTTACTATCCGACCTGAGCTCCCATGCCCTGGTGGATATAGTGGGGTCCCTGCTCTGTCACAGGGTCCATGCCAGCGTCGCGGATCGTCTCTTTAAACCATGACCAGAATGCGATTTAATGGTGGGTGCCGCCTGGGGGACTCTCTTACCTCCTCCCTTAGTAGCAGCCACGCGATCCAGGAGAGCGTCTGTGGTGGTATGCCTAGAAACCGGAGCATCTCCGCCGCAAGTACCTGGGAACAGAGCCAGCGGGAGTATGCAACGCCGCTGGGGAGGTGATGGAGCCGCAGCACAGTATGTCACACTGACATATGAAGTGCTGCAACCCTTGAAGTCTTCTAAAAAGCTTTTTCAGGGCTGCCTAGCGCAGACCCCCTGTTAAGTGACCTGCTTCATGCAGGCCAGGGCTGCCATCAGGGGGGTGCTGGGGGCATAGTTGTCCCGGGCCCAGCCTCTCTGACGGAGAGTGGAGGGCCCGGGATGCTCATGCAGCCACCTGCCTGACCGTCGCCGTCCAGCGGTCGTTCCCACTGTTCTGAAGCTGTCCTCTGACGCTCCAGCAGCTCTGTATTGAAAACTTCCCTCCCACCTTCAACTACACCAATGGTGGCCAACCCGCTGCTCTCGAGCCGCATGCGGCTCTTTCTATCTCCGCATGCGGCTCATAAGCTCCCGCGGCGCCTCCCGCTGCCCTAGTCTGCAGTGCCTGGCGCCGGCCTGTGAGCCAATCAGAGCTCGCGGACCGGCAGCCAATCAGGAGTCTTAGCTGCCAGTCCGCGAACTCTGGTTGGCTCACGGACCAGCGCCTAATTAGAGAGAATCAACGCCGCCGGAGAGTGGAGACTGAGGGGCAGGAGAGGCGCACGCTGCGCTCTCCTCCCCTCACAAGCAGCAGACTGAGCAGAGCAGCAGCGCGGCGGTGAGCAGCACTTGGGGGGGGGGGGGCGCAGTGTGGGGACATGTGTATCTTACACTGGGGGCATATCTGGCACTGGGGCGACTTATATCTGGCACTGAGGGGACATGTGATTCTGGCACTGGGGCGACGTGTATCTGGCACTGGGGGCATATCTGGCACTGGGGGGACATGTGTTTCTGCCACTGGGGGCATATCTGGCACTGGGGGGATGTGTATCTTGCACTGGGAGCATATCTGGCACTGGGAAGACGTGTAGCTGACAGTGGGGGCATATCTGGCACTGGGGGGATGTGTATCTGGCACTGGGGGCATATCTGGCACTGGGGGGACATGTGTTTCTGCCACTGGGGGCATATCTGGCACTGGGGGGACATGTGTTTCTGCCACTGGGGGCATATCTGGCACTGGGGGGATGTGTATCTTGCACTGGGAGCATATCTGGCACTGGGAAGACGTGTAGCTGACAGTGGGGGCATATCTGGCACTGGGGGGATGTGTATCTGGCACTGGGGGCATATCTGGCACTGGGGGGACATGTGTTTCTGCCACTGGGGGCATATCTGGCACTGGGGGGATGTGTTTCTGCCACTGGGGGCATATCTGGCACTGGGGGGATGTGTATCTGGCACTTGGAGCATATCTGGCACTGGGGAGATGTGTAGCTGGCAGTGGGGGCATATCTGGCACTGGGAGGACGTGTATCTGGCAGTGGGGGCATATTTGGCACTGGGGAGACGTGTAGCTGGCAGTGGGGGCATATCTGGCACTGGGAGGACATGTGTATCTGGCACTGGGGGGATGTGTATCTGGCAGTGGGGGCATATCTGGCACTGGGGGGACATGTGTATCTGGCACTGGGGGGATGTGTATCTGGCAGTGGGGGCATATTTGGCAGTGGGGGCATATCTGGCACTGGGGAGACGTGTAGCTAGCAGTGGGGGCATATCTGGCACTGTGGAGATGTGTATCTGGCAGTGGGGGCATATCTGGCACTATGGGGACATATATGTATCTGATACTGTGGAGGCATATATGTATTTGGCACTGTGGAGGCACCCATTTTTTTGGTGTTTTTATATGTATGTGGCACTGTACTGGGGTATTATATGTATGTGGCACTGTACAACATGACTAAAAATGGGGTTATGACACAAGGTCATACTCCTACAGACATCAAACCAAGAGGTGTGCACATAAAAATGGGGTGTGGCTTTGTGACAACTATGCAACGCCCCCATTTTTGCTTGCGCGCATGATATGGCTCTTACCCTTGACTACAGATCTTTTCTGGCTCTTTGCCAATGACTGGTTGGCCACCCCTGCACTACACAGCACTGCAGAAGCCGCAGCCACACTGACAAATTTATAATAAAGTATCTTTGGGATAATTTACAACAGGCCTAATTTTTTTTAAATTAATAAATATTTTTTAAACAAAAAAAAACTCCATTTAAGATGGCGCCATTACTTATAGACCAGTGCTCTAGACTTGCCCCCCAGGCTAACAGTTGCCAGCCAGCCCCTGTGCGTTATCACCTTCCACTTTATCACTTCAGCAGGCTTAATAAATCTGCCCCTATGTCACTAGTGTGTGTGAAGATTTAGTACGGAATGGGGATGATAAGCCGGCTGATGGGATGGCGGCTGTCAGTATACTGACAGCGGCATCTCGTCTGCCGGTATACCAACAGTGAGTCCCCTCGCCACGCTTCAGGCCCGGTGTCAGCATTCCAACTGCTGGTAATAAGTTGGCTGCCAGGATTTCAGAGTCAGGTTCCTGAACGCCGGGAACCCGACAGCTGGCATTATAACTGCATCCCTTTAGTACATCTAAAAAGTTTTCCACAGTACTGGCAGGTGAAAAGCAATCTCTAGTCTCCTGAGCAGGAAGCCCCTGCTACTTGCCACCATCACCTCATCCTGAAAAACAAAATCTATTTGCAAGACGATGTAAAGGGCCCCATACACTACAGCGATCTCATGTCGGAGGTGATTGCAGGTGATCACCCCGGCAGCCTCCCGGGCAGCAGGATCGGCCAAGATACATCGTATCCTGCCCATTTGCATACAATATATCTTGGCGATCCCAAGCCATGCCCCCAGGTTGGACCAGATTGAATGTGCAGCACATTCAATCTGGAGGATCTGATCCAATGCTCACGGGAACGCACATCAGATCGGATTGGTTCGGGAACACCTCTAAAATGCCCCATTTCAGCCTATATATTGGGCCGAATGCCCGAATTGGGCTGAAATCGGGCATTATAGCTCTAGTGTATGGGGCCCTTAACACTAGGGGCACGCTCCCAGCAAAGATCCCTACTGATACAACTACTCCATCAGATAGTGCAAACCTTATATCAATGCAGAGGCCGCTATCTTTGCCTGCACTGCTGTGTGCTTACCGGTGATTGTACGAAAATAAGTGTGGTGTCACACTGGTTGTATCTCTCTTTCCAACTAAGCTATGTCTGTCTATATGACCTGTCTGTCTCTATGCTCTGGCTGTATCTGTCTCTCTCCCTGCCTGTAGTGGTCGGTCTCTGTCTGACTCTCTCTCCATCTGCCTATAGGGGGTCATTCCGAGTTGATCGCTCGTTATTTTTTTTCCGCAACGGAGCGATTAGTCGCTAATGCGCATGCGCAATGTCCGCAGTGCGACTGCGCCAAGTAAATTTGCTATGCATTTAGGTATTTTACTCACGGCATTACGAGGTTTTTTCTTCGTTCTGGTGATCGTAATGTGATTGACAGGAAGTGGGTGTTTCTGGGCGGAAACTGGCCGTTTTATGGGTGTGTGTGAAAAAACGCTGCCGTTTCTGGGAAAAACGCGGGAGTGTCTGAAGAAACGGGGGAGTGTCTAGGCGAACGCTGGGAGTGTTTGTGACGTCAAACCAGGAACGAAACTGACTGAACTGATTGCAGTTGCCGAGTAAGTCTGGAGCTACTCAGAAACTGCTAAGAAGTGTCTATTCGCAATTCTGCTAATCTTTCGATCGCAATTTTACTATGCTAAGATTCACTCCCAGTAGGCAGCGGCTTAGCATGTGCAAAGCTGCTAAAAGCAGCTTGCGAGCGAACAACTCGGAATGAGGGCCATAGTTAGCTGTCTTCCTCTCTCTGCCTGTAGCTGTCACTTTAGCTTCATCTGTGTCTGCTGCCTGAAGCCCTCCTGCCTATATCTAGTCGGCTCTCTTTCTCTCTCCCTGTCTCTCTCTCTCTCTCTCTGCCTGTAGCAGCTGTCTGTAGCTCTATCTGTCAGTAGCTAGTTGTCTCTCTCTGTATGTAGCTCTCTCTGCTACTCTGCCTATAACTAGCTGTCTCTCTCTGCCTATAGCTGGCTGTCACTCTCTGCCTATAGCTAGCTGTCACTCTCTGCCTATAGCTAGCTGTCACTCTCTGCTATTCTGCCTGTAGCTAGTTGTCGCTCTCTGCCTGTAGCTTGATCTATATGCCTATAGCTGTCTCTGCCTGCGTGTAGCTAGTTTTCACTCTCTGCCTATAGCTGTCTCTCTCTGCCTGTAGCTAGTTGTCACTCTCTGCCTATAGCTCGCTGTCTCTCTCGCTGCCTGCCTGTAGCTTGCTCTCTATGCCTATAGCTGTCTCTCTCTGTCTTCCTGTAGGTAGCTGTCTCTCTCTGCCTGTCTGCAGCTAGCGGTCACTCTCTGCCTGTAGCTAGCTATCACTCTATGCCTGTTTTCCTGTAGCTAGCTGTTACTCTCTGCCTGTCGCTAGCTGTCTCTCTGTCAGTCTGCCTATAGCTGTTACTCTCTGCCTGTAGCTAGCTGTCTCTCTCTGCCAGACTGCCTATAGTTAGCGGTCACTCTCTGCCTGTAGCTAGCTGTCTCTCTCTGTCAGTCTGCCTGTAGCTAGTTGTTACCCTCTGTCTGTAGCTAGCTGTCTCTCTGCCTGTAGCTAGCAGTCACTCTCTGCCTGTAGCGGTCTCTCTCTGCCTATAGTTACTGGTCACTCTCTGCCTGTAGCTGTTTCTCTATGCCTATTGTTAGCGGTCACTCTCTGCCTGTAGCTGTCTCTGTCAGTCTGCCTGTCACTCTCTGCCTGTAGCTAGCTGCCACTCTCTGCCTGTAGTTAGCGGTCACTCTCTGCCTGTAGCTGTCTCTCTCTCTCTGCCTGTAGTTAGTGATCACTCTCTACCTGTAGCTGTCTCTCTCTGCCTGTAGTTAGCGTTCACTCTCTGTAGTTAGTGGTCAATATCTTCCTGTAGCTGTGTGTGTCTCTCTCTCTCTCTGCCTGTAGCTTGCTGTCTCTGCCAGTCTGCCTGTAGCTAATTGTCACTCTCTGCCTGTCTTCCTGTAGCTAGCTGTCTCTCTCTGCCTGTAGCTAACTGTCCCTCTCTGCCAGTCTGCCTGTAGCTAGCTGTCTCTCTCTGCCAGTCTGCCTGTAGCTAGCTGTCTCTGACAGTCTGCCTGCAGCTAGCTGTCACTCTATGCCTGTAGCTAGCTGTCTCTCTCTGCATGTAGCTAGCTGTCTCTCTCTGCCAGTCTGCCTGTAGCTAGCTGTCTCTCTGCCGGTCTGCCTGCAGCTAGCTGTCACTCTCTGCCTGTAGTTAGTGATCACTCTCTACCTGTAGCTGTCTCTCTCTGCCTGTAGTTAGCGTTCACTCTCTGTAGTTAGTGGTCAATATCTTCCTGTAGCTGTGTCTCTCTCTCTCTGCCTGTAGCTTGCTGTCTCTGCCAGTCTGCCTGTAGCTAATTGTCACTCTGCCTGTCTTCCTGTAGCTAGCTGTCTCTCTCTGCCTGTGTCTCTCTCTGCCAATCTGCCTGTAGCTAGCTGTCTCTCTCTGCCAGTCTGCCTGTAGCTAGCTGTCTCTCTGACAGTCTGCCTGCAGCTAGCTGTCTCTCTCTGCATGTAGCTAGCTGTCTCTCTCTGCCAGTCTGCCTGTAGCTAGCTGTCTCTCTGCCGGTCTGCCTGCAGCTAGCTGTCACTCTCTGCCTGTAGCTAGCTGTCTCTCTCTGTCAGTCTGACTGTAGCTAGCTAGCTAGCTGTCTCTCTCTGCCAGTCAGCCTGTAGCTAGCTGTCTCTCTCTGCATGTAGCTAGCTGTCTCTCTCTGGCTGTCTGCCTGTAGCTACCTGTCTCTCTCTCTCTACCTGTAGGTAGCTGTCTCTCTGCCTATAGCGAACTACGTAGCCGCCTCTCTCTCTATTTTTCTATCCCCCTCTATCACACTGTCCCGCCCCCTTCCCTCAGCGCATGCCCCACCTCCAGCGCCCCCCCCCGCCTCCCAGCAGTCACGTGTGAGGAGGCGGGCGGGAGTGAGCGGTCGCGCATGCGCAGTGCACTGGAGCGGGGTGAGAGAAGATGGCGGCGGCGGGGGAAGCAGCATGAGCGGCCTCACTCATTGAAAGTCTCCGCCATGGCCTCCCCGAGCGCGCAGGTAAGGAAGTGGCTGTGTGCTGCTCGGGGTCAGTGTGGGCGCCGGTACAGCCTTCGCCAGTGTCAGGCTGAGGGGCGGGAGGACGGCTGCACTAGGCCCGGCCTCATTTCTGCAGCCTCATTGGGGCCCGGGGCTCCGGCTCACACGTGGGTCCCAGCCCGCAGCCGTCCCGTCCTATATGGCTGCAGCGCCCTCACAGGACGCGGGGGGACAGGGCAGATGCAGTCTGACCTCCGGGGGATTATACTCAGGGCCACAGCCCTACATCCCCTCCCCCACCCACAGCCCCCCATCCTTCTCACAGCTCATCCTTCCCTCCCACCCACAGGGCCCATCATTATCAAAGCCCCACCCATAGGGCCAGCACCCATAGATGTACTAAGCCTTGAAAAGTGATAAATTGCACGGCTCCTAACTGTCAACCAATCAGCTCATAACTGTCACTTTTCAAACCCAGTGTATGACATGACAGGAGCTGATTAGCTGATACTTTATCACCGTGCAATTTATTACGGGACACTGGGGTGCTGTGTCCGTGGCCCCGGGGGAGGGATACCGGGGTGCTGTGTCCGTGGCCCCGGGGGAGGGATACCGGGCGCTGTGTCCGTGGCCCCGGGGGAGGGATACCGGGGCGCTGTGTCCGTGGCCCCGGGGAAGGGATATCGGGGCGCTGTGGCCTCGGGGGAGGGATACCGAGGCGCTGTGTCTGTGGCCTCGGGGGAGGGATACCGGGGCGCTGTGGCCTCGGGGAAGGGATACCGGGGTGCTGTGGCCTCGGGGGAGGGATACCGGGGCGCTGTGTCCGTGGCCCCGGGGGAGGGATACCGGGGCGCTGTGTCCGTGCCCCGGGGGAGGGATACCGGGGCGCTGTGTCCGTGGCCCCGGGGGAGGGATACCGGGGCGCTGTGTCTGTGGCCCCGGGGGAGGGATACCGGGGCGCTGTGTCTGTGGCCCATGACTAGGGTGATGCTAAGCACACTGTTGGTGACTAGAGTGATGGTGTGCCTAATGTCCATGACTGCGGCAGTGTGGATGAAGTGACTCCAGGCATCCACCATATGAGTGAGACAATGGCGTGCCTAGTGTTTGATCGGGGCAATATCACATCTGCAGTGATTCCAGGCGTCTGACAATATGTGACTGAGATGATAACAGGTTTAGTGTCCATGACCAGGGTGATGGCTGATCTAATGTTTGGATTTGAGGTAATGCCAGTTCTCATATCCAAAACTAGATAAAGTGGCTGTGGTGATGCCGGGCCTTTTATGTGTGAAACACGGGGGTAATGCCAGGCCTCCTGTAATTCCGGGCGGTGTGTGTGTGGCCTGGGCAATACCGGGTGTTCTGTCCGTGTTGATGCTGTGCATAGTGTCCAGCACATAACTTGGGGGCGACTGCCAATGTATGACCAGGGCAGTGCTGGCATACTGTTTGTGACTAGAGTGATAGCGTGCCTAGTGTCCATGACTGGGGTGATTTGGCCGTCCGTGGCTGAGGTGACTCCGGCCATCTGGCACGAGTGAGGTGATGCCATGCCTAGTCTCTGTGATCATGGTGATAGTGGGCCTAGTGTCCGGGCTCAGCCTCTGTCGGGAGCGGCTCTGGGCATCTGACTTTGTGTGAATGGGGTGATAACTGGTGTAGTTTCCATCTAGTGTCTGGGACCAGGTATAGTGTCCGCGGTTATGCCGGGCATAGTGTCCTAGACCAAGTTGATGCCGGTTCTATATCTGGGGCTGAGCGTCCCCTGTGTGTGAAACCGGGGGGTAGTGCTGTGCCTGCGGGGCACTGGGGGTAATGCGGGCATCCTGTGCCTGCGGGGCACTGTGGGTAATGCCGGATGTCATGAAGGTACTAATGACATCATGTATATAAAATCACATTGCAGGGCAAATGCTCTGAGAGTGCGGAGTGTTAAACATCGGTGTAATGTGTCCCCATCCATGGTTATTACATGGTAATCGTTTCGTGGTGAAGCTTTGGCGTATTTTTGACCACCGGACAGTAAGTTCCGTCGTTCCTCTATGTATAAATTGTGGCTGTATGGAAAGTGTAAAACGCGCTGATACCGTTATTTCTCATTTAAAAATTCCCATCTGTGCCGGACCTTTGGAAGTTGTTTGTGTCCTGTGCCTGTTTGTGACACATACTGTATTTGACTTATCTCTCAAAGTATATTATACTTTTCCCTGTGATGATGTCCTAAGGCACAACAGTAAATATCTTTACAGGTGAATGCTGGCAGTTCCCCAGTTCATATTAACGCTGCAGAATGCGAGCTCTTGCTGCGTACCAGCCAGACACACTGAGATCTCGGTTACTGTATCTCGTACTTGGCACCTCATAATCCTTTAACCTGGAAAACTATTGCTCAATACCTGCTGTAACTTAGGTTTCAAAACAGTGGCTGCAAATTGGATCATATGAAATCGGGTAGAAACATTGGCCAATAGAAATGTGTCTAATGTTAGCAAGGAGGCAGTAGTCTCTGACCTAGGATTTGCTGTCCGCTGTATTAATAATATAATATAATTGTTGCTTGATGTGTATATTTTTCGCTTTATTTTTTTTTTTATTCTGGGTTAAGCTTGCAGCAATTTAATCTTGATAAGGGGCTAAAGTTCCCTCCCAGGCAAACTGCAGAACTCGTTTTATTGTGCTGATGAGCCGTATTCCAGCTTTTGCCGACGTGAATATTGCACTTTTACTCGTTGATCTTTAATTCAGCGTCGGAACTGCTGAATAACTGTAGTTTATCATCTGTTATGTTCGCAAGTTGTAACAGGTAATGCCAGTGTGTTACAGTAATTGTTTAATACAGCGGCTCTCAACTCCAGTCCTCAAGTTCCCCCGACAGGTCATGTTTTCAGGATTCCCCCGACAGGTCATGTTTTCAGGATTTCTATCTGTACACACAGGTGGGGTATTACCTGACTCTGCAATATAGATGATATCATCTGGGCATGGTTAAAGATATTCAGAAAACATAAACTGCTGGCGGTTCCTGAGAACTGGAGTTGAGAACCACTGACCCTTTATAATGCCCAAATGGGAATGTAAGTGTAGCTATATAAAGTCCTGTCCGTAAAGGGCAGGAGGTGGTACTGCGACCCCAGCTCCTTCCAGCTTTGTGCTGAGATTTGTTTGTATACCTGCTGATACGTTGCTACAGATAAAGGATTAAGGTATGGGTCTTCAACCTGTGGCCCTACAGCTGCTGTGGAACTACACATCCCAGCATGCCCTGCCACAGTTTTGCTATTAAGGTATGCTAAAACTGAGGCAGGGGATTCTGGGATGTGTAGTTCCACAGCAGCTGAAGGCTGCAGGTTGAAGACCCATAGATTAAGGGATCTATTCATGAAGCAGTGAAAAGTGTGGAGAAGTTGCCCATGGCAACTAATCAGCGCTGAAGTAATATTTATAATTGACATACTATACAATTGTATGGTGCAGCTGATTGGTTGCCATGGGCAACTTCTCCACAGGCTCACTTCTCCGCTCTTTTCACTGTTCCATGAATAGACCCCTTAATGCATTGTTATAGTTTAGTGCGGAGCTTCTCAAACGCGGTACTCAAAGCACCCCAACGGTCCAGGTTTTAAGTATATTCATGGCTCAGCACAGATGGCTAAATCAAATTGGGGTCGATTCTATTCGGCAACTAATGAATAGCGCCGGGAATTAGCTCCCGACGCTATTCAATTCAGCAACTAGTTACGTCGGCGATGGCCCGTTCTCGCCGACAAAACAGGTTGAATTGTCGGGAGAACGGGCATTCTCCGACTTAACTCCCCGGCGCGAGGCTGATTCCCGACAGAATCAGCCTCGCGACGGCCGCGAGGCAGCACTTTTGTCGGGTTTCTCTTCTCATCCCCCGGGGATGAGAGAAGAATTCCCGACAATTGCAGGTAATTAGTTGCTGAATTGAATAGCGTCGGGAGCTAATTCCCGGCGCTATTCATTAGTTGCCGAATAGAATCGACCCCATTGATTGGGACACTAATTAAGCCACCTGTGGCCAAGTATGCATATACTTAAAACCTGGACCATTGGGGTGCGTTGAGGACTACATTTGAGAACCTCTGTATTAGATTAAGGCTAGCTCTTGTGAAGGTTAGAGGGCCACCAGCTTGAACCACGAGGTGTATCAGATTGCCCATCTGTAATTCATTTATAGCTAGCCATATTGATTTTTAGGCTTGGTGGAAACCTGGTGGTTTTGACTCTTGGTTTAACTTTGTGACCAATGTGGCCTCCAAAATAGAGGTATACCGCCCGCTTTTAATGGTGTGAGTGGGCCTCTACATGTGTGGAGGGGAGGGGTGCATGTCAGACTCAGTGGGGTCGATTCAAATCACCGACAGTTGAATAGCGCCGGGAGTTAGATCCCGTCGCTATTCAATTCAGCTCAAGTTAAGTTGGCGAAGGCCCATTCTTAACAGGTTGAATTGTCGGAAGAACGGGCATTCTCCGACTTAACTCCCCGCCGCGATGCTGATTCCCGACAGAATCAGCCTCGCGCCAGCAGCACTTTTGTTGGATTTTTTTTTCTCATCCCCCAGGGGTGAGAGAAGAATTCCCGACAATTCAGGGTCATTTGTCGCTGTATTGAATAGCATCGGGAGATAACTCCCAGCGCTATTCAACTGTTGGTGAATTGAATCGACCCCAGTGTGTGTGTAGCTGGGGGGAGGTAAAAGGAGATGTCTGTGTCTGTTTACATCTATTTCTGACAGGCATGGTGGCACTTGTGGTTCAACAAGCTCCAACTTGCGGTCTATGTAGCTCCAGTATACATAATGCATGTGTAATAGTATAGAGATATATTTTGTATTATTTAGAAGTTTATCCTGAGTTACCCTCAGGATCTGTGCTGTTGCGGTTCCTGTGGAGGCTACGATTATTTACGCAGTTGTACAGTAATCACTCTCGGTACAAGAATAAGTGTTGTACTGTAGTATCTCGCTAGGGCTGCAAGTCACGGTGACTCATGATGAATCCTGGGGGGTCCTCCCATTCATTTACCTTCCGTAATCCATTACACATTGCTGTATTGTTGGTATAAGGTTTATACTATTATGGAGAAAAACAAGACTTTTTCTTGAATACATGCTGACAGGTAGTGACTTTGCAGAGAGCATGTATTTTAGTGTTCACTCTAGGCTGTTTTAGCAGGGTGCCGCGCCCTGCCCGTTTTTTAGCAGGCAAAACCCGCCCTGCCCCTTTTGCGGCGCCCTGCCCCCCCGGCGTGTATAGATGCCGTGCGCATGCGCGCGGCATCCATTCACGCATTGGGAGAGGGCTGGGGGAAGCCCAGCACCGACGGAGGTGCTGGGCACGCCCCCAACAGTGACGTCGCCGGCCACAGACGCTCTCTATAGTAGCGTCTGTGGGCCGCACCGCCCCCTAAAATGACGTAGGTGTGGCCACGCCCCCTAATTTGCGTGGTCGCGCCCCCATTTCGGACGCACGCGCGGCTTCGCTACGCGCGTGCACATGTGCCCCCGGAGTCCGGCGCCCTGCCCCTTTTCACTCCTATGGGTATATGCAATTGCGGTCGAATTCCCGAAATTGTCGAATTTCGGGACTTTTTCGCCCAAAAAAAAAAATTCGTCAATGCAATTCAGTACTTTCCGTCCAAAAGACGGACTTTCAAAATTCGACTTTTTGAAATTCGACTTTTGTCAAATTCGACTTTTCTGCAATGATACAAGTGCTGTAATTCGACCAAAGTATATTCAATTGAAGTTTGGAAATTCGACAACAGTGCTTTTAGACAGTAAATTCGACATTTTCAATCCGCCACACTTTGGTGGGTGAAACTAATAAAAAAAATTTAAAACATGTTTTTTTTTGTGTTTTTTTTTTATTGATAATAGCATATCTATTTATATTAGAAGGGATTAGGTACTTGGTTTGTCTTTTTTGGAGGCACAAGTATTATTTATATATTTTTTAAAATAATATATATTTTTTTATTTTTTTTTAGATGGAATGGTAAAATTCAGAAAAAAAATGGCGTGGGGTCCCCCCTCCAAAGCATAACCAGCCTCGGGCTCTTCGAGCTGGTCCTGGTTCTAAAAATGCGGGGGGGGGGGGGGGGGGGGGAATTGACAGGGGATCCCCCGTATTTTTTAAACCAGCACCGGGCTCTGCGCCTGGTGCTGGTGCAAAAAATACGGGGGACAAAAAGAGTAGGGGTCCCCCGTATTTTATACACCAGCATCGGGCTCCACTAGCTGGACAGATAATGCCACAGCCGGGGGTCACTTTTATACAGTGCCTTGCGGCCGTGGCATTAAATATCCAACTAGTCACCCCTGGCCGGGGTACCCTGGGGGAGTGGGGACCCCTTCAATCAAGGGGTCCCCCCCCAGCCACCCAAGGGCCAGTGGTGAAGCCCGAGGCTGTCCCCCCCCCCATCCAAGGGCTGCGGATGGGGGGCTGATAGCCTTGTCAAAATTGAAAGAATATTGTTTTTTCCAGTAGTACTACAAGTCCCAGCAAGCCTCCCCCGCAAGCTGGTACTTGGAGAACCACAAGTACCAGCATGCGGGAGAAAAACGGGCCCGCTGGTACCTGTAGTACTACTGGGGAAAAAATACCCAAATAAAAACAGGAGACACACACCGTGACAAGTACAACTTTATTACACACTGCCGACACACACATACTTACCTATGTTGACACGCCGACTGCCACAGTCTCCGACGATCCGAGGGTACCTGTGAAAAAAATTATACTCACCTGCCAGTGTCCAGAGATAAATCCTCGTACTTGGCACAAAAAAAAAACACGAACACCCGACCAACATGGGACCCCTTTCAGTCCGGTGGTACGGGTGTTCGTGTTTTTTTTTTTCGCCAAGTACGAGGATTATCTCTGGACGTGGATTTATCTCTGGACACTGGCAGGTGAGTATAATTTTTTTCACAGGTACCCTCGGATCGTCGGAGACTGTGGCAGTCGGCGTGTCAACATAGGTAAGTATGTATGTGTCGGCAGTGTGTAATAAAGTTGTACTTGTCACGGTGTGTCTCCTGTTTTTATTTGGGTATTTTTTTCCCAGTAGTACTACAGGTACCAGCGGGCCCATTTTTCTCCCGCATGCTGGTACTTGTGGTTCTCCAAGTACCAGCTTGCGGGGGAGGCTTGCTGGGACTTGTAGTACTATTGGAAAAAACAATATTCTGTCATTTTACTCAAGGCTATCAGCCTCCCATCCGCAGCCCTTGGATGGGGGGGGGACAGCCTCGGGCTTCACCCCTGGCCCTTGGGTGGCTGGGGGGGGGGGGGAACCCTTGATTGAAGGGGTCCCCACTCCCCCAGGGTACCCCGGCCAGGGGTGACTAATTGGATATTTAATGCCACGGCCGCAGGGCACTGTATAAAAGTGACCCCCGGCTGTGGCATTATATGTCCAGCTAGTGGAGCCCGATGCTGGTGTAAAAAATACGGGGGACCCCTACTCTTTTTGTCCCCCGTATTTTTTGCACCAGGCGCAGAGCCCGGTGCTGGTTTTAAAAATACGGGGGATCCCCTGTCAATTTCCCCCCCGCATTTTTAGAACCAGGACCAGCTCGAAGAGCCCGAGGCTGGTTATGCTTTGGAGGGGGGACCCCATGCCATTTTTTTTCCGGGTTTTTCCCCGTTTTTTTAAATCGCTGCAAAATCCAGCAAATCGGCCGTTTTTCGCCCGCGGGACTGTCGAATCCGTTTTTCATTGAATATGGTGAATTCCGGAAGCCACCTGCCGGAATTCACCTGTCGAATTAAAAAACGGCGATAATTTGCCGCGATTCGCCGCTAATTGCATATACCCCCTAGAGTGAACACTATATTTCATGTGTGCTGGTGTTTGTATGTGTGGCTATTACAGCCATAATAAGGTTACCCTGCTTTGTGAGTTCTGCATAATAGCAAGTCCTAATATGAGTCCCTTCCCCTTCTGTCTTCTCTGTGGCAGTGTCCAGCACATGGGAAGATGTATTAACCTGGAGAAGGCATAAGGAAGTGATAAACCAGTGATAAGTGCAAGGTGATAAACGCACCAGCCAATCAGCTCCTGTTAATTTACATATTGAAGCTGATTGGCAGGTGCGTTTATCACCTTGCATTTATCACTGGTTTATCACTTCCTTATGCCTTCTCCAGGTTAATACATCTGCCCCATATGTATGATGAAGCCCAGAAGGACATTGCTGCAAAGGAGACCAGTTCTTCAGCTTTCTCCCTTGTGTACGGTCTCTGGGGATGTATGTTCTGTACACAGGGACATTAATAGGTGGTCACCCCATGTGGTCACTGTTTCTGTATAGTCATATCTGATGGGAACTGTAAAGAGGGGTACACACGGAGAGTCGTGTGCTTAGGGGTCTATTCAATGCATGTCGGAACCTCTCAGACGCAGAGGATCCGACAATGCAGTACTCAGTTTGCGGGCAAATCCGACTGGTTTTGCCCGTTTTCGACAATGTCAATCTGACTTTTTTTTAAAAAAAAAGTCGGATTGACATTGTCGAAAACGGGAGTAAAACCTGTCGAATTTGGCCGCAAATCCGACAAAACATGTGGATCCGCAGCTAATTCACCGTTCCATGTGTTCTCTAACAAGTGGGAGAAACTGCAGCCCCACTGAATAGGTTGAATCACGATTCAACCTAAAAAATCGGAAACTGCCGTCTTTCCGACTAGACCTGTGATTTTCAACCTTTTTAAACTGGTAACACACTACACAAGATTCTAAAATTGCCAAGGCACGCCATCAGTTTTTTAAATCAAATATAATACATATAATAACAAATGTCGACATATATTTAATACGTTGATAAATATTTGTTATTTCTCTTAAAACGAGTAGAAATAAACAGGTTTAACTTGCATAAGAAGATCATTTAAAAACCTGTGCTTGGTGATACCTCTTGTGCGAGGATGGGTGGTTGTAATTCCGTACCCCTGCCCCTCCACCCAGTGTTATTATACACACATGCCCCCACTTTATTTCCACACACCAGCTCCCCCCATAATAATGCCACACACCTACCCCCCCCCCCCCCCGCAATGCCACACACCTGCCACCCCCTTAGTAATTCCACTAACCTGCCCCCCCAGTAATGCCACACACCTGCCCCCCCATAGTAATGCCGCACACCTGCCCCCCCAGTAATGCCACACACCTGCCCCCCATAGTAATGCCGCACACCTGCCCCCCCATAGTAATGCCGCACGCCTGCCCCCCATAGTAATGCCGCACGCCTGCCCCCCATAGTAATGCCGCACGCCTGCCCCCCCATAGTAATGCCGCACGCCTGCCCCCCCATAGTAATGCCGCACGCCTGCCCCCCATAGTAATGCCGCACGCCTGCCCCCCCATAGTAATGTCGCACGCCTGCCCCCTCCCCATAGTAATGTCGCACGCCTGCCCCCTCCCCATAGTAATGTCGCACGCCTGCCCCCTCCCCATAGTAATGTCGCACGCCTGCCCCCTCCCCATAGTAATGTCGCACGCCTGCCCCCTCCCCATAGTAATGTCGCACGCCTGCCCCCTCCCCATAGTAATGTCGCACGCCTGCCCCCTCCCCATAGTAATGTCGCACGCCTGCCCCCTCCCCATAGTAATGTCGCACGCCTGCCCCCTCCCCATAGTAATGTCGCACGCCTGCCCCCTCCCCATAGTAATGTCGCACGCCTGCCCCCTCCCCATAGTAATGTCGCACGCCTGCCCCCTCCCCATAGTAATGTCGCGCGCCTGCCCCCTCCCCATAGTAATGCCGCGCGCCTGCCCCCTCCCCATAGTAATGCCGCGCGCCTGCCCCCTCCCCATAGTAATGCCGCGCGCCTGCCCCCTCCCCATAGTAATGCCGCGCGCCTGCCCCCTCCCCATAGTAATGCCGCGCGCCTGCCCCCTCCCCATAGTAATGCCGCGCGCCTGCCCCCTCCCCATAGTAATGCCGCGCGCCTGCCCCCTCCCCATAGTAATGCCGCGCGCCTGCCCCCTCCCCATAGTAATGCCGCGCGCCTGCCCCCTCCCCATAGTAATGCCGCGCGCCTGCCCCCTCCCCATAGTAATGCCGCGCGCCTGCCCCCTCCCCATAGTAATGCCGCGCGCCTGCCCCCTCCCCATAGTAATGCCGCGCGCCTGCCCCCTCCCCATAGTAATGCCGCGCGCCTGCCCCCTCCCCATAGTAATGCCGCGCGCCTGCCCCCTCCCCATAGTAATGCCGCGCGCCTGCCCCCTCCCCATAGTAATGCCGCGCGCCTGCCCCCTCCCCATAGTAATGCCGCGCGCCTGCCCCCTCCCCATAGTAATGCCGCGCGCCTGCCCCCTCCCCATAGTAATGCCGCGCGCCTGCCCCCTCCCCATAGTAATGCCGCGCGCCTGCCCCCTCCCCATAGTAATGCCGCGCGCCTGCCCCCTCCCCATAGTAATGCCGCGCGCCTGCCCCCTCCCCATAGTAATGCCGCGCGCCTGCCCCCTCCCCATAGTAATGCCGCGCGCCTGCCCCCTCCCCATAGTAATGCCGCGCGCCTGCCCCCTCCCCATAGTAATGCCGCGCGCCTGCCCCCTCCCCATAGTAATGCCGCGCGCCTGCCCCCTCCCCATAGTAATGCCGCGCGCCTGCCCCCTCCCCATAGTAATGCCGCGCGCCTGCCCCCTCCCCATAGTAATGCCGCGCGCCTGCCCCCTCCCCATAGTAATGCCGCGCGCCTGCCCCCTCCCCATAGTAATGCCGCGCGCCTGCCCCCTCCCCATAGTAATGCCGCGCGCCTGCCCCCTCCCCATAGTAATGCCGCGCGCCTGCCCCCTCCCCATAGTAATGCCGCGCGCCTGCCCCCTCCCCATAGTAATGCCGCGCGCCTGCCCCCTCCCCATAGTAATGCCGCGCGCCTGCCCCCTCCCCATAGTAATGCCGCGCGCCTGCCCCCTCCCCATAGTAATGCCGCGCGCCTGCCCCCTCCCCATAGTAATGCCGCGCGCCTGCCCCCTCCCCATAGTAATGCCGCGCGCCTGCCCCCTCCCCATAGTAATGCCGCGCGCCTGCCCCCTCCCCATAGTAATGCCGCGCGCCTGCCCCCTCCCCATAGTAATGCCGCGCGCCTGCCCCCTCCCCATAGTAATGCCGCGCGCCTGCCCCCTCCCCATAGTAATGCCGCGCGCCTGCCCCCTCCCCATAGTAATGCCGCGCGCCTGCCCCCTCCCCATAGTAATGCCGCGCGCCTGCCCCCTCCCCATAGTAATGCCGCGCGCCTGCCCCCTCCCCATAGTAATGCCGCGCGCCTGCCCCCTCCCCATAGTAATGCCGCGCGCCTGCCCCCTCCCCATAGTAATGCCGCGCGCCTGCCCCCTCCCCATAGTAATGCCGCGCGCCTGCCCCCTCCCCATAGTAATGCCGCGCGCCTGCCCCCTCCCCATAGTAATGCCGCGCGCCTGCCCCCTCCCCATAGTAATGCCGCGCGCCTGCCCCCTCCCCATAGTAATGCCGCGCGCCTGCCCCCTCCCCATAGTAATGCCGCGCGCCTGCCCCCTCCCCATAGTAATGCCGCGCGCCTGCCCCCTCCCCATAGTAATGCCGCGCGCCTGCCCCCTCCCCATAGTAATGCCGCGCGCCTGCCCCCTCCCCATAGTAATGCCGCGCGCCTGCCCCCTCCCCATAGTAATGCCGCGCGCCTGCCCCCTCCCCATAGTAATGCCGCGCGCCTGCCCCCTCCCCATAGTAATGCCGCGCGCCTGCCCCCTCCCCATAGTAATGCCGCGCGCCTGCCCCCTCCCCATAGTAATGCCGCGCGCCTGCCCCCTCCCCATAGTAATGCCGCGCGCCTGCCCCCTCCCCATAGTAATGCCGCGCGCCTGCCCCCTCCCCATAGTAATGCCGCGCGCCTGCCCCCTCCCCATAGTAATGCCGCGCGCCTGCCCCCTCCCCATAGTAATGCCGCGCGCCTGCCCCCTCCCCATAGTAATGCCGCGCGCCTGCCCCCTCCCCATAGTAATGCCGCGCGCCTGCCCCCTCCCCATAGTAATGCCGCGCGCCTGCCCCCTCCCCATAGTAATGCCGCGCGCCTGCCCCCTCCCCATAGTAATGCCGCGCGCCTGCCCCCTCCCCATAGTAATGCCGCGCGCCTGCCCCCTCCCCATAGTAATGCCGCGCGCCTGCCCCCTCCCCATAGTAATGCCGCGCGCCTGCCCCCTCCCCATAGTAATGCCGCGCGCCTGCCCCCTCCCCATAGTAATGCCGCGCGCCTGCCCCCTCCCCATAGTAATGCCGCGCGCCTGCCCCCTCCCCATAGTAATGCCGCGCGCCTGCCCCCTCCCCATAGTAATGCCGCGCGCCTGCCCCCTCCCCATAGTAATGCCGCGCGCCTGCCCCCTCCCCATAGTAATGCCGCGCGCCTGCCCCCTCCCCATAGTAATGCCGCGCGCCTGCCCCCTCCCCATAGTAATGCCGCGCGCCTGCCCCCTCCCCATAGTAATGCCGCGCGCCTGCCCCCTCCCCATAGTAATGCCGCGCGCCTGCCCCCTCCCCATAGTAATGCCGCGCGCCTGCCCCCTCCCCATAGTAATGCCGCGCGCCTGCCCCCTCCCCATAGTAATGCCGCGCGCCTGCCCCCTCCCCATAGTAATGCCGCGCGCCTGCCCCCTCCCCATAGTAATGCCGCGCGCCTGCCCCCTCCCCATAGTAATGCCGCGCGCCTGCCCCCTCCCCATAGTAATGCCGCGCGCCTGCCCCCTCCCCATAGTAATGCCGCGCGCCTGCCCCCTCCCCATAGTAATGCCGCGCGCCTGCCCCCTCCCCATAGTAATGCCGCGCGCCTGCCCCCTCCCCATAGTAATGCCGCGCGCCTGCCCCCTCCCCATAGTAATGCCGCGCGCCTGCCCCCTCCCCATAGTAATGCCGCGCGCCTGCCCCCTCCCCATAGTAATGCCGCGCGCCTGCCCCCTCCCCATAGTAATGCCGCGCGCCTGCCCCCTCCCCATAGTAATGCCGCGCGCCTGCCCCCCCCCCCCCAATAGTAATGCCGCGCGCCTGCCCCCCCCCCCCCAATAGTAATGCCGCGCGCCTGCCCCCCCCCCCCCAATAGTAATGCCGCACACCTGCCTCCAGCCCCCATAATTTCACACGCTTAAATAAACGTGAAATCTCTCAGGGAGACGCGCTGGGACCGCAACAGGCAGCACAGAGCAGCAGTATGTGAGTGGGTGGACGGTAGAGCGGGAATGCGACATGCACCGGTGCCAGACAGTCCCGCAGCAGCCGGTAGCCAGATATGTAAGCCTGCTCGGCCAGCGCTGTACTTCCGTTCCGTGACATCCGGCCCATGACTCATTGTGACTCATAGGTCACGGGTCGGATGTTGCAGAACGGAAGAGCAGCGCTGTACGAGCAGGCTTACGTATCTGGCTGCAGGCGGGTCTCTGGTGGCCAGTGGCAAGGCTGGTGGCAGGCAGCGTTGGGTCTGTGCGGCGAGCACCTTTGACAGGTGGCGGCACACCTAGCAAGTGGCTAGTGTGCCGTGGCACACCAGTTGAAAAAGGCTGCACTAGACAGTTCCGACTTCAATTCAATACTGCCCTTAATTTCTAAGCAATCTTCTTAGAAATGAAGCACACATCTCTCCGTGTGTATGCCCCATAGCGATAGCACCGGTACTGCATGCCAGGCACAATCTAGTTACATCACTCGCTTCACCACTAGGTGAAGTGAGCAGTTTAGATGCCCAAACAATTGTCACTATTTAATTGTTTGGGCGCCCATGTGCCCAAAAAGACCTGCTTTAGCTGCCGAAAATGGCTAAACGCATCTAAATTCCTGCTTTGGGAGTTTTAACTCCCATTTGGACTCCTAGGTGCCAGCTCAAATGTTTTGTGGGCATCCACTGGGGTTCTTCAATTGGGTTCCCCCGTTGCATGTCCTGTATGCGTGCCCATTAGTACTGGGTTTAACTGTGCAAAGCGGCTAAACCCATTTAAAGTACAGGTTTGGGTGCTCAAACTACCGTTTTAAGGGTTCAGTACTAAATTGCGTCTAAGCCGCGCCAAGCATCTTGTTACACAAAGCCTGTGGTGTACCTAACAGGACAGTTTGGTGCCATTTGAGGGTAGTTGCATTGCCACGTCTGTATTGCCATACTGCATGTGTGGATTACGCTACAGATGACATGCCATACTGTATTGGCCTGGCTTTGCTAATCTACCCGTTATCTCATTTCCAGCTGGCAACGTCAAATAATCCCAAATTGGCACATTCGGGAGGTAGCACTAATGTCTGATGTGCTACATAAATTGGGTTACAGATGATTTTTCTTTCTTCATTTTCTTTTTAAAGACCCTTTGTACTTAGTTTTGGGTTTACATAGACTGACAGCCGATAAGAACAAATTGGCACATCAAGTCTGCCCTATTAGGGTTTGGGTAAAGGTGTTAAGAGTATTAGGTTAGGATTATGGGTGAGGGTTGGGGTGTTAGGGGTTAGGTTTATGGTATTAGTTTTAGTGGTTAGGTGTGAGGGTGGGGTGTTAATGTTAGGGTAATAGGCTTAATTGTGAGGGTATTAGTGTTTTAGAGGTTAGTATTAAGGGTGAGGGTATTGGTGTTAGGGGTTAGGATTAATGGTAAGGTTTAGGGTAATAGTGTTAGGATGTTAGTGTTAAGATTCATACTGTAGCGGCTTTGGTGCAAAATAGTCTAGTTTCTGGTTGAAGTCCTTTGTAACTTCAGCGGTAAGAGGGAGCGCAGACTGGTGCATTATCCTGTGATCAGGTCAGTTGCAGCCAGTAGCAGTGCAGTAGTTGTATTCCTACTTTCCCTCTACATATGAGGGGGGTATTCAGGTGCAGGGAATAGTTCTGTATCACACCCCAAGCTATTTAATTAATCAGCATTTTTCCTGCACGGTTAACCATAGGTCCGTAAGTGCTAACATGCAAAGTGCTGGAATCGCTGTGATTCCACGAATATTAAAATGCTATTCCCCCCCCACAGCTAATTGAATAGGGCAGCGTGTTAATTAGCAGTGACGTAAACCCTGTGTCTGATTAAATCTCCTCCTTAGAGCCACAATTGGGTTCATATGGCTGTCGGACAGCTCTTCAAGTTCAATAGGAAGAAAAAATAATAATACACCACTTGCAATACCCCCCCCCCCAAAAAAAAAAAAAAACCCCTCCACAAAACTTTCCTGCTGTTGCTGTTCCAATCAGCCCCCAGCGTTGAGAGCTGCAGAACTGTGAGGCTGCTGGTTTGTCCTTTGTTCAGGCCCCTGGTGTATGTTGTGTGCGTTTGTCAGGCAGCGTACGGGCCCAGAAAGGTCTGCCTGTTGTAATAGGATTTGCTGGCGCTGGGCCTGTGGATTAGTCATTTGTCACATTCATGCTATTTCAGCAATATACAAAGAATTCCACATGCTGGGGCTGCACTTTTCTCTGGATGATCCACCGGGGTGTGGAACCATCTCCGGATTACGCCGCATTGTATAGAACAAAGTTGTTCCTGCGCAGAAGCATGCGCTGGTTTGGAGCAGTGAACTCGGAAACGTGTGCAGTTTCAGTTGCCCCTGGTTCTGAGAATTTATTTACAATGCCAGGGCACTTCCAGATGTTTCTATCGGCTACCATACGGCCATGTGTAATCTAGAGATGAGCGGGTTCGGTTTTACTCGGGTCTCAAAACTTCATCTTATTGGCTCATGGATAGCCAATAAGAAAAATCCGTGTGACCCGAGTAAATCAGAGTAAAACCGATCCTGCTCATCTCTAGTGTAATCCCATCATTGGGCCTTCTCTGGCTTTATACACTCACCGTTTCGGTTTAAATCAGGGGTGTCCAACCTTTCTCCTTCCCTGGGCCACATTAGAAGATGAAAATTTGGTTTGGGCCGCACATAAAATAAAATAACAGTAACGATACCTGATCATCCAAAAAAACCATAGAAAACATAGTTAACATATTAAACTTACTTGGAAATGAAGTTAGTGAGATGTTTGACATTGTTTCTCAGCCACCAATGCATCCCCCCCCACACGCACACTGTAGTCCTCTTCCTCTCCTCCTCCTCTCCTCTCCCCCCCCCCCCCCTCCACACTGTGCTTCTTCAAGTGCCCACAAATTTATCCCGCTGGGCTGAGCTCCGTGCTGCTGTCACATGTGCCACTATGCAGTAAAGGAGGGCTACACTGTGACTGACAGCGGACCCCAAACCCCCCCCCCCTCCCGGACACATTGTACTGCAGTGGCACCTGACTTCATCCTCGTTACCCCCCTCCCCCCGAACCAATCTGTACTGTGGAGTTTAGACACCGCCGGCCTCATTTTACTGCTGCAGCGCTGGACATCAAGTCCATCCCAGCTCCCAAGAAACCCCCCGGACACTGTATTGCGGCGTGGCGCTGGACTTCAGACCAGACCCTCCCTTCCCCCGACACTGTACAGCGGTTCAGACCTCCTCTCTCCCCCCCCCGGGACACTGTACAGCGGTGCGGCCACGGACTTCAGATCCCGATTCCCCCCCCCCCCCCCCCGGACACTGTACACTGGCGTGGCCACGGACTTCAGAAACCCCTTCCCCCCCCCGGCTTACTTACGAGTTCTTGTAGAACCAATTTCTCCGCTGGGCTCCTCTACTCTGGTGCTGCTCAGTCATGTGTTCCGCTATGCAGCGGAGGAGGGCTACACTGTGACTGACAGCGGAGAGGGCGTGAGCTGGTGCTGGTCCCAGCAGCAGCAATCCAATCAGGATGTGCCGACAGCCTGCTGGGGCCGGCTCATCTTCACATGTGGTGTCCGTACTCTGCAAAAAAAAAAAAATGGATGGGGCGGGTGAAGCGCGCTGGCGTCACCGTTGTGACGTGCCCCGGCCGCATTCCGGCCGCAAGCGCTGGCAGTGTAACTTGAAACTTTAGAATTTCTTAAAAAATAAAAAATTGCACTGGGCCGCATTACTAGCCGACCTGGGCCGCATGCGGCCCGCGGGCCGCAGGTTGGACAAGCCTGGTTTAAATGATCATCTTTAGAGATACCCACTGAAGTATTGCGATAGTGACCAGAATAGAACGTCATGGCAGATAATACTTGAGGTGACTGGTGTTACAAAGACTTTGCCGCCCCTTTATCATATTACCCCTGGCGTCTGACTGATGCCTAATGCTTTCAGCACAGTGCATTGGGCGCAGTCTCCCAGCCAGTTACTTGACCTTTATGGTATTGTCTCCCGCGGTCTGTGACCTCGCTCATCTTGTCCCTGTTTTCTCTTTTCAGTACATTTTTGGGGAGTTCAGCGATGATGAATTCAAGCAGTTCTTTGTCAGTGCTCGCTGCACAGTAGAGGTAAGAACAGTGCTGTTCCGTCCACTTGGAGGATGTGTCTGTCTTTAGGGGGATAGCGTGTATATATGTATTTATAGGTCTGATCCAGAGAGAGACGCTAATGCCGCAGCACCTGCGAATGTGTACACAGAGACTGTGAAAATATGCAAACGCCACGGCCGCCTGGATTTGTATTGAGATGCTCACCTGCGTCTTCATGAGCACCTGCGGCTGTGTACACGGATACAGCGTTGCTCGCAGATCAGTTGGTTATTGAAGTTCGAGTAGACCTTTGGGCCGCACAGCATGGCCGCAGGAAGTAAGACGCAGTAACCGTGGCTCTGGAGTCTTGCCTTCCTGCGGTCATACTGTGCGGCTAAAGGGCAATTACAGGCTGAAACACTCCCCTGAAACCGACATAAATTGGGGTCTGCGTACAACTGTGAATCGGACTCTGCATCTCTCTCCGGAGAGTGGGCTTGGAGCATATGAAGCTGAGCTGGTCTCGTAGCTAGTCCTAGATGGAAAAAATATCAAATATGGTCTGAGCACGACCTCTTTATTCTCCTACGTGTTTCTCCTATGTGTTTCTGTGAGTTAGTTTGACCTGTAACCAATCAATGGGTGCGTCAATAACAAAAAACACAGACCCGATACAGTGGGAGAAGAATGATGGGTGCTGTGCCCTTGTTACATTAGTGGAGGGAGCCTGCGGGGAGGACTGCATACACCCAGCTTCTTACATAGTGCTATCTGTTACACTACATGCAGCTGCTGTCAGATCTTTATTGCTAGTGCACGCTTTGTGAGAGCAACTTTAAAAATATTTTTCACCCTTAATATGTTGCGGGTCAGCACAGCTCACCCGCCTCTACTACATGTCATCAGCGCTATCTCTAAGTGTATTTAAGGTAAAATACTTACTACATAAGGGCCAGCAAGCCAGTCCGCTGCATTATTCCCATTATGGAGTCGATTCCGTTACCCACGAAGGGTGCGATGTGCCATCGCCGCAGCGTTTAAACGCCTGCAACGGCACCTGATCCTGCACCCCTCGCATGCTAATTTCGGGCTGTATTGGCATTGAAGTGCTCGGATCCCTATAGGGCAGCGAGCACTTCAGTGCGAATTCGGGCTGCCGTAAAGTGCATCCGCTACCGCGATGATTCGCACCTGCGATACAGTACTCCATTGCAACCGGGTGCCTCCATGGCTGCGCAGAATAGCCGCTGGCACCATGCTTTTGCGTACGAGATCGCAGTCGCGCACAGACACCCGCCACACCCGCTTACCTACTCCAAACAGCCTCTTCTTGTAAATGACTCTGCAAGCAAGGTAACTTGGCGCGTGCGCAACAGACGTGCAGTCTGCCGATAATCGCTTAGTTGCGACATCATCGAAGTTGGGACGGCTGCTGAATCAGGCCTATTGTTAGGAAAGTTTGTACCTGGCAGGTTGATCTCATCTAGTCCATCCTGTGTGATATATTTTTCTCTAACGTCCTAGTGGATGCTGGGTACTCCGTAAGGACCATGGGGAATAGATGGGCTCCGCAGGAGACAGGGCACTTTAAGAAAGAATTTGGATACTGGTGTGCTCTGGCTCCTCCCTCTATGTCCCTCCTCCAGACCTCGGTTTGATACTGTGCCCAGTGGAGACTGGGTGCATTTCAGGAGCTCTCCTGAGTTTCCTGTAAGAAAGCATTTTTGTTAGGTGTTTTATTTTCAGGGAGCCTCCTGGCAACAGACTCCCTGCATCGAGGGACTGAGGAGAGAGAAACAGACCCACTTCTCTGAGTTCAGGGCTCTGTTTCTTAGGCTTCTGGACACCATTAGCTCCAGAGGGATCGGTACGCAGGTCTCACCCTCGCCGTCCGTCCCAGAGCCGCGCCGCCGTCCTCCTCACAGAGCCGGAAGAAAGAAGCCGGGTGAGTATGTGAGGAAAAGACCCATCTGAGGCGGCAGAAGACACTTGAATCTTCACTGAGGTAACGCACAGCACTGCAGCTGTGCGCCATTGCTCCCCTTCACCTCACACACTCAGGTCACTGTAAGGGTGCAGGGCGCATTATCGGGCGCCCTGGGCAGCAATATAAACCTCTCTTATGGCACAGATGTATATATACATGTACAGCTGGGCACTGTACATGTATACAAAGAGCCCCCACCATGTATTGAAAAAATTGAGCGGGACAGAAGGCTGCCGCCGAGGGGGCGGGGCTTCTCCCTCAGCACTCACCAGCGCCATTTTTCTCCACAGCACCGCTGAGAGGAAGCTCCCTGGACTCTCCCCTGCTTAAAACACGGTGACAGAGGGTTTTAAAGTAGAGGGGGGGCACATAATTGGCGCAGATACATAAAACAGCGCTGCTGGGTAAACATTAATTTACTGTGTTATTCCTGGGTCATATAGCGCTGGGGTGTGTGCTGGCATACTCTCTCTCTGTCTCTCCAAAGGGCCTGGTGGGGAACCTGTCTTCAGGAAAGAGCTTCCCTGTGTATGTGTGGTGTCGATACGTGTGTGTCGACATGTCTGAGGTTGAGGGCTCACCTAAGGAGGAGGGGGAGTTTATGAATGTTAGGTCTCCGTCGGCGGTGCCGACGCCGGACTGGATGGATATGTGGAATGTTTTAAGTGCAAATGTTAATTTATTGCACAAAAGGCTAGACAAAGCCGAAGCTGGGGCACAGTCAGGGAGTCAACCCATGCCTGTCCCTATGTCGCCGGGACCTTCGGGGTCTCAGAAGCGCCCACTATCCCAAATAGTTGACACAGATACCGACACGGATTCAGACTCCAGTGTCGATTACAATGATACAAAATTACTGCCAAAGGTGGCTAAAGGTATTCGATATATGATTATCGCAATAAAAGATGTGTTGCATGTCACTGAGGAACCCCCTGTCCCTGACACGAAGGTACACATGTATAAAGGAAAGAAACCAGAGGTCACCTTTCCCTCCTCACATGAGCTGAACGAAGTATGTGAAAAAGCGTGGGAAACTCCAGACAAAAAACTGCAGATTCCCAAAAGGATCCTAACAGCGTATCCTTTCCCGTCGCAGGACAGGATATAGTGGGAATCCTCCCCTAGTGTGGACAAGGCCTTGATGCGCTTATCAAATAAGATAGCGCTTCCATCCCAAGATACGGCTACCCTCAAGGATCCTGCTGACCGCAAGCAGGAGGTTACCCTGAAGTCCATTTACACACATTCTGGTACGTTACTCAGACCGGCTATTGCGTCGGCCTGGGTTTGTAGTGCTGTAGCAGCATGGACAGATTCCTTATCAACGGATATTGAGACTCTTGATAAGGATACCATTTTATTGACCCTAGGGCATATAAAAGATGCGGTCTTGTATATGAGGGATGCTCAAAGAGACATTAGTTTACTGGGTCCCAGGATAAACGCTATGTCTATTTCTCTATCGTCCTAGTGGATGCTGGGGTTCCTGAAAGGACCATGGGGAATAGCGGCTCCGCAGGAGACAGGGCACAAAAAGTAAAGCTTTTCCGATCAGGTGGTGTGCACTGGCTCCTCCCCCTATGACCCTCCTCCAGACTCCAGTTAGATTTTTGTGCCCGGCCGAGAAGGGTGCAATCTAGGTGGCTCTCCTAAAGAGCTGCTTAGAGAAAGTTTAGCTAGGTTTTTTATGTTACAGTGATTCCTGCTGGCAACAGGATCACTGCAGCGAGGGACTGAGGGGAGAAGGAGTCAACTCACCTGCGTGCAGGATGGATTGGCTTCTTGGCTACTGGACATCAAGCTCCAGAGGGACGATCACAGGTACAGCCTGGATGGTCACCGGAGCCGCGCCGCCGGCCCCCTTGCAGATGCTGAAGACAGAAGAGGTCCAGAATCGGCGGCTGAAGACTCCTGCAGTCTTCTAAAGGTAGCGCACAGCACTGCAGCTGTGCGCCATTTTCCTCTCAGCACACTTCACACGGCAGTCACTGAGGGTGCAGGGCGCTGGGAGGGGGGCGCCCTGGGAGGCAAAATGAGTACCTAAAAAGGCTAAAAATACCTCACATATAGCCCTAGAGGCTATATGGAGATATTTAACCCCTGCCTGATTTCTCAAAATAGCGGGAGACGAGCCCGCCGGAAAAGGGGCGGGGCCTATCTCCTCAGCACACGGCGCCATTTCCTCTCACAGCTCCGCTGGTCAGGACGGCTCCCAGGTCTCTCCCCTGCACTGCACTACAGAAACAGGGTAAAACAGAGAGGGGGGGCAAATTTATGGCGATATTTTTATATAACAAAGCAGCTATAGGGGAGCACTTATTATAAGGCTATCCCTGATATATATATAGCGCTTTTGGTGTGTGCTGGCAAACTCTCCCTCTGTCTCCCCAAAGGGCTAGTGGGTCCTGTCTTCATTAGGAGCATTCCCTGTGTGTCTGCTGTGTGTCGGTACGTGTGTGTCGACATGTATGAGGACGATATTGGTGTGGAGGCGGAGCAATTGCCAAATATGGGGATGTCACCTCCTAGGGGGTCGACACCAGAATGGATGCCTTTATTTATGGAACTACGGGATAGTGTCAACACGCTAAAGCAGTCGTTTGACGACATGAGACGGCCGGACAATCAATTAGTGCCTGTCCAGGCGACTCAAACACCGTCAGGGGCTGTGAAACGCCCTTTGCCTCAGTCGGTCGACACAGACCCAGACACAGGCGATGACTCCAGTGGTGACGGTGACGAATCAACCGTATTTTCCAGTAGGGCCACACGTTATATGATTTTGGCAATGAAGGAGGCGTTACATTTAGCTGATACTACAGGTACCACTAAACAGGGTATTATGTGGGGTATGAAAAAACTACCTATAGTTTCTCTATCGTCCTAAGTGGATGCTGGGGTTCCTGAAAGGACCATGGGGAATAGCGGCTCCGCAGGAGACAGGGCACAAAAAAGTAAAGCTTTACTAGGTCAGGTGGTGTGCACTGGCTCCTCCCCCCATGACCCTCCTCCAGACTCCAGTTAGATTTTGTGCCCGAACGAGAAGGGTGCAATCTAGGTGGCTCTCCTAAAGAGCTGCTTAGAGAAAGTTTAGTTTAGGTTTTTTTCTTTACAGTGAGTCCTGCTGGCAACAGGATCACTGCAACGTGGGACTTAGGGGGAAAGTAGTAAACTCACCTGCATGCAGAGTGGATTTGCTGCTTGGCTACTGGACACCATTAGCTCCAGAGGGATCGAACACAGGCCCAGCCGTGGAGTCCGGTCCCGGAGCCGCGCCGCCGACCCCCTTGCAGATGCTGAAGCGTGAAGAGGTCCGGAAACCGGCGGCTGAAGACTCCTCAGTCTTCATAAGGTAGCGCACAGCACTGCAGCTGTGCGCCATTTTCCTCTCAGCACACTTCACTGGGCAGTCACTGAGGGTGCAGAGCGCTGGGGGGGGGCGCTCTGAGAGGCAAATATAAACCTTATACAAGGCTAAAAATACCTCACATATAGCCCATAGGGGCTATATGGAGATATTTAACCCCTGCCTGACTGGAAAAATAGCGGGAGAAGAACCCGCCGAAAAAGGGGCGGGGCCTATCTCCTCAGCACACGGCGCCATTTTCTGTCACAGCTCCGCTGGTCAGAACGGCTCCCAGGTCTCTCCCCTGCACTGCACTACAGAAACAGGGTAAAACAGAGAGGGGGGGCACATTAATGGCTATATATATATATATATTAAAGCAGCTATAAGGGAGCACTTAATATAAGGATATCCCTTGTATATATAGCGCTTTGTGGTGTGTGCTGGCAGACTCTCCCTCTGTCTCCCCAAAAGGGCTAGTGGGTCCTGTCTTCATTAGAGCATTCCCTGTGAGTTTGCGGTGTGTGTCGGTACGTGGTGTCGACATGTATGAGGACGATATTGGTGTGGAGGCGGAGCAATTGCCAAATATGCAGATGTCACCCCCCAGGGGGTCGACACCAGAATGGATGCCTTTATTTGTGGAATTACGTGATGGTTTATCTTCCCTTAAACAGTCAGTTGAGGACATGAGGCGGCCGGACAATCAATTAATGCCTGTCCAGGCGCCTCAAACACCGTCAGGGGCTGTAAAACGCCCTTTGCCTCAGTCGGTCGACACAGACCCAGACACGGGCACTGATTCCAGTGACGACGGTAGAAATTCAAACGTATTTTCCAGTAGGGCCACACGTTATATGATTTTGGCAATGAAGGAGACGTTACATTTAGCTGATACTACAGATACCGTAAAACAGGGTATTATGTATGGTGTGAAAAAACTACAAACAGTTTTTCCTGAATCAGAAGAATTAAATGACGTGTGTGATGAAGCGTGGGTTGCTCCTGATAAAAAGTTGATAATTTCAAAAAAGTTATTGGCATTATACCCTTTCCCGCCAGAGGTTAGGGCGCGCTGGGAAACACCCCCTAAGGTGGACAAGGCGCTCACACGCTTATCCAAACAAGTGGCGTTACCCTCTCCTGAGACGGCCGCACTTAAGGATCCATCAGATAGAAAGATGGAAGTTATTCAAAAGAATATATACACACATGCAGGTGTTATACTACGACCAGCTATAGCAACTGCCTGGATGTGCAGTGCTGGAGTAGTTTGGTCAGAATCCCTGATTGAAAATATTGATACCCTAGATAGGGACAATGTTTTACTGTCGTTAGAACAAATAAAGGATGCATTTATCTATATGCGTGATGCACAGAGGGATATTTGCACACTGGCATCTCGGGTGAGTGCTATGTCCATTTCAGCCAGAAGAGCCTTATGGACACGACAGTGGACAGGCGATGCGGATTCAAAACGTCACATGGAGGTTTTGCCGTATAAAGGGGAGGAGTTATTTGGAGTTGGTCTATCAGACTTGGTCTTTTTTACCTCAAGTCACTCCCCAACAGAGAAAGGCACCGACCTTTCAACCGCAGCCTTTTCGCTCCTACAAAAATAAGAGAGCAAAGGGCTTGTCGTACCTGCCACGAGGCAGAGGAAGAGGGAAGAGACACCAACAGGCAGCTCCTTCCCAGGAACAGAAGCCCTCCCCGGCTCCTGCAAAAACCTCAGCATGACGCTGGGGCCTCTCAAGCGGACTCGGGGACAGTGGGGGGCCGTCTCAAAAATTACAGCGCGCAGTGGGCTCACTCGCAGGTAGACCCCTGGATCCTGCAGATAATATCTCAAGGGTACTGGTTGGAATTAGAGACGGATCCTCCTCATCGTTTCCTGAAGTCTGCCTTACCAACCGTCTCTTCCGAAAGGGAGAGGGTGTTGGAAGCCATTCACAAGCTGTACGCTCAGCAGGTGATAGTCAAAGTACCCCTATTACAACAAGGAAAGGGGTATTATTCCACTCTATTTGTGGTACCGAAGCCGGATGGCTCGGTAAGGCCTATTCTAAATCTGAAGTCCTTGAACCTCTACATAAAAAAGTTCAAGTTCAAGATGGAGTCACTCAGAGCAGTGATAGCGAACCTGGAAGAAGGGGACTTTATGGTATCCTTGGACATCAAGGATGCGTATCTACACGTTCCGATTTACCCCGCACACCAGGGGTACCTCAGGTTCATTGTTCAAAACTGTCACTATCAGTTTCAGACGCTGCCGTTCGGATTGTCCACGGCGCCTCGGGTCTTTACCAAGGTAATGGCCGAGATGATGATTCTTCTTCGAAGAAAAGGCGTATTAGTTATCCCATACTTGGACGATCTCCTAATAAGGGCAAGGTCCAGAGAACAGCTGGAGACAGCTTTAGCACTATCTCAAGAGGTGCTAAGACAACACGGGTGGATTCTGAATATTCCAAAATCCCATTTAATCCCGACAACTCGTCTGCTGTTCCTAGGAATGATTCTGGACACGGTTCAGAAAAAGGTTTTCCTTCCAGAGGAAAAAGCCAAGGAGTTATCCGATCTGGTCAGGAACCTCCTAAAACCAGGAAAAGTGTCAGTACATCAATGCACAAGAGTCCTGGGAAAAATGGTGGCTTCTTACGAAGCAATTCCATTCGGCAGATTCCATGCAAGAATATTCCAAAGGGATCTGTTGGACAAATGGTCAGGGTCGCATCTGCAGATGCACCTGCGAATAACCCTGTCACCAAAGACAAGGGTGTCACTTCTGTGGTGGTTGCAGAAGGCTCACCTATTAGAAGGCCGCAGATTCGGCATTCAGGATTGGATCCTGGTGACCACGGACGCCAGCCTGAGAGGCTGGGGAGCAGTCACACAAGGAAGAAACTTCCAGGGAGTATGGACGAGTCTGGAAAAGTCTCTTCACATAAACATTCTGGAACTAAGAGCAATCTACAATGCTCTAAGCCAGGCGGAACTTCTCCTGCAAGGAAAGCCGGTGTTGATTCAGTCGGACAACATCACGGCGGTCGCCCATGTAAACAGGCAGGGCGGCACAAGAAGCAGGAGTGCAATGGCAGAAGCTGCCAAGATTCTTCGCTGGGCGGAGAATCACGTGATAGCACTGTCAGCAGTGTTCATCCCGGGCGTGGACAACTGGGAAGCAGACTTCCTCAGCAGACACGATCTTCATCCGGGAGAGTGGGGTCTACATCCAGAAGTCTTCAACATGTTAATAGACCGTTGGGAAAGACCAATTGTAGACATGATGGCGTCTCGCCTCAACAAGAAACTGGACAAATATTGCGCCAGGTCAAGAGATCCACAGGCAATAGCTGTGGACGCACTGGTAACTCCTTGGGTGTACCAGTCAGTGTATGTGTTTCCTCCTCTGCCGCTCATACCAAAGGTATTGAAGATCATACGGCAAAGAAGAGTAAGAACAATACTAGTGGTTCCGGATTGGCCGAGAAGGACTTGGTATCCGGAACTTCAAGAGATGCTCACGGACGAACCGTGGCCTCTACCTCTGAGAAGGGACCTGCTACAGCAGGGTCCCTGTCTTTTTCAAGACTTACCGCGGCTGCGTTTGACGGCATGGCGGTTGAACGCCAGATCCTAAAAGGGAAAGGCATTCCAGAAGAAGTCATTCCTACCTTGATTAAGGCACGGAAGGAAGTCACCGTGAAACATTATCACCGCATTTGGCGAAAATATGTAGCGTGGTGCGAGGATCGGAGGGTTCCGACGGAGGAATTCCAACTGGGTCGTTTCCTACATTTCCTGCAATCAGGATTATCTATGGGTCTCAAATTGGGATCCATTAAGGTTCAAATTTCGGCCCTGTCAATATTCTTCCAAAAAGAATTGGCCTCTGTCCCTGAGGTCCAGACTTTTGTCAAGGGAGTACTGCATATACAGCCTCCTGTGGTGCCTCCGGTGGCACCGTGGGATCTAAATGTAGTTTTAGATTTCCTCAAATCCCATTGGTTTGAACCATTGAAAAAGGTGGATTTGAAATATCTCACATTGAAAGTGACTATGTTACTAGCCCTGGCCTCTGCCAGGAGAGTATCTGAATTGGCGGCTTTATCTTATAAAAGTCCTTATCTAATCTTCCATTCGGATAGGGCAGAACTGCGGACTCGTCCGCATTTTCTCCCTAAAGTGGTATCAGCATTTCATCTGAACCAACCTATTGTGGTGCCTGCGGCCACTAGCGACTTGGAGGACTCCAAGTTGTTGGACGTTGTCAGAGCCTTAAAAATATACATTGCAAGGACGGCTGGAGTCAGAAAATCTGACTCGCTGTTTATATTGTATGCACCCAACAAGTTGGGCGCACCTGCTTCTAAGCAGTCGATTGCTCGTTGGATTTGTAACACAATTCAACTTGCACATTCTGTGGCAGGCCTGCCACAGCCTAAAACTGTAAAAGCCCACTCCACAAGGAAGGTGGGCTCATCTTGGGCGGCTGCCCGAGGGGTCTCGGCATTACAACTCTGCCGAGCAGCTACGTGGTCGGGGGAGAACACGTTTGTAAAATTTTACAAATTTGATACCCTGGCAAAGGAGGACCTGGAGTTCTCTCATTCGGTGCTGCAGAGTCATCCGCACTCTCCCGCCCGTTTGGGAGCTTTGGTATAATCCCCATGGTCCTTTCAGGAACCCCAGCATCCACTTAGGACGATAGAGAAAATAAGAATTTACTTACCGATAATTCTATTTCTCGGAGTCCGTAGTGGATGCTGGGCGCCCATCCCAAGTGCGGATTATCTGCAATACTTGTACATAGTTATTGTTAACTAATTCGGGTTATTGTTAAGGAGCCATCTTTAAGAGGCCCTTTCTGTTGTCATACTGTTAACTGGGTTTAGATCACAAGTTGTACGGTGTGATTGGTGTGGCTGGTATGAGTCTTACCCGGGATTCAAAATGCCTCCCTTATTGTGTATGCTCGTCCGGGCACAGTACCTAACTGGAGTCTGGAGGAGGGTCATGGGGGGAGGAGCCAGTGCACACCACCTGACCTAGTAAAGCTTTACTTTTTTGTGCCCTGTCTCCTGCGGAGCCGCTATTCCCCATGGTCCTTTCAGGAACCCCAGCATCCACTACGGACTCCGAGAAATAGAATTATCGGTAAGTAAATTCTTATTTTTTCCTGAATCAGAAGAACTAAATGACGTGTGTAATGAAGCGTGGGTTGCCCCTGATAAAAAGCTGATAATTTCAAAGAAATTATTGGCATTATACCCTTTCCCGCCAGAGGTTAGGGAGCGCTGGGAAACACCTCCTAGGGTGGACAAGGCGCTAACACGCTTATCTAAACAAGTGGCGTTACCCTCTCCTGAGACGGCCGCACTTAAAGATCCATCAGATAGGAGGATGGAAAATATCCAAAAAAGTATATACACACATGCAGGTGTTATACTACGACCAGCTGTAGCAACTGCCTGGATGGGCAGTGCGGGGGTAGTTTGGTCAGAATCCCTGATTGAAAATATTGATACCCTGGACAGGGACAATATTCTACTGTCGTTAGAACAAATAAAGGATGCATTTCTTTATATGCGTGATGCACAGAGGGATATATGCACACTGGCATCACGGGTAAGTGCTATGTCCATTTCGGCCAGAAGAGCTTTATGGACGCGACAGTGGACAGGCGATGCGGATTCAAAACGGCATATGGAAGTTTTGCCGTATAAGGGGGAGGAGTTATTTGGAGTCGGTCTATCAGATTTGGTGGCCACGGCTACAGCCGGGAAATCCACCTTTCTACCTCAAGTCACTCCCCAACAGAAAAAGGCACCGACTTTTCAACCGCAGCCCTTTCGTTCCTTTAAAAATAAGAGAGCAAAGGGCTATTCATATTTGCCACGAGGCAAAGGTCGAGGGAAGAGACAGCAACACGCAGCTCCTTCCCAGGATCAGAAGCCCTCCCCGGCTTCTACAAAAGCCTCAGCATGACGCTGGGGCTTCTCAAGCGGACTCGGGGACGGTGGGCGGTCGTCTCAAAAATTACAGCGCGCAGTGGGCTCACTCGCAAGTAGATCCCTGGATCCTGCAGATAATATCTCAGGGATACAGGTTGGAATTAGAGACAGATCCACCTCGCCGTTTCCTGAGGTCTGCTTTACCAACGTCCCCCTCCGAAAGGGAGACGGTGTTGGAAGCCATTCACAAGCTGTACTCTCAGCAGGTGATAGTCAAGGTACCTCTTCTGCAACAAGGGAAGGGGTATTATTCCACTATTTTTGTGGTACCGAAGCCGGATGGCTCGGTAAGGCCTATTCTAAATCTGAAGTCCTTGAACCTGTACATAAAGAAGTTCAAGTTCAAAATGGAGTCACTCAGAGCAGTGATAGCGAACCTGGAAGAGGGGAACTTTATGGTATCCTTGGACATCAAGGATGCGTATCTCCACGTTCCAATTTACCCCTCACACCAGGGGTACCTCAGGTTCGTTGTACAAAACTGTCACTATCAGTTTCAGACGCTGCCGTTCGGATTGTCCACGGCACCTCGGATCTTTACAAAGGTAATGGCCGAGATGATGATTCTTCTTCGAAGAAAAGGCGTATTAATTATCCCATACTTGGACGATCTCCTAATAAGGGCGAGGTCCAGAGAACAGCTAGAGATGGGATTAGCACTGTCTCAAGAAGTGCTAAAACAGCACGGGTGGATTCTGAATATTCCAAAATCCCAGTTAATGCCGACAACTCGTCTGCTGTTCCTAGGGATGATTCTGGACACGGTTCAGAAAAAGGTTTTTCTCCCGGAGGAAAAAGCAAAGGAGTTATCCGAGCTTGTCAGGAACCTCCTAAAACCAGGAAAGGTGTCTGTACATCAATGCACAAGAGTCCTGGGAAAAATGGTGGCTTCTTACGAAGCGATTCCATTCGGCAGATTCCACGCAAGAATTTTCCAAAGGGATCTGTTGGACAAATGGTCAGGGTCGCATCTTCAGATGCACCTACGGATAACCCTGTCTCCAAGGACAAGGGTGTCTCTTCTGTGGTGGTTGCAGAGTGCTCATCTATTGGAGGGCCGCAGATTCGGCATACAGGATTGGATCCTGGTGACCACGGACGCCAGCCTGAGAGGCTGGGGAGCAGTCACACAAGGAAGAAACTTCCAGGGAGTATGGACGAGCCTGGAAACGTCTCTTCACATAAACATTCTGGAACTAAGAGCAATATACAATGCTCTAAACCAGGCAGAACCTCTGCTTCAGGGAAAACCGGTATTGATCCAGTCGGACAACATCACGGCAGTCGCCCATGTGAACAGACAGGGCGGCACAAGAAGCAGGAGGGCAATGGCAGAAGCTGCAAGGATTCTTCGCTGGGCAGAGAATCATGTGATAGCACTGTCAGCAGTGTTCATCCCGGGAGTGGACAACTGGGAAGCAGACTTCCTCAGCAGACACGATCTTCACCCGGGAGAGTGGGGACTTCATCCAGAAGTCTTCCACATGCTGGTAACCCGTTGGGAAAGACCAATGGTGGACATGATGGCGTCTCGCCTCAACAAAAAACTGGACAGGTATTGCGCCAGGTCAAGAGATCCGCAGGCAATAGCTGTGGACGCGCTGGTAACGCCTTGGGTGTACCAGTCGGTGTATGTGTTTCCTCCTCTGCCTCTCATACCAAAAGTATTGAGAATTATACGGCAAAGAGGCGTAAGAACGATACTAGTGGTTCCGGATTGGCCAAGGAGGACTTGGTACCCGGAACTTCAAGAGATGATCACGGAAGATCCGTGGCCTCTACCTCTAAGGAGGGACTTGCTTCAGCAGGGTCCCTGTCTGTTTCAAGACTTACCGCGGCTGCGTTTGACGGCATGGCGGTTGAACGCCGGATCCTAAAGGAAAGAGGCATGCCGGAAGAAGTCATTCCTACTTTGATTAAAGCAAGGAAGGAAGTAACCGTGCAACATTATCACCGAATTTGGCGAAAATATGTTGCGTGGTGCGAAGATCGGAGTGCTCCGACGGAGGAATTTCAACTGGGTCGATTCCTACATTTCCTGCAATCAGGATTGTCAATGGGTCTCAAATTGGGATCTATTAAGGTTCAAATTTCGGCCCTGTCGATTTTCTTTCAAAAAGAATTGGCTTCAGTCCCTGAAGTCCAGACTTTTGTTAAGGGAGTGCTGCATATACAGCCTCCTGTGGTGCCTCCAGTGGCACCGTGGGATCTAAATGTGGTTTTGGACTTCCTAAAATCTCATTGGTTTGAACCACTAAAAAAGGTGGATTTGAAATATCTCACATGGAAAGTGACCATGCTTCTAGCCCTGGCTTCTGCCAGGAGAGTGTCAAAATTGGCAGCTTTATCTTACAAAAGCCCATATCTGATTTTCCATTCGGACAGGGCAGAACTGCGAACTCGTCCGCATTTTCTCCCTAAGGTGGTGTCAGCATTTCATCTGAACCAGCCTATTGTAGTGCCTGCGGCTACAAGTGACTTGGAGGACTCCAAGTTACTGGACGTTGTCAGAGCATTAAAAATATATATTGCAAGGACAGCTGGAGTCAGAAAATCTGACTCGTTGTTTATATTGTATGCACCCAACAAGATGGGTGCTCCTGCGTCTAAGCAGACGATTGCTCGTTGGATCTGTAGCACAATCCAACTTGCACATTCTGTGGCAGGCTTGCCACAGCCTAAATCTGTAAAGGCCCACTCCACAAGGAAGGTGGGCTCATCTTGGGCGGCTGCCCGAGGGGTCTCGGCATTACAACTTTGCCGAGCAGCTACGTGGTCAGGGGAGAACACGTTTGTAAAATTTTACAAATTTGATACTCTGGCTAAGGAGGACCTGGAGTTCTCTCATTCGGTGCTGCAGAGTCATCCGCACTCTCCCGCCCGTTTGGGAGCTTTGGTATAATCCCCATGGTCCTTTCAGGAACCCCAGCATCCACTAGGACGATAGAGAAAATAAGATTTTACTTACCGATAAATCTATTTCTCGGAGTCCGTAGTGGATGCTGGGCGCCCATCCCAAGTGCGGATTATCTGCATAAGTTGTACATAGTTATTGTTAACTAATTCGGGTTATTGTTAAAGGAAGCCATCTTTCAGAGGCTCCGCTGTTATCATACTGTTAACTGGGTTTAGATCACAAGTTGTACGGTGTGATTGGTGTGGCTGGTATGAGTCTTACCCGGGATTCAAAATCCTCCCTTATTGTGTACGCTCGTCCGGGCACAGTACCTAACTGGAGTCTGGAGGAGGGTCATAGGGGGAGGAGCCAGTGCACACCACCTGATCGGAAAAGCTTTACTTTTTGTGCCCTGTCTCCTGCGGAGCCGCTATTCCCCATGGTCCTTTCAGGAACCCCAGCATCCACTACGGACTCCGAGAAATAGATTTATCGGTAAGTAAAATCTTATTTTCTGCTAGGCGTGTCTTATGGACCTGACAGTGGACTGGTGATGCCGACTCCAAGAGACATATGGAGGAGTTGCCTTACAAGGGTGAGGAATTGTTTGGAGAGGGACTCTCGGACTTCGTCTCCACGGCTACGGCAGGTAAATCAAATTTTTTGCCATATATTCCCTCACAATCTAAGAAAGCGCCTCATTATCAAATGCAGTCCTTTCGTTCCAATAAAAGCAAGAGAGCACGTGGATCGTCCTTTCTTGCCAGAGGTAAGGGCAGAGGGAAAAAGCTGCATAACACAGCTAGTTCCCAGGAACAGAAGTCCTCCCTGGCCTCTGCAAAATCCACCGCATGATGCTGGGGCTCCCCTGAGGGAGTCTGCTCCTGTGGGGGCACGTCTTCGACTGTTCAGCCACGTCTGGGTCCACTCACAGGTGGATCCATGGGCAATAGAAATAGTTTCCCAAGGTTACAAGCTGGAATTCGAAGAAGTGCCTCCTCGCTGGTTTTTCAAATCGGCCCTACCGAAACAACCCCTGGAAAGGGAGATAGTGTTACATGCGATTCACAAATTGTGTCTTCAACAATTGGTGGTAGAGGTTCCCCTGCTTCAAAGACGGCAGGGGTACTACTCAACTCTGTTTGTGGTTCCGAAACCGGACGGTTCGGTCAGACCCATTTTAAATTTAAAATCCCTGAACCTTTACTTAAACCGGTTCAAGATGGAATCGCTCAGGGCGGTCTTCGCCAGCCTAGAAGCGGGAGATTTTTTGGTATTTCTGGACATAAAGGATGCATACCTGCATGTCCCCTTATATCCTCCTCATCAGGCGTACCTGAGATTTGCGGTACAGGATTGTCATTACCAATTTCAGACGTTACCGTTTGGGCTTTCCACGGCTCCGAGATTTTTCACCAAGGTAATGGAGGATATGATGGTGCTCCTGCGCAAGCAGGGTGTCACGATTATCCCGTACTTGGACGATCTCCTCATAAAAGCGAGATCACGGGAGAAGTTGCTGAACAGCGTATCACTTTCACTGAAGGTGTTACAGCGACACGGCTGGATTCTCAATATTCCAAAGTCGCAGCTGAATCCTACAACTCGTCTGCCCTTCTTGGGCATGATTCTGGACACAGACCAGAAAAGGGTTTTTCTTCCGACGGAAAAAGCGCAGGAACTCATGACTCTAGTCATGAACTTGTTGAAACCAAAACAAGTGTCCGTACATCATTGCACTCAAGTTCTGGGAAAGATGGTGGCAACATACGAAGCCATTCCATACGGCAGATTCCATGCAAGGACCTTCCAATGGGACCTATTGAACAAATGGTCCGGGTCGCATCTGCAATTGCATCAGCGGATCACCCTGTCCCCCAGGGCCAGAGTATCTCTCCTGTGGTGGCTAAACAGTGCTCACCTTCTAGAGGGCCGCAGGTTCGACATTCAGGACTGGATCCTGGTGACCACGGATGCGAGCCTCCGAGTTTGGGGATCAGTCACACAGGGAAGAAATTTCCAAGGACTTTGGTCAAGTCAAGAGACTTGTCTTCACATCAACATCCTGGAACTAAGGGCCATATACAACGCCCTACGTCAAGCGGAGATCTTACTTCGCAATCGACCAGTTCTGATCCAGTCAGACATCACCGCAGTAGCTCATGTAAACCGCCAAGGCGGCACAAGAAGCAGAGTGGCAATGGCGGAAGCCACCAGAGTTCTTCGCTGGGCGGAGAATCATGTAAGCGCTCTGTCAGCAGTGTTCATTTCGGGAGTGGACAACTGGGAAGCAGACTTCCTCAGCAGACACGATCTGCATCCGGGAGAGTGGGGACTTCATCAGGAAGTCTTCGCGCAGATTGCAAGTCGGTGGGCACTGCCCCAAATAGACATGATGGCATCCCGTCTCAACAAAAAGCTACAAAGGTATTGCGCCAGGTCAAGAGACTCTCAGGCGGTAGCTGTGGACGCCCTAGTGACACCGTGGGTGTTCCAGTCGGTCTATGTGTTTCCTCATCTTCCTCTCATACCCAAGGTGTTGAGGATAATAAGAAAAAGAGGAGTGAGAACAATTCTCATTGTTCTAGATTGGCCACGAAGGACCTGGTATCGGATCTGCAAGAAATGCTCACAGAAGATCCGTGGCCTCTTCCTCTAAGGCAGGACCTGTTACAACAAGGTCCCTGTCTGTTCCAAGACTTACCGCGGCTGCGTTTGACGGCATGGCGGTTGAACGCCGGATCCTAGCGGAAAAAGGTATTCCCGATGAGGTCATTCCTACGCTAATAAAGGCTAGGAAGGACGTGACGTCTAAACATTATCACCGAATATGGCGAAAATATGTTCCATCTAGGCCGTTTTCTTCACTTCCTACAAACTGGAGTGAATTTGGGCCTAAAATTAGGCTCCATTAAGGTTCAGATTTCAGGCTTATCCATTTTCTTTCAAAAGGAATTGGCCTCTTTACCTGAAGTACAGACTTTTGTGAAGGGAGTACTGCATATTCAGCCTCCTTTTGTACCTCCGGTGGCGCCTTGGGACCTTAACGTGGTGTTAAGTCACATTGGTTTGAACCACTTAAAACAGTGGAGTTGAAATATCTCACTTGGAAGGTGGTCATGTTGTTAGCCTTGGCTTCGGCTAGGCGAGTTTCGGAATTGGCGGCTTTATCACATAAAAGCCCCTATCTGGTTTTCCATATGTATAGAGCGGAGTTGCGGACACGTCCTCAATTCCTACCTAGGGTGGTCTCATCCTTTCATATGAACCAACCTATTGTGGTGCCTGTGGCTACACGTGACTTGGAGGATTCCGAGTCCCTTGATGTGGTCAGGGCTTTGAAAATTTCCGTGGCCAGAACGGCTAGGATCAGAAAAACAGAATCACTGTTTGTCCTGTATGCAGCCAACAAGGTTGGCGGCCCTGCTTCAAAGCAGACTATTGCTCGCTGGATCTGTAACACGATTCAGCAGGCGCATTCTACGGCAGGATTGCCGTTGCCGAAATCGGTTAAGGCCCATTCCACTAGGAAGGTGGGCTCGTCTTGGGCGGCTGCCCAAGGGGTCTTGGCACTACAGCTGTGCTGAGCTGCTACTTGGTCGGGGTCATACACCTTTGCAAAGTTCTATAAGTTTGATACCCTGGCTGAGGAGGGCCTCCTGTTTGCTCAATCGGTGCTGCAGAATGATCCGCACTCTCCCGCCCGTTTGGGAGCTTTGGTATAATCCCCATGGTCCTTACGGAGTCCCAGCATCCTCTAGGACGTTAGAGAAAATAAGATTTTAAACCTATCGGTTAATCTTTTTCTCGTAGTCCGTAGAGGATGCTGGGCGCCCGTCCCAAGTGCGGACTACTTCTGCAAGACTTGTATATAGTTATTGCTTACATAAGGGTTATGTTATAGTTTCATCGGTTTTGTGCTGATGATATGTTGTTCTTCATACTGTTAACTAGATAGTATATCACAAGTAATACGGTGTGATTGGTGTGGCTGGTATGAATCTTGCCCTTGGATTCCAAAATCCTTTCCTTGTACTGTCCGTCTCCTCTGGGCACAGTTTCTCTAACTGAGGTCTGGAGGAGGGGCATAGAGGGAGGAGCCAGTGCACACCCAGAGTCAGTCTTTCTTAAAGTGCCCATGTCTCCTGCGGAGCCAGTCTATCCCCATGGTCCTTACGGAGTCCCAGCATCCTCTACGGACTAGGAGAAAAAGATTTACCGGTAGGTTTAAAATCTTATTTTCTCTAACGTCCTAGTGGATGCTGGGGACTCCGTCAGGACCATGGGGAATAGCGGCTCCGCAGGAGACTGGGCACAAAAGTAAAAGCTTTAGGATCAGGTGGTGTGCACTGGCTCCTCCCCCTATGACCCTCCTCCAAGCCTTAGTTAGATTTTTGTGCCCGGCCGAGAAGGGTGCAATCTAGGTGGCTCTCCTAAAGAGCTGCTTAGAGTAAAAGTTTGTTAGGTTTTTTATTTTCAGTGAGTCCTGCTGGCAACAGGCTCACTGCTACGAGGGACTTAGGGGAGAGAAGTGAACTCACCTGCGTGCAGGATGGATTGGCTTCTTAGGCTACTGGACACCATTAGCTCCAGAGGGAGTCGGAACACAGGTCTCACACTGGGGTTCGTCCCGGAGCCGCGCCGCCGACCCCCCTTGCAGATGCCGGAAAGTGAAGGTCCAGAAACGGCGGCAGAAGACTCTTCAGTCTTCATAAGGTAGCGCACAGCACTGCAGCTGTGCGCCATTGTTGTCAGCACACTTCATAGCAGCGGTCACTGAGGGTGTAGGGCGCTGGGGGGGGCGCCCTGGGCAGCAATGATGGCACCTTATTCTGGCTAAAAATACATCACATATAGCCCCTGGGGGCTATATGGATGTATTTAACCCCTGCCAGGTCTCAGAAAAACGGGAGAAGAAGCCCGCCGAAAAGGGGGCGGGGCCTATTCTCCTCAGCACACAGCGCCATTTTCCCTCACAGAAATGCGGGTGGGAAGGCTCCCAGGCTCTCCCCTGCACTGCACTACAGAAACAGGGTTAAAACAGAGAGGGGGGGCACTTATTTGGCGATATGTATATATATATTAAAATGCTATAAGGGAAAAACACTTACATAAAGGTTGTCCCTGTATAATTATAGCGTTTTTGGTGTGTGCTGGCAAACTCTGCCTCTGTCTCCCCAAAGGGCTAGTGGGGTCCTGTCCTCTATCAGAGCATTCCCTGTGTGTGTGCTGTGTGTCGGTACGTGTGTGTCGACATGTATGAGGACGATGTTGGGAGGCGGAGCAAATTGCCTGTAATGGTGATGTCACTCTCTAGGGAGTCGACACCGGAATAGATGGCTTATTTAAGGAATTACGTAATAATATCAACACGCTGCAAGTCGGTTGACGACATGAGACGGCCGGCAAACATATTAGTATCTGTCCAGGCGTCTAAAACACCGTCAGGGACGTTATAATGCCCATTTTACCTCAGTCGGTCGACACAGACACTGACTCCAGTGTCGACGGTGAAGAAACAAACGTATTTTCCTTTAGGGCCACACGTTACTTGTAAGGGCAATGAAGGAGGTGTTACATATTTCTGATACTACAAGTACCACAAAAAAGGGTATTATGTGGGGTGTGGAAAAACTACCTATAGTTTTTCCTGAATCAGATAAATTAAATGAAGTGTGTGATGAGGCGCAGGGTTCCCCCGATAGAAAATTATTGGCGGTATACCCTTTCCCGCCAGAAGTTAGGGCGCGTTGGGAAACACCCCTTAGGGTGGATAAGGCGCTCACGCGCTTATCAAAACAAGTGGCGGTACCGTCTCCAGATACGGCCGCCCTCAAGGAGCCAGCTGATAGGAGGCTGGAAAATATCCTAAAAAGTATATACACACATACTGGTGTTATACTGCGACCAGCGATCGCCTCAGCCTGGATGTGCAGCGCGGGGGTGGCTTGGTCGGATTCCCTGACTGAAAATATTGATACCCTTGACAGGGACAGTATTTTATTTACTATAGAGCATTTAAAGAATGCATTTCTATATATGCGAGATGCACAGAGGGATATTTGCACTCTGGCATCAAGAGTAAGTGCGATGTCCATATCTGCCAAAAGATGTTTATGGACACGACGGTGGTCAGGTGATGCAGATTCCAAACGGCACAAAGATGTATTGCCGTATAAAGGGGAGGAGTTATTTGGGGTCGGTCCATCGGACCTGGTGGCCACGGCAACTGCTGGGAAATCCACCGTTTTTACCCTAAGTCACATCTATGCAGAAAAAGACACCGTCTTTTCAGCCTCAGTCCTTTCGTCCCCATAAGCATATCTGCCCAGGGATAGAGGAAAGGGAAGAAGACTGCAGCAGGCAGCCCATTCCCAGGAACAAAACCGCTTCTGCCAAGTTCTCAGCATGACGCTGGAGCCGTACAGGACCCCTGGATCCTACAAGTAGTATCCCAGGGGTAAAAATTGGAAAGTCGAGACGTTTCCCCTCGCAGGTTCCTGAAGTCTGCTTTACCAACGTCTCCCTCCGACAGGGAGGCAGTATTGGAAACAATTCACAAGCTGTATTCCCAGCAGGTGATAATCAAAGTACCCCTCCTACAACAAGGAAAGGGGTATTATTCCACACTATATTGTGGTACTGAAACCAGAAGGCTCGGTGAGACCTATTCTAAATCTGAAATATTTGAACACTTACAAAGGTTCAAATCAAGATGGAGTCACTCAGAGCAGTGATAGCGAACCAGGAAGAAGGGGACTATATGGTGTCCCGGGACATCAGGGATGCTTACCTCCATGTCCCAATTTGCCCTTCTCACCAAGGGTATCTCAGGTTCGTGGTACAGAACTGTCACTATCAGTTTCAGACGCTGCCGTTTGGATTGTCCACGGCACTCCGCGTCTTTACCAAGGTAATGCCCGAAATGATGATTCTTCTTCAAAGAAAATGGACGACCTCCTGATAAGAGCAAGGTCCAGAGAACAGTTGGAGGTCGGAGTAGCACTATCTCAAGTAGTTCTACGACAGCACGGGTGGATTCTAAATATTCCAAAACCGCAGTTGTTTCCGACGACACGTCTGCTGTTCCTAGGGATGATTCTGGACACAGTCCAGAAAAAGGTGTTTCTCCCGGAGGAGAAAGCCAGGGAGTTATCCGAGCTAGTCAGGAACCTCCTAAAACCAGGAAAAATGTCAGTGCATCATTGCACAAGGGTCCTGGGAAAAATGGTGGCTTCTTACGAAGCGATTCCATTCGGCAGATTCCACGCAAGAACTTTTCAGTGGGATCTGCTGGACAAATGGTCCGGATCGCATCTTCAGATGCATCAGCGGATAACCCTATCTCCAAGGACAAGGGTGTCTCTCCTGTGGTGGTTACAGAGTGCTCATCTTCTAGAGGGCCGCAGATTCGGCATTCAGGATTGGATGCTGGTGACCACGGAGGCCAGCCTGAGAGGCTGGGGAGCAGTCACACAGGGAAAAAATTTCCAGGGAGTGTGATCAAGTCTGGAGACTTTTCTCCACATAAATATACTGGAGCTAAGGGCAATTTATAATGCTCTAAGCTTAGCAAGACCTCTGCTTCAAGGTCAGCCGGTATTGATCCAGTGGGACAACATCACGGCAGTCGCCCACGTAAACAGACAGGGCGGCACAAGAAGCAGGAGGGCAATGGCAAAAACTGCAAGGATTTTTCGCTGGGCGGAAAATCATGTGATAGCACTGTCAGCAGTGTTCATTCCGGGAGTGGACAACTGGGAAGCAGACTTCCTCAGCAGGCACGACCTCCACCCGGGAGAGTGGGGACTTCATCGGGAAGTTTTCCACATGATTGTGAACCGTTGGGAAAGACCAAAGGTGTACATGATGGCGTCCCGCCTGAACAAAAAACTGGACAGGTATTGCGCCAGGTCAAGAGAATTTCAGGCAATAGCTGTGGACGTTCTGGTAACACCGTGGGCGTACCAGTCGGTGTATGTGTTTCCTCCTCTGCTTCTCATACCCAAGATATTGAGAATTATAAGACGTAGAGGAGTAAGAACTATACTCGTGGCTCCGGTTTGGCCAAGAAGGACTTGGTACCCGGAACTTCAAGAGATACTCACAGAGGACTCATGACCTCTGCCGCTAAGAAGGGACTTGCTTCAGCACGTACAATGTCTGTTCCAAGACTTACCGCGGCTGCGTTTGACGGCATGGCGGTTGAACGCCGGATCCTAAGGGAAAAAGGCATTCCGGAAGAGGTCATTCCTACCCTGGTCAAAGCCAGGAAGGACGTGACCGCACAACATTATCACCACATGTGGCGAAAATATGTTGCGTGGTGTGAGGCCAGGAAGGCTCCACGAAGAAATTTCAACTCGGTCGATTCCTGCATTTCCTGCAAACAGGAGTGTCTATGGGCCTCAGATTGGGGTCCATTAAGGTTCAAATTTCGGCCCTGTCGATTTTCTTCCAGAAAGAACTTCAGTTCCTGAAGTCCAGAAGTTTGTCAAGGGAGTACTGCATATGCAGCCCCCTTTTGTGCCTCCAGTGGCACTGTGGGATCTCAACGTAGTGCTGGGATTCCTCAAATCACATTGGTTTAAACCGCTCAAATCTGTGGATTTGAAATATCTCACATGGAAAGTGACCATGATGTTGGCCCTGGCCTCGGCCAGGCGAGTGTCAGAATTGGCGGCTTTGTCTCACAAAAGCCCATATCTGATTGTCCATTCGGACAGGGCAGAGCTGCGGACTCGTCCCCAGTTTCTCCCTAAGGTGGTGTCAGCGTTTCACCTGAACCAGCTTATTGTGGTACCTGCGGCTACTAGGGACTTGGAGGACTCCAAGTTGCTATTTGTTGTCAGGGCCCTGAAAATATCGGTTTCCAGGACGGCTGGAGTCAGGAAAACTGACTTGCTGTTATCCTGTATGCACCCGACAAACTGGGTGCTCTTGCTTCTAAGCAGACGATTGCTAGTTGGATGTGTAGTACAATTCAGCTTGCACATTCTGTGGCAGGCCTGCCACAGCCAAAATATGTAAATGCCCATTCCACAAGGAAGGTGGGCTCATCCTGGGCGGCTGCCCGAGGGGTCTCGGCATTACAACTCTGCCGAGCAGCTACGTGGTCGGGGGGAGAACACGTTTGTAAAATTCTACAAATTTGATACCCTGGCTAAAGAGGACCTGGAGTTCTCTCATTCGGTGCTGCAGAGTCATCCGCACTCTCCCGCCCGTTTGGGAGCTTTGGTATAATCCCCATGGTCCTGACGGAGTCCCCAGCATCCACTAGGACGTTAGAGAAAATAAGATTTTACTTACCGATAAATCTATTTCTCGTAGTCCGTAGTGGATGCTGGGCGCCCATCCCAAGTGCGGATTGTCTGCAATACTTGTACATAGTTATTGGTACAAAAATCGGGTTATTATTGTTGTGAGCCATCTTTTCAGAGGCTCCGCTGTTATCATGCTGTTAACTGGGTTCAGATCACAGGTTGTACGGTGTGATTGGTGTGGCTGGTATGAGTCTTACCCGGGATTCAAAATCCTTCCTTATTGTGTACGCTCGTCCGGGCACAGTATCCTAACTGAGGCTTGGAGGAGGGTCATAGGGGGAGGAGCCAGTGCACACCACCTGATCCTAAAGCTTTTACTTTTGTGCCCTGTCTCCTGCGGAGCCGCTATTCCCCATGGTCCTGACGGAGTCCCCAGCATCCACTACGGACTACGAGAAATAGATTTATCGGTAAGTAAAATCTTATTATTTTTTTTGTTGCAAATCTTGATGTAAGACCATATTCTCTTTCTCCGCAGCTGCCACCTTTTAATGAAAGCGGTTTCTGTGGGCCTCAGTCTTCAAGTGATCTTCAGGATGGTGAGTGTTCATTGTCCCTTTCTGTCTTTGGGTATTTTCTCCACATACCAAGTTTGAGAAATACTTTACCTATATTACCTATTTAAAGAGTATCTCCACCGGAAAAGCATTTATCCTATTTATCCTATTCTGGGGAGGGCTGGTGGGAGGGGCTGTAAAGTGTAAAATATAAAGTATGTACTTATCTTGCCCGCTCCTGCCACCCACAGTGTCCCGGCTCCTATTCACCACGGTGAGCCTGTCATGGCATGACCAACGCCAAGGTAACTATTATCATTGTTGTTGTTCTTATCCTTTATATAGCGCCGACATGTGCTGCAGAGCTGTACAGAGAACTGATTAGTTTAGATGGGGAATGACGGAACTCGGTGTAACAGCCCCGTGCACACACGCACCAAGGCCAATTAAAAAAGAAGGCGGTCACCGTATCGGGATGCTTGTGAGCTGCGGGAGGAACAAGCAGACAGATCGTACTTATGGCGTCCGGCGCCGAGAGGCTTGTCCCTTGCTGTGCCGCAACCCCTGCAGTGTCACACTTCTGGCAGCGCTCTCTCTATGTCCACATGCACCAAATAGGAAAAATGCTTCTTGGGTGGAGATATCTGTACCTATACCAGACTTGGGTTTTTGCTTTTACCTTTTCACCTTTTTTTTTTATTTAGTGTTCAGTTCACTGCTGCCATTTCCCATATCTGTGAGTCAGTCCTCGCTCTGTAAAATCCCTACACTGCGCGTCAAACGATTTAAGGCCACATTACGGAATCCGTCATGTATGTGTTTTTTTTTTTTTTTTTGCCTAATGGTCCACAAGGAGGGGATGCAGGAAGCGTTGTTGTACCCCACTGTTACTTAGTGATAAGGACATTTTTTATGATCATTTGTAGTAGTGTAATGGGAAAAGGTGGTGTTGCTATAGGATTCTACCATTTGCCTAATGTATTATGGGAAAGTAAAACATCTGATTGGCCTATATAGGCAGAATTGCTCTTCGCTTTGCACCATTATTCTGATAAATGCCAGTTTATTAACATTTCTTGTAAACACCACAAGTGTTCTGCACTGTTAGGCATATGTATTAACCTGGAGAAGGGATAAAGCAGTGATAAGTGCAAGGTGATAACGCATCAGCCAATCATTACGGATTTGAAAAATGACAGTTTGGAGCTGATTGGCTGGTGCGTTATCACCTTCCACTTATCACCGCTTTATCACTTCTTCGTCTCTTCTCCAGGCTTAATACGTCTGCCCCTGTGATTGGTCCCTGGCAGTGAAGGGGGCAGGCGCATCGCTCTGTGATCTAACATTGAAGAGATCATGGTCACTTCCCAAATAATCCCTCTTATGACACAATAAGAGTCCAGGGTTTTCCACACGTATTCAGTTGTCCGCAACCTCCAGCGTTGGTCCCAGTAATGATCCGTTATTCTAATCACATGGCTCAGCTGGTGGCTTCCTGCTGCGTAATGTTCCTACAGTATATTGCATTGGGGAGTCCCACAGGCCCCCATCATTGTCTGGGTGCGCCAGGGGATGGGTTAGTCTCCATTTACGTAAGTATCAAATTAATTGGGACATGGACCCTGTAGAGAGTGGTCCAAACTAACAAACGCTGGGTGGAAAAAGCAGAAACCGCTCCTAGAAATGAACTGTAGATTGTTTTAAGAAATGTTTTTTTATTTTTTTAGAGCAGAAAAATAAATACAGTAATGCACAAATCTGCTAACAGCACCGTGTTGCCTACACAGAATTAAAATAAAGAGAAACCATTCCAGAATGAACCATCCCAGTTGTGGACTTAAACATTACAGAACAAAAATAAAACGTAACAATAGAGACAAAGAAATGGCAGGCAGGAAATGTTTTAAGACTAAACACAAACAGTTCCTCAAAGAAAACGTTGTTTTCTCAGGTGTTCAATGTGCTTACAGTATGACTGTTACCACGTAATGTAAGAGAGCCTATAAGGGACGCATCTTCCCTGGCGCAGAGATTCATTAAACTGGCTACTGAGCTCTACATTGTTTAGTTCCCTCATGCGATATGTGCTGGATTCTTCTGTAATATGTTATGTTAATTAAGGAAGACAGCTGCATGCGGTCTGCAGCCCCGTCAATTGAGCTACCATTAGGGAAGACAGTTGCATGCTGTCTGCAGACCTGTGAAATGAGTTACCATTAGGGATGAGAGCTGCATGCGGTCTGCAGACCCATCAATTGAGTTACCATTAGGGATGAGAGCTGCATGCGGACTGCAGCCCCGTCAGTTGAGTTACCGTTAGGGATGAGAGCTGCATGCGGTCTGCAGACCCATCAAATGAGTTACCATTAGGGATGAGAGCTGCATGCGGGGACTGCAGCCCCGTCAGTTGAGTTACCATTAGTGATGAGAGCTGCATGCGGTCTGCAGACCTGTCAAATGAGTTATCATGCACAGTGGTTACAGGCAGCTGTTGTAATGTTTTTATGCTGCTGCGTAAGAGTTGCAATCACTGTGAGGACATTATAAGTAAACAATTAACAATGTACTAGATTAGTATTATAGACATATGGGCGCGTAGTATGCAGATGTATACATTTTAAATGCAACCCTCTTTACAGTAAATGTTACAATTTTGCGTTTCTTGGTCAAAATCTGAATATAGGACAATTGCTATTTTATATCCCAAGTTAGCCGCCTACACACAGAGACATATTTAAGCATTTTTTTAACATTTGTATTTTTCAGGTGATGAATATCAGAGAATTGAGTTTGGCGTCAGTGAAGTGATCGACACGGACGCAGTCCTGCTGAACAGCTCCGACTACAGTATTTCCAGCAACCTGAACCCTCAGGCTCCGGAGTTCATCCTTGCCTGCACTCCAACACAGAAGACTCCTGACTGCATACTCAACGAGGACGACTGCAATGCCAATGACGGCCAGTATTCGGAGTCTGCCCTCCCAGATGGCAGCGGAAACGCAGACAGTGACAGTACATCCGGCATAGGACAGAGAGAGCGTAAAAAAAAGAAAAAACGACCACCTGGGTATTACAGTTACTTAGAAGGCGGCGGCGATGGCATCGCCCCCATAGAGGCCCTGGTAAATGGGCACGCCAATGTGGCAGGACTGGACAGTATAAGCACAGATGAGCCTGAGCTAGCAGATGATCCAGCAGCGTCCGCCTCTCCTAGGACTTGTAACAGCCCAGATCATTCTGTGGACTTCAACAGTGAAACTGATGATGCTTCTGTATCTAATGCACTAGATGCTACCAGGACTGCTGGTCAGCCTGAGGAATGCAGTGTTACCCGCTCACCTTGCATCCTCTCAGACACTGGGCGGGAGAGCCCGGAAAGGACAGCTGTGGAGCAGCCACTGGCTGACTCTGATACTACTGAAATCCTTGGCGTAACCAATGGACAGACACTTGAAACCCCAGAGGAAGGGCCGTCCTCTAACGGGGTGGATTTGCACCCTGAGGCCGCTGCCACCTCAGATCAAGCGAAGCCAGAGGATACATCACAGCCTCAGACCGTGAGCCCGGTCTCGCCCTCTGTAAACCCGCCAGCTAAGTCCTGGGCTAGTCTCTTTCACACTTCCAAGCCCTCCCCAGCCATGCCGGTGGCTTACGTTGAGGCTAAGTCTGCCCCCCCAGCTACACCCCCCCAGGCCCCTGAGAAACAGGTGGAAGTGAGAGAGGGTCCGGTTCCTGTGTCAGAGGACCCCGTAGCAATAAAGATTGCAGGTATTTTGTGTTCAGGCCAGAGTTCAGTACTGTAAACCATATACAGGGTCTGTCCAGTTTGTGCATTTATGTGCCCGTGTCCTGGCAGAGGGGACGGCTTCTTCCAGTTAAAGCTCATTTAGATTTTCTGGCATGTTTGTCTTTGGGAGGAGGGTACATGGCTATGACATAGAAGGTCCGGCACATCAGTGCCACACACAGGGTGTAAGGACCCCCATAAACAAAAGTTTGGAAATGCTAGACATAGCGGTTGGTTTACATTTACACCCAGTTATTAAATACCACCTCCAGTCAGTTTTTGGCTTTGTGTTTAGTGATATAGGGATAGGATTTTTTTTCAAATGACAATTTAAGTAACCTGTGCAGATGTTACTTTTTATAAACCATTGCTTTTGTTAAAGGTGATCCTTTACACTGAACAGTCGGTATTATATACACACACAGGGGGCAGATGTATTAAGCCTGCAGAAGTGATAAAGCAGTGATTAGTGCAAGGTGATAACGCACCAGCCAATCAGCTCCGATATGTAAATTGGCAATTTGGAGCTGATTGGCTGCTGGTGCATTATCACCTTGTACTTATCACTGCTTTATCACTTCTCCAGGCTTAATACATCTGCCCCGTAGTGTTACAGTGAAGATCTCGCTTCTTAGAGCGCTTTGGAGCAAGTCCTAAGGTTCATTAAGAAGACACATTTGGGGAACGGGTGCCTTGGAGGATGTGCGAGCCATTTATTGAAAGAAAATTGTTACAAATCTTTTCACCAGAAGGGGCTTTTGCAATACAAATCACTTGAAGAGCACTACAATTGCTCAGTGTGTCCTCCATTGTGGCCAACAACAGTTTCTAATATAAAAAAACAGCATTCCTTATAGTAGAACTCTACCCACCAGGTGGAATAGCCAGCATGATATCTAATGCTGTCTTTCGGATCTGACCGTGTACTGTGTGATACCCTTTCTGATGCACCTGGTTTAAAAAACAAAACAAAAACACAACCGAAAGTCACATGGGGTGAGGTCTGCTGATCGCGGTGGACAAAATATCTGAAAGTAGCAGGACAAGATATCTGAAAGTAGCAGCTGACGGCCCTGTCCTTCAGTACAGTGCTCTTTAATTGATTTGGATTTCCACATCGCTGCCTGCTGTTAATATACAAAACAAAAAAACCTCCCCACAACTATTAACGAAATATATTAAAAAAACGAACTTTTTTCTTCTTCAATTAATGGCTATCGCATACTCTGTAATACCTGTTGTCCAAATCATTATTAGAACTCGCTTTGCTAAGTAGGGATCATTTCAGTGTAATAGCTCCGTATGTGTTACTTGTTGCTGCGTGATCTCTGCATGTACAGTAGCAACCTGTTAGTAATCTTTTCTTTTGCCATGTAAATTGCTCTGCAAACTGAATGCACGGTGCGTAACTTGCTGTATGACCGCCACTGTAATAATCAGTTCTCTGGCTTCATCAGATTTTGTCTACAGTCAGATCAGTGATCGCGCTGAGCTGGGGAAAAAAAAAAAGTGGGTCCCTGGAAATTGGGGTCCTACCTGTCCTTTTCTGAGTTCCATCGGTATGAAGGTTCTTATTAATGATTTAAATATAAAAACATAGACGTGATTTAACCCTCTCCGAGAGGGACACAATGTCCTGTTCCAGGAATTCTCTCAATTTAGGATTGCCCTCATCTGTTTTGAACAGGTTAATTGATAACAAGTATTTCAGCACACGTGAGGGCAGTCCTAAATTAAGAGGAAAGTCCTGGAACAGGGCATTGTGTCCCTACTGCAGTGTGTCATATGCTATGATGCCAAATCAGAGACCGTATAGCAGAGGTTCCCAAACGTGGTCCTCAAGGCACCTCAACAGTCCAGGATTTAGGTATATCCATGGCTCTGCACAGATGGTTAAATCAAATTGACTGAGGTGCTAATTAAGTCACCTGTGGCCAAGCATGGATACATTTAAAACCTGGACCGTTGGGGTGCCTTGAGGACCGCGTTTGGGAACCTCTGCCGTATAGTATAACCCACTAAGCAAAGTGTCCACCTGAGATTTATATTTAAAAAAAAAAAAAAAATCCTCAAATTAAATGATAAAAAAATAACATGTTCTGACTCAAGGCGGTCAGCAGATGGTGGCCTCAGTAGTATAATAATTATATTAACCTTTCATTAGCATATAATAAACTTGATCAATTGTCCTTTTAAAACAATCCTGCCGCTAGCTAGGAAGCCCACAGATTGCAATCCCACAGGCTGAGCGCAGTGACTGTCTCATTGAACAGTTTATGCTGCCAGGCTACAGTAGTAGTCTCACATACAGACTGTGCGGCACATAATTAACATTGATCACACCCCAGTGGCTGAGCAGAGACTGACACTTCTCTTATCCAATTACACATGCCCAGCATCTCAGATCCCCGCCCCTTCCCTGCAACATTTAGTGTTTGCAGGCAGCCCACACCACGTGTTAACCAGCGCCTGACCAAAGCCAGGTTAACACATGTAGCACTAAGCAGCCACCACAGTAAACCGCCCCACTCTAGGCTGTAACACCCTGCAGCATATTCAGAACAGTCTGCAAACAATCAAGCCACACACCATGATTTCCCCCCCCCCCCCCAGCTGCGTTCAAAGCAGATACAGCTCCCCCCATCTCCCCCGTGGGACCCCACAGCGGCGTTCAAAGGCTATAGCCAGAATCCCAAGCAGGCCCCCACTCCCCCAGCAGGAAACTAGCGGCGCGCACAGCCAATCTAGTCACCCGCAGTAACCTAAAGAAGAAAACACAGCCACTACATCATGGCCACTGCCCAAGCCCACCTCCCCTCAAAGACGTCAGGGAACCCCTCACAGCAGGCGCGGCCACCTTGGCTCAGTCCCACCACCGTATGTCTGCACCGCTGGAACCCCTGCCCCCTCCGCAAGGCCAGTCTAACACGCATCACGCCCGCAGCTATACCGCCGGCATCTAATCACCCGCAGCGGACACAGGCACGCAGCCACCGCAAAGCCAGCCCCCCACCCACTGGAGACGCCAGACCGGCGTCCGTGATCGAGCAGGTAAAGCTGGGCTTGCTGAGAGTGGCTTCCCGCGGTGCCGTCTGAGGCGGTGGCAGCGCTGCCGCGCTTGCTTTGAGGGGTTCTCTTGGGAGCCCCTCAAAGCAAGCGCAGCAGCACTGCCACCGCCTCAGACGGCACCGCGGGAATCCCCTCTCAGCAAGCCCAGCTTTAACTGCTCGATCACGGATGACGGTCCCTGCTCTCTGCCACATCGCCAGAACCCCCCACATGCTGTGGCAACCCCCCTGTTGAGCAACTTAGACCAGCCACCACCCGAATCCACTTCACTCACTGCACAGGAGAGGCTCCACCTCCTGTTTACATGCAAATCCCCCTTAGGGATTGGCTGATGAGGAGCACGTCCCCGAGGAATCACCCACTTTAGAAACTGGAGTCCCAGGTCTTCATAATCGGGTAAAAATGGCACGTTTTTGCGATCACTGGAGTTACATCAGAGACTGATGACTTCACACTAAGGTTGGCCCTCACGGCAGCTTGTGCCTCATATCTGGTAGTTAAATCCTAAACTTGGTTACTGATGAGTGTAAGGAAAGTTCTTACAGCGCTTGTGTGTTTTCTTCCACTAGTATTTTCCAGTAAGCTAGCTGTTCCTAATAGCATGAATGTCTGCTTATTAGGCCCTGGCCCATCACCCATGTCCTGTCCCACTGTATGTGACTGCTTCGTTTGTGGGTCTTTTAATTTATCAATGTATTGATGAACATCTATCTGCATGGAAAGTGCACGTATGTAACAAACAGTGACTCACTAACATTGTTCCCAGTCTTCTCTAACACACTCATAGGTCAATACATAATATGTTGATAGTTGTGATGCATTTTTTGACCATTAACAGTAATATAATAACACACTTCCCAATTATTAGTATTTATAATAGCGTTGCCTATACTCGCGGATAAGAATTGTTGTAATGTTCCAATGAGCATTGTTGTAATGGTCCTATGTACAATTCCAATGGTCCCTAGGCCTAACTGAGAGTTCACAGTAATGATCCTGTATACTGAGTCGGGGCAGCTTCTCTGCGCCATCCACCAGAAAATGTGTTTTATGGCCCTGCCAAAGCTACGGAGACAGTGAGTTCAGTGTACTCTGGATATCTCCGGGTTGTCTCCACTGGCTTCTCCTTCATGGCCTCTCTGAGGCTGCTAGGGCCTCCTTGGGCCATGGCCTCTGAGGCTACTAGGGCCTCCTTGGGCCATGGCCTCTCCGAGGCTGCTAGGGCCTCCTTGGGCCATGGCCTCTCTGAGGCTGCTAGGGCCTCCTTGGGCCATGGCCTCACTGAAGCTGCTAGGGCCTCCTTGGGCCATGGCCTCTCTGAAGCTGCTAGGGCCTCCTTGGGCCATGGCCTCTCTGAAGCTGCTAGGGCCTCCTTGGGCCATGGCCTCTCTGAAGCTGCTAGGGCCTCCTTGGGCCATGGCCTCTCTGAAGCTGCTAGGGCTTCCTTGGGCCATGGCCTCTCTGAGGCTGCTAGGGCCTCCTTGGGCCATGGCCTCTCTGAGGCTGCTAGGGCCTCCTTGGGCCATGGCCTCTCTGAGGCTGCTAGGGCCTCCTTCGGCCATGGCCTCTCTGAGGTTTGGGCAGCATGCCTATGTTCTGTGTGTGACTGCAACTTTATTTGCATACAGAGTGCAATGCTAGTGTTTTCCGGGAAATCACTGTAACGTGGCATTTCGAATGCAGGTACAGCCGCAATTATTATTATTATTATTATTAGCAGTTTCTTATATAGCGCAGCATATTCCGTTGCGCTTTACAATTAGAACAACAATTATAGAACAAAACTGGGCAAAGACAGACAGACAGACAGACAGGTAGGAAGGCCCTGCTCGCAAGCTTACAATCTATAGGGAAAATAAGATTTTACTTACCGATAAATCTATTTCTCGGAGTCCGTAGTGGATGCTGGGGTTCCCGAAAGGACCATGGGGAACAGCGGCTCCGCAGGAGTATAGTCATGCTGCATATTTTAATCAGCATCTGGTCGTGCGTCCTATTGCATTAGTTTACATCTAAGACTCATTTCTGTGGAAAAAAAGGCTTGGCTCTACACAGTCACGGCATGGTGCGGCTTGAAGAGCTGTTTAGAGTGACTGCAGCAGGGATGTCAGAGGGCACATCTGTACTTTCATAGGAAGCATTCTCATTGCTGTCATGTGACAGTCACATGGTGCCTAAACTTACTAACCATCCTCCCGTCTCCCTCAGTGGCAGGTCTCTGACCTAATGCTAATCAGGACAGAGCCTCTCATACAGGGCAGCTAATACGGGTATGGGTCATTAGGTTGACATGGAAAAAGGTCAACATGCGTTTTTTTTAAACTTTTTTGAGTGTCGTTTTCTTCTTAAAGTGACGGGGAACCACAATTAGTGCACCGTGTCCCCTCGCATAGCTCACTTCGCGCGCCATGCTTCGGGCAAGGTTCTTCGCTCCGCTCGGCACAGGTTACTATTCCTAATCGTAGTCCCACGTGGGCTGTAAAGTATGCAATAGTTTAAAAAAAAAAATGAAAAACTCATGTCAACCTTTTTCCATGTCGACCTAGTGACCGTATCCCACTAATACAAATGTCCCTGAAAAGTATAGTCGGTCATAGTATGGACACATTTCATGCTCGCCACAAGGTGGCACCAATCTTATGCAGTCTGTGTCCACAAGTGGGAAACTACTAAACCTTATGTCACCCTGCCGTGGCCGCAGTTTTGTGTCTCCTGTATCCCCATTGCTGTGTGTGCACTAGGGGTTATTGGGGCGCACATGCCTCGGTGTAGCGCTGTCTAGGATTCCTTGTTATGTTGCAGTATATGCATAGATGGTGCAGTGCGAGGTGTCTGTAGTAATGCTTTCACATGGTTCAGTATGTGCTCTATGCGCTTGTATCCAGGCGGCTATAGGTTCTTCGGTAAGATGTGATGGGTCCAGCAAGTATAAATGCAATCATCCAGACTAATGCTGAGATCTGCGGCAGATCATGCAGAGGGCTGATTGCACAGTTCTGCCTGTTTAGCTCCAGGTCATTCCTCCTTGGGAGGGGGGGGGGGGTTCTGCGCATCTAGCTCCTGAGCTGCCTACTGCTCGACTTTGCAGCTCTGAAGGACCGCTGAGTTTTGCAGTATAGCCTAGGCCTGTATTACTATGCTGCAGAATCATGTGGCGTTAATAGTAATAGCTAAGGTGCATGTAAGTACTTCTTGTGAATTGTTAGCGCTTTGTTACTTGCAGCCTTCCTCCACCATGACGCTCTCTTATTCTTGTGCCTTTTGACTGATTATATTGTGCTCTGCCAGTAACTTCACCGTCCTACAGTATCTAGGGTTTTCAGGAGGCTCTGACGTGTAGATTCATCTATATACGAAGACAGCGGTGAATAGAGACACGGTGCTGGGCTTTCATATCCCCAAACAGCATCTACATTGTGTAATATGAGGGGGCTGTATAATCAAATATTAATAACATTTATCTTGCACCCTTTATTTTGATGAAACAAACATGGGCCACTAGATGGCGCTTAGCACTCATTGTGTGCAGTGTAGTTTTATACAATGCCATAACTTATTATGCAATTGAACCATGATGTCTTCATGATGATCTGCAGGTTATTTGAGCTCTAAAAATGTGTTCATTGCTTGAATTAAATGGCTTTTGCTCCCTTCTAGCACTTTTACTAAAAGTGTTGTTTAATCTCTATGGTCTTTCTGTGTGTTGTCAGTCATGAATTCCATATAACCAGCCCATTGCGTATTAATGGTGCCCTTGGTTATTACATGGCTTTATTAAATTGGAAACACATCTGCAGGATGAGAGAAATACGTGATCAGAGATAACACACGGATGCTGTGGGTTTAGTGAAAGTTGCGTAAGGGTGTTAAAAAGCCAATAAAATGTTTTATTGGGAGGTTTCAATATCTTCAGGGAACCAAAGGACAGGTTTGCCCGTCTGAGGCTCTTCGCATGTGGGCATCGTGGTTACACTCCACTGGGACCAGCTTCACCCATATGAGGGGGCTCTTGTGTTGTCCTGTTTGTGTGTGAGCTGTAGCAGGGATTGGGGAAAAGATCTGGGAGGAGCGATATTGATCCCAGTATCTTGTCACAGCCTTCCCGTGTGTATAACTGAAGTCCACAGCCAGATTATTACACCTCAGGTGCATTACGTCTTCCTAGACCCTGGTATAGCAATCTAGTCACGCTAATAATGACGTCAACAAGAATAAAAGGTCCTGACCGTATGCCTGTGCGGTCTGATTATACTGTGCCATGATGTAGCGCGTTATGGGATCTGGGCTAGTGGTTCCTGAGAGTCGGGTATGATGTGTGGGGAATCTGTACTATGTCATTTACTTGCTGTTATAGCTATAGTGTTACTAGTATAATATGTGGGCTAAGGTAATGTTTTTCATATCATTCACAGAGCTACTGGAGGGCGTGAAGCTTGTCCATAAGCCAGTCTCATTACAGCCACGAGGACTCGTCAACAAAGGAAACTGGTGCTACATCAATGCTGTATCCTTAGTGCTGGCTGTCCAGTTGTTGACAGGCGTTTGCTGGGACTGTTAATCTTATACAGGAGTACAGGATCTTTTCCAGTGATAAACAGGTCACGTGTAGAGATGCCACTAATGTACTTCCAGTGTTTCCAACAGGGCAGTTGGGCTGATTATGTAACACTGACTTGTGTAATAGCTTAGATGAAGACATAATTGGAGCTTTTCTTTAATGCGGGGAGAGAAGGTGATAATATTATGGCCACCATACGTCTGCTCCAGGGGTGGGCTGACTGTTCCAGAACTTGGGAGATCATCAGTTATACCTTGTAGTCCTCAGGATTACAGACGATGTACATTCATTAACTTCAATGGAAGATACTCTCCAAAATGTGGCAGTAATTTTGAAGGTGCGTTTGCTTTGTCTTGGAATGTCAGTCTGTTCCTACTGATATGGCTTTTAAGCGGCCGGGAGATCCCCCTCCCGCTGTGGTTAATAAGCGCCCGGGAGATCCCCCTCCCGCTGTGGTTAATAAGCGGCCGGGAGATCCCATCTCGCTGTGGTTAATAAGCGGCCGGGAGATCCCCTCCCGCTGTGGTTAATATGTGGCTGGGAGATCCCCTCCCGATGTGGTTAATAAGCGCCCGGGAGATCCCCTCCCGCTGTGGTTAATAAGCGCCCGGGAGATCCCCTCCCGCTGTGGTTAATAAGCGCCCGGGAGATCCCCTCCCGCTGTGGTTAATAAGCGGCCGGGAGATCCCCTCCCGCTGTGGTTAATAAGCGGCCGGGAGATCCCCTCCCGCTGTGGTTAATAAGCGGCCGGGAGATCCCCTCCCGCTGTGGTTAATAAGCGGCCGGGAGATCCCCTCCCGCTGTGGTTAATAAGCGGCCGGGAGATCCCCTCCCGCTGTGGTTAATAAGCGGCCGGGGGATCCCCTCCCGCTGTGGTTAATAAGCGGCAGGGAGATCCCCTCCCGCTGTGGTTAATAAGCGGCAGGGAGATCCCCTCCCGCTGTGGTTAATAAGCGGCTGGGCGATCCTGTCCCACTGCGAGTTAAGTGACCAGGAGATCCCCTCCCGCTGTGGCTTATAAGTGGCTGGGAGATCTCCCGCTGTGGCTTATAAGTGGCTGGGAGATCTCCCGTGGCTGGGAGATCTCCCGCTGTGGTTTATAAGCGGCCAGGAGATCCCCTCCCTCTGTGTGTTAATAATCAGCCGGGACATCCCCTCCCGCTGTAGTTTATAAGTGGGTGGGAGATCCTCCTGGTAGATTTTGTGGTCAGAGCGTTCTCCTTAACCTGTCCTGCAGACCCTACAAGCTCTGGTGGCGTGTCCTCCTATGTATCACCTTATGAAGTGCATTCCAATGTACACAAAGCTGCAGAGACCATGTACATCAACTCCAATGATTGACAGCTTGTAAGTACGATGGCCACGCTGTGTACCCTCTCCTGTGTCTGTCATTGTCCTGGTTACCATATTGGGATGAGTAGGGCATGCTGGCTGCTGGTGTCCATCAGTTTCCAGAGATCAATACATACATGTAATTCGCTCCAAAGAGGGTACAAAAACGCTGAAACCATAATATGGTATTTGTGTTTATTTTCAGTGTACGACTGATGAATGAGTTCACAAACATGCCGGTTCTCCCGAAAGCGAAGCAGGGTATGTGCGCGCGCTGCTGCGTTATATTGTTATGTGCTGTAAGTTGTACCTTCCCCATAGGGAATTTCATGGCAGCGTGTGGCAGACACTCTGATACTTGGCTCTTATTAGCGCTGCTCAGTCTAATTCCACTGTGCATTACATCTGTGCTGATGGCTTATTTAGCGTGTGTCCGCCATACAGCACTACGGAGGTGTGATCCTTCATCGTTATTACAAAGCAATGTTATAAGATGCAAAGAGAAGAATGGAAATTAGTGCTTAATGTACTCACACGAGCCTTGAGCTGATGCATTGGTTAGTAACATTTGGGGAGTAGTCATCATCTCTGGCCGGTCGGGAAGTGCCACATATATATATATACAGGGCAGGAACGCATGTAGGTGAGCGGACAGGACGAATGTGGCTGCAGAATGACACCCATGAGAATAGTAATGAGTCCCTTTCTGTCACTAACCTCAGTGTCCTGCGATTCCTTGGCAGTCCCCGGAGATAAGATCGTCCGAGACATCCGGCCTGGGGCAGCTTTTGAACCTACGTACATCTACCGTTTGCTGACCGTGTCCAAGTCGACTCTATCCGAGAAGGTAATACGCTAGCAGAGGCTTCATCTCCTGATCGCGTGAGGGAGGGATTGGTTTTATACTCCCATTACTGGAGATGCCGCTCTTTTGTTCTGAGGTGTATTGTAATATCAGCCAATGGATGTGTTACCACAGTATAATGGAAATAGAGTAATAGCGATCTGCCATGGGACGTTCTGTCCGTAACCAGTCATTGTACTGCCTCTGCGGGGCCCTGTGTTCTCTTGTCAGCAAGTCCCTGCGACTGAGGCTCTGCCAGCGAGTAACCATTACCTAAGTCATGGCTGTCCTGGTCTCGGGCATCTGGTCATGGGTGAGATCTTACCACACTAATGGTGCCCATACACTTGTGAGATAAGCGGTGCTAACCTTCGATTTCGACCGCATCTGTGAGAGAAATGGAAGGATTGTATGCACATTTTAGGTACCTTTCGACGCGATACGCGGGCACGCCGGTCGAATCTCACGTCGCAAGATAGTATGTACTGCACTTAATATTTTTCAAATCACCGTGCGATTGCATGTGTTTTTAAAAACACATGCTATATATATGCTGCGACGGGCACCCGCCGGGAGCGGATGGAGGCCGCTCCCACTCGGCGGTGACGTGCCCATCACGTGATTACCATGCGATCTATCGCATGGTAATCACTTTGGCAGTTCCGGTGCGATGCCCCGCGATGTTGCGTCGCGGGGCATCGCACAAGTGTATGGGCACCATAAGGCCCAGATTTATCAAGACTTGGAGAGTGATCAATTGCACAGTGATAGGTACCAACCAATCAGCTCCGAGCTGCCGTTTCACAGGCTGTGTTTGAAAAATGACAGAAGCTGATTGGTTGGTACTTTATCACTGCATCAAGACTTGATAAATCTGTGCCAAATATGGTTCTCTTAAAGCATAGAGTCTTCAACCTATGGCCCTGCAGCTGCTGTGGAACTACACATCCCAGCATACCCTGCCAATAGCAAAACTGGAAGGTCATGACAGGGATGTGTAGTTCCACAGCAGCTGGAGGGCCACAGGTTGAAGACCCCTGTGTTAGGGTGTGTTACGGGAAACTAGGGTCATACCTCTGTTGGTACTAGACAGTACTGAGTGTTCATAATCACTGCACAACTGTATCTATTGTGTGACTATACTAAATACCACATGACTGTATTCTGTACAGCTCTACCAGATACCATATGACTGTGTAAAACTGTGCGGCTCTATAAAATATCACATGTATTGTATAGTACTGTGTATGACTATCTTGAGTGTCAGCACAGTTATACTATATTTCTCTGACGTCCTAGTGGATGCTGGGAACTCCGTAAGGACCATGGGGAATAGCGGCTCCGCAGGAGACTGGGCACATCTAAAGAAAGCTTTAGGATCACCTGGTGTGCACTGGCTCCTCCCCCTATGACCCTCCTCCAAGCCTCAGTTAGATTTCTGTGCCCGACGAGAAGGGTGCACACTAGGGGCTCTCCTGAGCTGTTTGTGAAAGTTTTAGTTTAGGTTTATTATTTTCAGTGAGACCTGCTGGCAACAGGCTCACTGCATCGAGGGACTAAGGGGAGAAGAAGCGAACTCACCTGCGTGCAGAGTGGATTGGGCTTCTTAGGCTACTGGACATTAGCTCCAGAGGGACGATCACAGGTTCAGCCTGGATGGGTCACCGGAGCCGCGCCGCCGTCCCCCTTACAGAGCCAGAAGAGCGAAGAGGTCCGGAAAAATCGGCGGCAGAAGACGATCCTGTCTTCAGATAAGGTAGCGCACAGCACCGCAGCTGTGCGCCATTGCTCTCAGCACACTTCACACTCCGGTCACTGAGGGTGCAGGGCGCTGGGGGGGGCAGCGCCCTGAGACGCAATAAATCGATAAAAAAACCTTATATGGCTAAAATAAATGCATCACATATAACTCCTGGGCTATATGGATGCATTTAACCCCTGCCAAAACATACAGAAAAAGGATAAGGACGCCGAGAAAGGGGCGGAGCCTATCTCCTCAGCACACTGGCGCCATTTTCCCTCACAGCTCAGTTGGAGGGAAGCTCCCTGGCTCTCCCCTGCAGTCACTACACTACAGAAAGGGGTTAAAAAAGAGAGGGGGGCACAAATTAGGCGCAGTATATAACAATACAGCAGCTATAAAGGGAAAAACACTTATATAAGGTTATCCCTGTATATATATATAGCGCTCTGGTGTGTGCTGGCAAACTCTCCCTCTGTCTCCCCAAAGGGCTAGTGGGGTCCTGTCCTCTATCAGAGCATTCCCTGTGTGTGTGCTGTGTGTCGGTACGTTGGTGTCGACATGTATGAGGAGAAAAATGATGAGGAGACGGAGTAGAGTGTCTGAAATAGTGTTGTCACCCCCTAGGGGGTCGAAACCTGAGTGGATGTACTGTTGAAATTGCGTGACAGTGTCAGCTTTGTATAAAAGACAGTGGTTGACATGAGACAGCCGGCTACTCAGCTTGTGCATGTCCAGACGTCTCATACAGGGGCCCTAAAGCGCCCGTTACCTCAGATACAGACGCCGACAGGGGTACTGACTCCTGTGTCGACGGTGAAGAGACAACCGTGATTTCCAATAGGGCCACACATTGCATGATTGAGGCAATGGAAAAAGTTTACACTTTTCTGATAATATGAATACCACCAAAATAAAAAAAGGGGTACAGGTTGAGTATCCCTTATCCAAAACGCTTGGGACCAGAGGTATTTTGGATATCGGATTTTTCCGTATTTTGGAATAATTGCATATAATAATGAGATATCATGGCGATGGGACCTAAGTCTAAGCACAGAATGCATTTATGTTTCATATACACCTTATACAGACAGCCTGAAGGTAATTTTAGCCAATATTTTTGATAACTTTGTGTATTAAACAAAGTGTGTGTACATTCACATAATTCATTTATGTTTCATATACACCTTATACACACAGCCTGAAGTTTATTTAATACAATATTTTTAATAACTTTGTGTATTAAACAAAATTTGAGTACATTGAGACACAGAAAACAAAGATTTCACTATCTCAGTCTCACTCAAAAAAGTCCGTATTTCGGAATATTCCGTATTTCGGAATATGTGGATATGGGATACTCAACCTGTATTATGTTTGGTGAGGAAAAACTTCCTGTAGTTTTCCTGAATCTGAGAAATAAAATGAGGTGTGTGATGATGCGTGGGTTTCCCCCCGATAACAATTGATATTTTCTCAAAAGTTATTGGCAGTATACCTTTTCCCGCCAGAGGTTAGGGTGCGTTGGGAAACACCCCCTAGGGTGGATAAAGCGCTCACACGCTTGTAAAAACAAGGGCTCTACCCTCTCCTGAGATGGCCGCCCTTAAGGATCCTGCTGATAGAAAGCAGGAGCGTATCCTAAAATGTATTTACACACATACTGGTGTTATACTGCGACCAGCAATCGCCTCAGCCTGGATGTGCAGTGCTGGGTTGGCGTGGTCGGATTCCCTGACTGGAAATATGATATCCTAGATAAGGACAGTATATTATTGCCTATAGAGCAATTAAAAGATGCATTTCTATATATGCAGGATGCACAGCGGAATATTTGCCGACTGGCATCAAGTATAAGTGCGTTGTCCAATTATTCCAGTAAAGTGGTTAGGTGATGCGGATTCCAAACGGCATTTGGAAGTATTGCCTTAAAAGAGGGGATGTACCCCAGGTCGCCTCTCAAAATAAGACGCCGTATTATCAGGCGCAGTCCTGGTTGGCAAGCGGACAAAAGGGTTTCTCTTTTCTGCTCGTGACAGAGGGAGAGGAAAATGGCTGCAGAGATCAGCCAGTTCCAAGGAACAGAAACCCTTTTCCGCCGCTGCCAAGCCCTCAGTATGACGCTAGGGCTTTACAAGTTCAGGCACGGTGGGGTCCCGTTCTCAATGAATTTCAGTGCGCAGTGGGCTCACTCGCAAGTAGACCCCTGGATCCTTCAGATAATATTTCAGGGGTACAAATTGGAATTCGAGACGTATTCCCCTCGCCGTTTCCAAAAGTCTGTTTTACCGACGTCTCCCGCTGACAGGGAGGAAGTTTTGGAAGCCATTCACAAGCTTTGTATCCCCAGCAGGTGATAATCAAGGTACCCCTCCTGCAACAGGGAACGGGGTATTATTCCACACTATTGTGGTACCGAAGCCAGACGGCTCGGTGAGACCGATTTTAAAATCTAAAATCTTTGAACACTTGCATACAGAGGTTCAAATTAAAAATTGAGTCACTCAGAGCAGTGATTGCAAACCTGGAAGAAGGGGACTACATGATGTCTCGGGACATCAAGGAGGCTTACCTTCACGTCAAAATTTACCCTTCTCACCAAGGGTATTTCAGGTTATGGTACAGAACTGTATCAGTTCGGACGCTGCCGTAGGGATGGTCCACGGCACCCCGGGTCTTTACTGAAGTAATGACCGAAATGATGATATTCCTTCGAAGGAAGGGAATTTTAGTTATCCTTTACTTGGACGATTCCCTGATAAGGGTAAGATCCAGGGAACAGTTGGAGATCGGTGTAGCACTATATCAGGTAGTGTTGCGGCAGCACGATTGGATTTTCAATATTCCAAAATCGCAGCTGGTTCCGACGACTTGTCTTCTGTTCCTAGGGATGATTCTGGACATAGTCCAGAAAGAAGGTGCTTCTCCCGGAGGAGAAAGCCAGGGAGTTATCCGAGCTAGTCAGGAACCTCCTAAAACCGAACCAAGTCTCAGTGCATCAATGCACAAGGGTTCTGGGTAAAAATGGTGGCTTCCTACGAAGCAATCCCATTCGGCAGATTCCACGCACAGTGAAACCTTCTGGACAAATGGTCCGGGTCGCATCTTCAGATGCTTCAGCGGATAACCCTGTCACCAGGGACAAGGGTATCCCTCCTGTGGTGGTTGCAGAGTGCTCATCTTCTAGAGGGCCGCAGATTCGGCATTCGGGACTGGGTCCTGGTGGCCACGGATGCCAGCCTGCGAGGCTGGGGAGCAGTCACACAGGGAAGGAATTTCCAGGGCTTATGGTCAAGCCTGGAGACATCTCTTCATATAAACATTCTGGAACTAAGGGCCATTTACAATGCCCTAAGTCAAGCGAAACCCCTGCTTCAGGGTCAGGCGGTATTGATCCAATCGGACAACATCACGTCAGTCGCCCACGTAAACAGACAGGGCGGCACGAGAAGCAGGAGGGCAATGGCAGAAGCTGCAAGGATTTTCGCTGGGCGGAAAATCATGTGATAGCACTGTCAGCAGTGTTCATTCCGGGAGTGGACAACTGGGAAGCAGACTTCCTCAGCAGACACGACCTTCACCCGGGAGAGTGGGGACTTCACCCAGAAGTCTTCCACCTGATTGTAAACCGTTGGGAAAAACAAAAGGTGGACATAATGGCGTCCCGTCTAAACAAAAAACTAGACAGATATTGCGCCAGGTCAAGGGACCCTCAGGCAATAGCAGTGGACGCTCTGGTAACACCGTGGGTGTACCAGTCAGTGTATGTGTTCCCTCCTCTGCCCCTCATACCAAAAGTACTGAGAATCATAAGAAGGAGAGGAGTAAGAACTATACTCGTGGTTCCGGATTGGCCAAGAAGGACTTGGTATCCGGAACTTCAAGAGATGCTCACGGACGAACCGTGGCCTCTACCTCTAAGAAAGGACCTGCTCCAGCAAGGGCCTTGTCTGTTCCAAGACTTACCGCGGCTGCGTTTGACGGCATGGCGGTTGAACGCCGGATCCTGAAGATCCCTACCCTGGTCAAGGCCAGGAAAGACGTAACCGAAAAACATTATCACCGCATTTGGCGAAAATATGTTGCGTGGGGTGAGGCCAAGAAGGCCCCTACAGAGGAATTTCAACTGGGTCGTTTCCTCCATTTCCTGCAAACAGGACTGTCTATGGGCCTAAAATTAGGGTCCATTAAGGTTCAAATTTCGGCCCTGTCGATTTTCTTCCAAAAAGAACTGGCTTCAGTGCCTGAAGTTCAGACATTTGTAAAAGGGGTACTGCATATACAGTCTCCTTTTGTGCCTCCAGTGGCACCTTGGGGATCTCAATGTTGTGTTGAGTTTCCTAAAGTCACATTGGTTTGAACCACTCACCACTGTGGACTTAAAATATCTCACATGGAAGTGACGAGTTAGCCCTGGTTTCAGCCAGGCGGGTGTCAGAATTGGCGGCTTTATCATATAAAAGCCCTTACTTAATATTTCATTCTGAAAGGGCAGAATTGAGGACTCGTCCTCAAATTTTCTACCTAAGGTGGTTTCTGCATTTCACATGGACCAACCTATTGTGGTACCTGCGGCTACTAAGGACTTGGAGGATTCCAAGTTGCTTGACGTGGTCAGGACCCTGAAAATACATGTTTCCAGGACGACTGGAGTCAGAAAATCTGACTCGCTGTTTATCCTGTATGCACCCAACAAACTGGGTGCTCCTGCTTCTAAGCAGACGATTGCTCGTTGGATTTGTAGTACAATTCAGCTTGCACATTCTGTGGCAGGCCTGCCACAGCCAAAAATCTTAAAATGCCCACTCCACAAGGAAGGTGGGCTCATCTTGGGCAGCTGCCCGAGGGGTCTCGGCTTTACAACTTTGCCGAGCAGTTACTTGGTCAGGAGCAAATACGTTTGTAAAATTCTACAAATTTGATATCTTGGCTGAGGAGGACCTGGAGTTCTCTCATTCGGTGCTGCAGAGTCATCCGCACTCTCCCGCCCGTTTGGGAGCTTTGGTATAATCCCCATGGTCCTTACGGAGTTCCCAGCATCCACTAGGACGTCAGAGAAAATAAGAATTTACTTACCGATAATTCTATTTCTCGTAGTCCGTAGTGGATGCTGGGCGCCCATCCCAAGTGCGGATTGTCTGCAATACTGGTACATAATTATTGTTACCAAAAAATTCGGGTTATTGTTGTAGTGAGCCATCTTTTCTAGAGGCTCCTCTATTATCATGCTGTTAACTGGGTTCAAATCACAAGTTGTACAGTGTGATTGGTGTGGCTGGTATGAGTCTTACCCGGGATTCAAAATCCTTCCTTATTGTGTACGCTCGTCCGGGCACAGTATCCTAACTGAGGCTTGGAGGAGGGTCATAGGGGGAGGAGCCAGTGCACACCAGGTGATCCTAAAGCTTTCTTTAGATGTGCCCAGTCTCCTGCGGAGCCGCTATTCCCCATGGTCCTTACGGAGTTCCCAGCATCCACTACGGACTACGAGAAATAGAATTATCGGTAAGTAAATTCTTATTATTAAATATCTATGGACATATATATTGTATGTGTAACACAGGTAACAGTGCATACCAGGCCCTATTCAATTGTTGCACGTATCCCCTGCTGGGCATCTGTAGCAATGGGCATCTGTCTGAGCTATTCTATAAAGTGTGTAGTTTGAGGGCACAAACCTGGACTTTGAACGCACATTCAAGCTCTTTAGACAGGTTTAGCCGCTTTGCGGCTATCAAGTGCCTTAAACACTAATTTTCATCTGATCAGAGCAACAATTAAATAGCCCCAATAGACGCTCATTTCTATAGGCGCCCAGCAGGGGGCACTTGCAATTGCATCGGCCCACTGCGTCACTATTTCCAGTTTTCTCTATCGTCCTAGTGGATGCTGGGGTTCCTGAAAGGACCATGGGGAATAGCGGCTCCGCAGGAGACAGGGCACAAAAGTAAAGCTTTCCGATCAGGTGGTGTGCACTGGCTCCTCCCCCTATGACCCTCCTCCAAGCCAGTTAGATTTTTGTGCCCGGCCGAGAAGGGTGCAATCTAGGTGGCTCTCCTAAAGAGCTGCTTAGAAAAGTTTAGCTTAGGTTTTTTATTTTACAGTGAGTCCTGCTGGCAACAGGATCACTGCAACGAGGGACTTAGGGGAGAAGAAGTGAACTCACCTGCGTGCAGGATGGATTGGCTTCTTGGCTACTGGACATCAGCTCCAGAGGGACGATCACAGGTACAGCCTGGATGGTCACCGGAGCCTTGCCGCCGGCCCCCTTGCAGATGCTGAAGTAAGAAGAGGTCCAGAATCGGCGGCAGAAGACTCCTCAGTCTTCTAAAGGTAGCGCACAGCACTGCAGCTGTGCGCCATTTTCCTCTCAGCACACTTCACACGGCAGTCACTGAGGGTGCAGGGCGCTGGGAGGGGGGCGCCCTGGGAGGCAAATGAATACCTATTTTGGCTAAAAATACCTCACATATAGCCTCCGGAGGCTATATGGAGATATTTAACCCCTGCCAGAATCCGTTAAGAGCGGGAGACGAGGCCGCCGAACAAGGGGCGGGGCCTATCTCCTCAGCACACAGCGCCATTTTCCCTCACAGAAAGGCTGGAGGGAAGGCTCCCAGGCTCTCCCCTGCACTGCACTACAGAAACAGGGTTAAAACAGAGAGGGGGGGCACTAATTTGGCGTTAGAAATATATAAAAAAGATGCTATAAGGGAAAACACTTATATAAGGTTGTCCCTATATAATTATAGCGTTTTTGGTGTGTGCTGGTAAACTCTCCCTCTGTCTCTCCAAAGGGCTAGTGGGTCCTGTCCTCTATCAGAGCATTCCCTGTGTGTGTGCTGTGTGTCGGTACGTGTGTGTCGACATGTATGAGGACGATGTTGGTGAGGAGGCGGAGCAATTGCCTGTAATGGTGATGTCACTCTCTAGGGAGTCGACACCGGAATGGATGGCTTATTTAGGGAATTACGTGATAATGTCAACACGCTGCAAGGTCGGTTGACGACATGAGACGGCCGACAAACAATTAGTACCGGTCCAGACGTCTCAAAAACACCGTCAGGGGTTTTAAAACGCCCGTTTACTTTAGTCGGTCGACACAGACACAGACAGGGACACTGAATCCAGTGTCGACGGTGAATAAACAAACGTATTCCTTATTAGGGCCACACGTTAAAGGCAATGAAGGAGGTGTTACATATTTCTGATACTACAAGTACCACAAAAGAGGGTATTATGTGGGATGTGAAAAAACTACCGTAGTTTTTCCTGAATCAGATAAATTAAATAAAGTGTGTGATGATGCGTGGGTTCCCCCCGATAGAAAATTATGGGCGGTATACCCTTTCCCGCCAGAAGTTAGGGCGCGTTGGGAAACACCCCTTAGGGTGGATAAGGCGCTCACACGCTTATCAAAACAAGTGGCGGTACCGTCTATAGATAGGGCCGTCCTCAAGGACCAGCTGACAGGAGGCTGGAAAATATCATAAAAAGTATATACACACATACTGGTGTTATACTGCGACCAGCGATCGCCTCAGCCTGGATGTGCAGAGCTGGGATGGCTTGGTCGGATTCCCTGACTAAAAATATTGATACCCTTGACAGGGACAGTATTTTATTGACTATAGAGCATTTAAAGGATGCATTTCTATATATGCGAGATGCACAGAGGGATATTTGCACTCTGGCATCAAGAGTAAGTGCGATGTCCATATCTGCCAGAAGATGTTTATGGACACGACAGTGGTCAGGTGATGCAGATTCCAAACGGCACAAAGGTGTATTGCCGTATAAAGGAAGAGGAGTTATTTGGGGTCGGTCCATCGGACCTGGTGGCCACGGCAACTGCTGGAAAATCCGCCGTTTTTACCCTAAGTCACATCTCTGCAGAAAAAGACACCGTCTTTTCAGCCTCAGTCCTTTCGTCCCTATAAGATCATATCTGCCCAGGGATAGAGGAAAGGGAAGAAGACTGCAGCAGGCAGCCCATTCCCAGGAACAGAAGCGTTCCACCGCTTCTGACAAGTTCTCAGCATGGCGCTGAGACCGTACAGGACCCCTGGATCCTACAAGTAGTATCCCAGGGGTACAGATTGGAATGTCGAGACGTTTCCCCTTCGCAGGCTCCTGAAGTCTGCTTTACCAAGGTCTCCCTCCGACAAGGAGGCAGTATGGGAAAAAATTCACAAGCTGTATTCCCAGCAGGTGATAATTAAATTACCCCTCCTACTACAAGAAAAGGGGTATTATTCCACACTATATTGTGGTACTGAAGCCAGAAGGCTAGGTGAGACTTATTCTAAAAAAATTTTTGAACACTTACAAAGGTTCAAATCAAGATGGAGTCACTCAGAGCAGTGATAACGAACCAGGAAGAAGGGGACTATATAGTGTCCCGGGACATCAGGGATGCTTACCTCTATGTCCCAAATTTGCCCTTCTCACTAAGGGTACCTCAGGTTCGTGGTGCAGAACTGTCACTATCAGTTTCAGACGCTGCCGTTTGGATTGTCCACGGCACCCCGGGTCTTTACCAAGGTAATGGCCGAAATGATGATTCTTCTTCGAAGAAAAGGCGTCTTAATTATCCCTTACTTGGACGATCTCCTGATAAGGGCATAGTCCAGGGAACAGTTGGAGGTCGGAGTAGCACTATCTCGGATACTGCTACAACAGCACGGGTGGATTCTAAATATTCCAAAATCGCAGCTGATCCCGACGACACGTCTGCTGTGCCTAGGGATGATTCTGGACACAGTCCAGAAAAAGGTGTTTCTCCCGGAAGAGAAAGCCAGGGAGTTATCCGAGCTAGTCAGGAACCTCCTAAAAACAGTGCATCATTGCACAAGGGTCCTGGTAAAAATGGTGGCTTCCTACGAAGCAATTCCATTCGGCAGATTTCACGCAAGAACTTTTCAGTGGGATCTGCTGGACAAATGGTCCGGATCGCATCTTCAGATGCATCAGCGGATAACCCTATATCCAAGGACAAGGGTGTCTCTCCTGTGGTGGTTATAGAGTGCTCATCTTTTAGAGGGCCGCAGATTCGGCATTCAGGATTGGATGCTGGTGACCACGGAGCCCAGCCCGAGAGGCTGGGGAGCAGTCACACAAGGAAAAAATTTCCAGGGAGTGTGATCAAGTCTGGAGACTTTTCTCCACATAAATATACTGGAGCTAAGGGTAAATTTATAATGCTCTAAGCTTAGCAAGACCTCTGCTTCAAGGTCAGCCGGTATTGATCCAGTGGGAAAAACATCACGGCAGTCGCCCACGTAAACAGACAGGGCGACACAAGAAGCAGGAGGGCAATGGCAAAAACTGCAAGGACTTTTCGCTGGGCGGAAAATCATGTGATAGCACTGTCAGCAGTGTTTCATCCCGGGAATGGAAACTGGGAAGCAGACTTCCTCAGCAGGCACGACCTCCACCCGGGAGAGTGGAAACTTCATCGGGAAGTTTTTTCCACATGATTGTAAACCGTTGGGAAATACCAAAGGTGGACATGATGGCGTCCCGTCTGAACAAAAAAACGGGACAGGTATTGCGCCAGGTCAAGAGACCCTCAGGCAATAGCTGTGGACGTTCTGGTAACACCGTGGGTGTACCAGTCGGTGTATGTGTTCCCTCCTCTGCTTCTCATACCTAAGGTGCTGAGAATTATAAGACGTAGAGGAGTAAGAACTATACTCATGGCTCCGGATTGGCCAAGAAGGACTTGGTACCCGGAACTTCAAAAGATGCTTACAGAGGTCTTATGGCCTCTGCCGCTAAGAAGGGACTTGCTTCAGCAAGTACCATGTCTGTTCCAAGACTTACCGCAGCTGCGTTTGTCGGCATGGCGGTGGAAAGCCGGATCCTAAGGGAAAAAGGCATTCCGGAAGAGGTCATTCCTACCCTGGTCAAAGCCAGAAAGGAGGTGACCGCACAACATTATCACCACATGTGGCGAAAATATGTTGCGTGGTGTGAGGCCAGGAAGGCCCCACAAAGAAATTTCAACTCGGTCGTTTCCTGCATTTCCTGCAAACAGGAGTGTCTATGGGCCTCAAATTGGGGTCCATTAAGGTTCAAATTTCGGCCCTGTCGATTTTCTTCCAGAAAGAATTGGCTTCAGTTCCTGAAGTCCAGAAGTTTGTCAAGGGAGTATTGCATATACAACCCCCTTTTGTGCCTCCAGTGGCACTGTGGGATCTCAACGTAGTTCTGGGATTCCTCAAATCACATTGGTTTATAACCAGTCAAATCTGTGGATTTGAAGCATCTCACATGAAAAGTGACCATGCTCTTGGCCCTGGCCTGGACCAGGCGAGTGTCAAATTGGTGGTTTTTTCTCAAAAAAGCCCATATCTGTTTGTCCATTCGGACAGGGCAGAGCTGCGGACTCGTCCCCAGTTCTCTCCCTAAGGTGGTGTCAGTGTTTCACCTGAACCAGCTTATTGTGGTGCCTTGCACCTACTAGGGACTTGGAGGACTCCAAGTTGCTAGATGTTGTCAGGGCCCTGAAAATATGTTCCAGGACGGCTGGAGTCAGGAAAACTGACTTGCTGTTATCCTGTATGCACCCAACAAACTGGGTGCTCTTGCTTCTAAGCAGACTATTGCTAGTTGGATGTGTAATACAATTCAGCTTGCACATTCTGTGGCAGGCCTGCCACAGCCAAAATATGTAAATGCCCATTCCACAAGGAAGGTGGGCTCATCTTGGGCGGCTGCCCGAGGGGTCTCGGCTTTACAACTTTGCCGAGCAGCTACTTGGTCAGGGGCAAACACGTTTGCTAAATTCTACAAATTTGATACCCTGGCTAAGGAGGACCTGGAGTTCTCTCATTCGGTGCTGCAGAGTCATCCGCACTCTCCCGCCCGTTTGGGAGCTTTGGTATAATCCCCATGGTCCTTTCAGGAACCCCAGCATCCACTAGGACGATAGAGAAAATAAGAATTTACTTACCGATAATTCTATTTCTCGGAGTCCGTAGTGGATGCTGGGCGCCCATCCCAAGTGCGGATTATCTGCAATACTTGTACATAGTTACAAAAATCGGGTTATTATTGTTGTGAGCCATCTTTTCAGAGGCTCCGCTGTTATCATGCTGTTAACTGGGTTTAGATCACAAGTTGTACGGTGTGATTGGTGTGGCTGGTATGAGTCTTGCCCGGGATTCAAAAATCCTCCCTTATTGTGTACGCTCGTCCGGGCACAGTACCTAACTGGCTTGGAGGAGGGTCATAGGGGGAGGAGCCAGTGCACACCACCTGATCGGAAAGCTTTACTTTTGTGCCCTGTCTCCTGCGGAGCCGCTATTCCCCATGGTCCTTTCAGGAACCCCAGCATCCACTACGGACTCCGAGAAATAGAATTATCGGTAAGTAAATTCTTATTATTTACTGTATGTAGCGCACACATTTTCAGCAGTGCTTTGCAGATATTTAGTCAGTGACACCAGTCCCTGCCACAGGTGAGCTTACACTCTATGTAGACCCTACCACACGTACACACCCACACAAAACACTAGGGCTGTTTTTTTTTTTTTTGGGGGGGGGGTTTGCTTGGAGCCAGTTAACCGACAAGTATCTTTTTGGATTGTTGGAGGTAACCAGAGGAATCCTCTCCCCCTAATGTATGTGTAATGCAGTGCAGGTGTATTATACACTGTATAACAATATATAGTGTGTGTAACACAATGTTATATTACACACTGTGTGACTATATAATGTATGTGTAACGCTGTGCAGTTTTTCTTACAGGGCCGCCAGGAGGACGCGGAAGAATATCTTGGCTTTGTACTGAACGGGCTGCATGAAGAAATGTTATCTCTGAAGAAGCTTCTGTACCCAGAGAATGACAGTACGGATTTATATTGTCTTTCCTGTATGCTTGTCATAGCACAGTGACTGAATAGCCATCAGCTAGCCCCGAGCCATATATAATGTCTAGAAGAAATGTATGCCTGATCACTAACATGCAGCCTATGCCAACGTCTCTTTGCTATAGGAAACTTATTACTGATTACATTAACGTTGCCTAGGATTGTGTGTTAATTGCGCTGGATCTTTGTATTTTGCCTGGGCTAGTTGCTGTTTTTACATCGCATGGTGTGGCCAACAAGATGCAAAGCTAATTACACTTTAACGACAAAGCCAAGTGACCTAGTGAGGCCATAATATTCCATAAAGGAAATATGTTGCAGATACAAATGATGTAAGCTGGACCCTGTCTTCTGTCTGGATTCTCATCATTTTCCCGTTAGTTGTTGGGCAGCTCAGGGCCTGTACCGCTGCTGTGCTTGGTACCACGAGTGACCGATCTGTGGGGAGTCATAGGTTTGGGGCCGTGTGTGATGGCATTCCGGGTTTCTGTGCTGCAAGGTGCCTCAAATGTATTTCTTTTGTGAGTGTTTACGGTCCTATTTGGTATCTGGGAAAACTTTTCATTTCCCCGGCTAGTGAAAACATTTTGTGCCGCCCATCTGTAGTCAATAATTACAGGAATTACGACACCGATATAACGCAATACTGGTCTGCAGCTTTTGATACTTGATTGACATCCAAATATAATAGGCTCTCAATTGTGGCTGGATCCCCGCTGGTGTCCTCTGTATATGCTACATGTTTCCTTTGTCTCACTAGGTTACTTTGATAAATAAGATTGACACAATGTGTATTCAGTTAGTAACTGTGTGCAGTACACGGTGTGTGTGAGATCACGCGGGGTGATATAAACAGAGTGCACTGCGGGGTCCTGGTGTTTTGTGGCTCTAATCGGATACATATGTGCCAGAACCATTTCCTCCTTTGCTTTCTTCAAGCGAGCGTTCTGTAGCCCTGCGTTTGGGGCTCACTGACCAATTATTTAACACCTTTCCAAAAGTGCCATTCAGATGCGTTATGGTGTCCTCGCATGATTGCAGCGAGCTGGTGATGGTGTCTGGGGGCGCAGCGCTGCAGTACAGAAGGCTTGGTTCTAAGTGTTTGGAAGCTCTATTTTTGCCGTCTGGAACTTGCCCTGTGATTGTGGGATTCTGGTCTGGTTGTCATTTCCCCTTCCGGCTCGTTATAGCTATAATCCCCGCCGGTTACTGACCAGGAAGAGGAGTGCCCACTCCACATAGCAGCAGACTTCCTCAGCACACCAGCCCACGCCATTCCTCAAAACTGTGTTAAGACGACATAATAACCATAAAGTCAGTGGGGCAGATGTATTAACCTGGAGAAGGCATAAGGAAGTGATAAACCAGTGATATGTGCAAGGTGATAAAGGCACCAGCCAATCAGATCCTAACGGTTCATTTACATATTGGAGCTGATTGGCTGGTGCGTTTATCACCTTGCACATATCACTGGTTTTTCTCTGACGTCCTAAGTGGATGCTGGGGACTCCGTCAGGACCATGGGGAATAGCGGCTCCGCAGGAGACAGGGCACAAAAGTAAAAGCTTTAGGATCAGGTGGTGTGCACTGGCTCCTCCCCCCATGACCCTCCTCCAAGCCCCAGTTAGATTTTTGTGCCCGGCCGAGAAGGGTGCAATCTAGGTGGCTCTCCTAAAGAGCTGCTTAGAGTAAAAGTTTTGTTAGGTTTCTTATTTTCAGTGAGTCCTGCTGGCAACAGGCTCACTGCTACGAGGGACTTAGGGGAGAGAAGTGAACTCACCTGCGTGCAGGATGGATTGGCTTCTTAGGCTACTGGACACCATTAGCTCCAGAGGGAGTCGGAACACAGGTCTCACCCTGGGGTTCGTCCCGGAGCCGCGCCGCCGACCCCCTTGCAGATGCCGAAAAGTGAAGAGGTCCAGAAACCGGCGGCAGAAGACTTTTCAGTCTTCATAAGGTAGCGCACAGCACTGCAGCTGTGCGCCATTGTTGTCAGCACACTTCATAGCAGCGGTCACTGAGGGTGCAGGGCGCTGGGGGGGCGCCCTGGGCAGCAATGATAGTACCTTATTCTGGCTAAAAATACATCACATATAGCCTCTGGGGGCTATATGGATGTATTTAACCCCTGCCAGGTCTCAGAAAAACGGGAGAAGAAGCCCGCCGAAAAGGGGGCGGGGCCTATTCTCCTCAGCACACAGCGCCATTTTCCCTCACAGAAATGCTGGTGGGAAGGCTCCCATGCTCTCCCCTGCACTGCACTACAGAAACAGGGTTAAAACAGAGAGGGGGGGCACTGATTTGGCGATATGACTATATATATATATTAAAATGCTATAAGGGAAAAACACTTATATAAAGGTTGTCCCTGTATAATTATAGCGTTTTTGGTGTGTGCTGGCAAACTCTCCCTCTATCTCCCCAAAGGGCTAGTGGGGTCCTGTCCTCTATCAGAGCATTCCCTGTGTGTGTGCTGTGTCGGTACGTGTGTGTCGACATGTATGAGGATGATGTTGGTGAGGAGGCGGAGCAATTGCCTGTAATGGTGATGTCACTCTCTAGGGAGTCGACACCGGAATGGATGGCTTATTCAAGGAATTACGTGATAATGTCAATAGAGGCGGCCGGCAAACAAAAAGTACCTGTCCAGGCGTCTCAAACACCGTCAGGGGCTTTAAAACGCCCATTTACCTCAGTCGGTCGACAGACACAGACACGGACACTGATTTCAGTGTCGACGGTGAAGAAACAAACGTATTTTCCTTTAGGGCCACACGTTACTTGTTAAGGGCAATGAAGGAGGTGTTACATATTTCTGATACTACAAGTACCACAAAAAAGGGTATTATGTGGGGTGTGAAAAAACTACCTGTAGTTTTTCCTGAATCAGATAAATTAAATGAAGTGTGTGATGATGCGTGGGTTTCCCCCGATAGAAAATTATTGGCGGTATACCCTTTCCCGCCAGAAATTAGGGCGCGTTGGGAAACACCCCTTAGGGTGGATAAGGCGCTCACACGCTTATCAAAACAAGTGGCGGTACCGTCTCCAGATAGGGCCGTCCTCAAGGAGCCAGCTGATAGGAGGCTGGAAAATATCCTAAGAAGTATATACACACATACTGGTGTTATACTGCGACCAGCGATCGCCTCAGCCTGGATGTGCAGAGCTGGGATGGCTTGGTCGGATTCCCTGACTAAAAATATTGATACCCTTGACAGGGACAGTATTTTATTGACTATAGAGCATTTAAAGGATGCATTTCTATATATGCGAGATGCACAGAGGGATATTTGCACTCTGGCATCAAGAGTAAGTGCGATGTCCATATCTGCCAAAAGATGTTTATGGACACGACAGTGGTCAGGTGATGCAGATTCCAAACGGCACAAAGATGTATTGCCGTATAAAGGGGAGGAGTTATTTGGGGTCGGTCCATCGGACCTGGTGGCCACGGCAACTGCTGGAAAATCCACCGTTTTTACCCTAAGTCACATCTATGCAGAAAAAGACACCGTCTTTTCAGCCTCCGTCCTTTCGTCCCCATAAGAGTCATATCTGCCCAGGGATAAAGGAAAGGAAAGAAGACTGCAGCAGGCAGCCCATTCCCAGGAACAGAAGCCTTCCACCGCTTCTGCCAAGTTCTCAGCATGACGCTGGGGCCGTACAGGACCCCTGGATCCTACAAGTAGTATCCCAGGGGTACAGATTGGAAAGTCGAGACGTTTCCCCCTCGCAGGTTCCTGAAGTCTGCTTTACCAACGTCTCCCTCCGACAGGGTGGCAGTATTGGAAACAATTCACAAGCTGTATTCCCAGCAGGTGATAATCAAAGTACCCCTCCTACAACAAGGAAAGGGGTATTATTCCACACTATATTGTGGTACTGAAACCAGAAGGCTCGGTGAGACCTATTCTAAATCTGAAATATTTGAACACTTACAAAGGTTCAAATCAAGATGGAGTCACTCAGAAGAGCAGTGATAGCGAACCAGGAAGAAGGGGACTATATGGTGTCCCGGGACATCAGGGATGCTTACCTCCATGTCCCAATTTGCCCTTCTCACCAAGGGTATCTCAGGTTCGTGGTACAGAACTGTCACTATCAGTTTCAGACGCTGCCGTTTGGATTGTCCACGGCACCCCGGGTCTTTACCAAGGTAATGGCCGAAATGATGATTCTTCTTCAAAGAAAATGGACGACCTCCTGATAAGAGCAAGGTCCAGAGAACAGTTGGAGGTCGGAGTAGCACTATCTCAAGTAGTTCTACGACAGCACGGGTGGATTCTAAATATTCCAAAACCGCAGTTGTTTCCGACGACACGTCTGCTGTTCCTAGGGATGATTCTGGACACAGTCCAGAAAAAGGTGTTTCTCCCGGAGGAGAAAGCCAGGGAGTTATCCGAGCTAGTCAGGAACCTCCTAAAACCAGGAAAAGTGTCAGTGCATCATTGCACAGGAGTCCTGGGAAAAATGGTGGCTTATTACGAAGCAATTCCATTCGGCAGATTCCACGCAAGAACTTTTCAGTGGGATCTGCTGGACAAATGGTCCGGATCGCATCTTCAGATGCATCAGCGGATAACCCTATCTCCAAGGACAAGGGTGTCTCTCCTGTGGTGGTTACAGAGTGCTCATCTTCTAGAGGGCCGCAGATTCGGCATTCAGGATTGGATGTTGGTGACCACGGAGGCCAGCCTGAGAGGCTGGGGAGCAGTCACACAGAAAAAAAAAAAAAATTCCAGGGAGTGTGATCAAGTCTGGAGACTTTTCTCCACATAAATATACTGGAGCTAAGGGAAATTTATAATGCTCTAAGCTTAGCAAGACCTCTGCTTCAAGGTCAGCCGGTATTGATCCAGTGGGACAACATCACGGCAGTCGCCCACGTAAACAGGGCGGCACAAGAAGCAGGAGGGCAATGGAAAAAACTGCAAAGATTTTTCGCTGGGCGGAAAATCATGTGATAGCACTGTCAGCAGTGTTCATTCCGGGAGTGGACAACTGGGAAGCAGACTTCCTCAGCAGGCACGACCTCCACCCGGGAGAGTGGGGACTTCATCGGGAAGTCTTCCACATGATTGTGAACCGTTGGGAAAGACCAAAGGTGGACATGATGGCGTCCCGCCTGAACAAAAAAACTGGACAGGTATTGCGCCAGGTCAAGAGACCCTCAGGCAATAGCTGTGGACGTTCTGGTAACACCGTGGGTGTACCAGTCGGTGTATGTGTTCCCTCCTCTGCTTCTCATACCTAAGGTACTGAGAATTATAAGACGTAGAGGAGTAAGAACTATACTCGTGGCTCCGGATTGGCCAAGAAGGACTTGGTACCCGGAACTTCAAGAGATGCTCACAGAGGACTCATGGCCTCTGCCGCTAAGAAGGGACTTGCTTCAGCAAGTACCATGTCTGTTCCAAGACTTACCGCGGCTGCGTTTGACGGCATGGCGGTTGAACGCCGGATCCTAAGGGAAAAAGGCATTCCGGAAGAGGTCATTCCTACCCTGGTCAAAGCCAGGAAGGAGGTGACCGCACAACATTATCACCACAGGTGGCGAAAATATGTTGCGTGGTGTGAGGCCAGGAAGGCCCCATGAAGAAATTTCAACTCGGTCGATTCCTGCATTTCCTGCAAACAGGAGTGTCTATGGGCCTCAAATTGGGGTCCATTAAGGTTCAAATTTCGGCCCTGTCGATTTTCTTCCAGAAAGAATTGGCTTCAGTTCCTGAAGTCCGGAAGTTTGTCAAGGGAGTACTGCATATACAACCCCCTTTTGTGCCTCCAGTGGCACTGTGGGATCTCAACGTAGTTCTGGGATTCCTCAAATCACATTGGTTTAAACCGTTCAAATCTGTGGATTTGAAATATCTCGCATGGAAAGTGACCATGATGTTGGCCCTGGCCTCGGCCAGGCGAGTGTCAGAATTGGCGGCTTTGTCTCACAAAAGCCCATATCTGATTGTCCATTCGGACAGGGCAGAGCTGCGGACTCGTCCCCAGTTTCTCCCTAAGGTGGTGTCAGCGTTTCACCTGAACCAGCTTATTGTGGTACCTGCGGCTACTAGGGACTTGGAGGACTCCAAGTTGCTAGATGTTGTCAGGGCCCTGAAAATATAGGTTTCCAGGACGGCTGGAGTCAGGAAAACTGACTTGCTGTTATCCTGTAGGCACCCAACAAACTGGGTGCTCTTGCTTCTAAGCAGACGATTGCTAGTTGGATGTGTAGTACAATTCAGCTTGCACATTCTGTGGCAGGCCTGCCACAGCCAAAATATGTAAATGCCCATTCCACAAGGAAGGTGGGCTCATCTTGGGCGGCTGCCCGAGGGGTCTCGGCTTTACAACTTTTGCCGAGCTGCTACTTGGTCAGGGGCACACCCTGGCTGAGGAGGACCTGGAGTTCTCTCACTCGGTGCTGCAGAGTCATCCGCACTCTCCCGCCCGTTTGGGAGCTTTGGTATAATCCCCATGGTCCTGACGGAGTCCCCAGCATCCACTTAGGACGTCAGAGAAAATAAGAATTTACTTACCGATAATTCTATTTCTCGTAGTCCGTAGTGGATGCTGGGCGCCCATCCCAAGTGCGGATTGTCTGCAATACTTGTACATAGTTATTGTTACAAAAAATCGGGTTATTATTGTTGTGAGCCATCTTTTCAGAGGCTCCGCTGTTATCATGCTGTTAACTGGGTTCAGATCACAGGTTGTACAGTGTGATTGGTGTGGCTGGTAGGAGTCTTACCCGGGATTCAAAATCCTTCCTTATTGTGTACGCTCGTCCGGGCACAGTATCCTAACTGAGGCTTGGAGGAGGGTCATGGGGGGAGGAGCCAGTGCACACCACCTGATCCTAAAGCTTTTACTTTTGTGCCCTGTCTCCTGCGGAGCCGCTATTCCCCATGGTCCTGACGGTGTCCCCAGCATCCACTACGGACTACGAGAAATAGAATTATCGGTAAGTAAATTCTTATTATCACTTCCTTATGACTTCTCCAGGTTAATACATCTGCCCCAATATCTGAAGTGAATACATAGATTGGCCCATTTTCTTGAGCTTGGATCCGAGACACAGAGGGCGTTTGTATCGGGAGTACCGTTACGCAGGATTAGTTATTCTTTGTGCAAGTTCTATGTGGGTTATCTAATGTTATCATTTTTTTTCCCTCTCTATAAAGAAATCTCTGTTTCAAATGGTCCCGAAACGCAGCCGGCGAGTGACGAAGCGGACATGAATGACCATGACGACAGAGGAGAAGCAAGTGACGAGGAGTGGGAGCAGGTGGGACCCCGGAACAAGTCCTCAGTAACACGGCAAGCAGACTTTGTGCAGACTTTGATTACAGACATCTTTGGAGGACACATGAGGTATGGGTCATAGCTCTTGTTTTATGTGCTTCTTGGTCTGTGGTCACAGATATGCTTATCGGTGAATACCATAAAATAACCACACGTGCCGCCATCCAGCCAACACACGTACATAGGGGGTAATTCAGAGTTGATCGCAGCAGCAAATTTGTTAGCAGATGGGCAAAACCATGTCCACTGCAGGGGGCAGATGTAACATGTGCAGAGAGAGTTAGATCTGGATGGGTTATTTTGTTTCTGTGCAGGGTAAATACTGGCTGCTTTCTGCAGCGGGGTACACTAGTATTCCGCAGGGAATAACATCGGGGTTTAGAGTTGGATCTTGAGCTGAGGCACCAACAGGCTAAAGCGTTGACTTTTCCAAGGATGCACTGCACCGCCTCTATAGCCCGCCTCCAGGCACTGGAGCTCAGTTTGTAAGTTGGTGCCTGCAGTGCAGGCAACTAACAGGTGGGCACTTGTCGGATTTACTCAAATCCATTTAACATAGGCTCCATAGTACCCGGTGGTGAAGTCCAGCAGAGGGGATAAGGCTGACCTGTAGCCCCTCCCCCAGCTCCAGACACCATCTACAGCAGGTGTTCCCACCCTGGAGCTGCATCTCTCTGTCCCTCACTCCCTGTCAGCGTTTGGGCGCCATTTCACAGAGCTGCGCTGATCCTGGGACTGCTGGGCAATGTCTGCTTTGTAAAGCCGCCTGTCATCAGCGCTGTGCATTTACAGTACACTTAACTAACGCTGTCTAAACGACATGTAGAATACTTAAGAACAAGTGCACTCTATGTGAATATTTAGTACAAGTATTCTGTGATATACATCCAGTGTTTACTGTGCATTGTTATATCTGTATACATACATAGCTATATGTAGTATTTCTAGTCCAGTGCAGTTTTATTGATTTATGGGGGGGGTCATACCGAGTTGATCGTAGCTGTGCCAAATTTAGCACAGCTATGATCATTCACACTGACATGCGGGGGGACGCCCAGCACAGGGCTAGGTCGCCCCACATGTCAGTGCCGCCGCCGCCACCTGCAGAAGTGCAAAGGCATCGCACAGCGGCGATGCTTTTGCACTTAAAAGAGTAGTCCCGACCAGCGCAGCTTTAGCGTGCTGGCCGGGAGCTACTCATCGCTCCCCGGCCCGCAGCAGCTGCTTGTGACGTCGCGCAGCTGCTGCGCTGCCGTCCAGCCCTCCTCCCGCCCAGCGACCGCCTCTGCCTCAAAGGCGATCACTAGGCAACGACAGATGCCATGTGCCGGCGCACTGCGACGCTGGCGCATACGCAGTTCCGTCCCGATCGCTGCGAGAAACTGCAGCGAGCTGTCGGGTCGGAATGACCCCCTATATGTAATAATTTCTGCGTTGTACCTGTGACTGTGTGTGCCTGTAGCTGCTGTGTTATTTCTTTTCTGTGTATCACACATATTGCTATCACTATATTCTGTACCCTGGGGATTTAAGTGCGTCAGGGTCTCATATAGTGTTCCACAGGATATACGGTTTAGTATTTTTCACTGTGTGTTTCAGTCACTTGATACCGCTTCAGTCCTCTGTTGTGCTGTGAATTTGCGGTCACATAACATAGGGGTTTTTTGTCAGGTATTGTGTTTGTATTGGCTATATTGTACTGTTACGCCCTACGGCTAAATTCCCAATAATGTCTGCTACACAGGGCGGGAAATCCGCAGACGCTCCTGCACCATGCAGTGCTGACGTTACGGATTTATCTGAGGAAAAGATTTCTGCTGAGGGTTCAGGTAGTAGTTGTTCTGCCCCCCCCCCCCAGTCAGCCGGCAGCACCTGTGATAAATCAAGACCCACCTTGGGCTGCATTTTCCAATATGCTGACTACGCTTGTAACATGGCTTATGCCCTTTGTGGGACCTCATGTGCAATTACAGCCACATATTGTCCCTGTAGTTAATCCACCATGGGCGGATACTCTGTCAACCCAGTTACAGCAATTAAATCAGTCCTTGGTTAAACAAAAACCTCACCCTCGCCCTACTGGGACCAAAGGGTCTTCTAAGCGGGCCATTTCTTCCTCACAATCTACTAATATTTCGGATGATTCTTCCGATTCGGATGGGGAATATACTGATCCATCAGATGCTGATACCGCTGCTTCTGATGAATCTACTACACACAGGTTGATGTCCCTGACCTTTTGGAGGCTATCAAGCTGATTCTTCAGATTGATGATGACATTGACCCTCCTGACACGTCTAAGAAACCTGATAAGTTCAAACGTCAGAAGGTTACTAAATAATTTTTACCACACCGATATTTTAATTGACATACGTCAAGAATCCTGGTCTTCTCCAGGAAATAAATTTTCCCTGTCTAAAAGGATGCTAGCTCGTTATCCTAATTCTGCGGAGTTGAGTAACAAGTGGGAAACCCCGCCACCAGTGGACTCGCACGTAGCCCGTCTTGTGATGTCATCTACTCTGCCTGTCACCACCATCACCTCTTTGATGGAACCGACGGATAAACGTGTAGAAGGTTGCTTGAAGTCTATTTACTCTCTTACAGGTGCTTTACATAGACCCCCAATGGCAGCCTCTTGAGCTGCAAAAGGCATTGAAGCATGGGTTCAAGCTATTGAGGAAGACCTACCTCTTAATTTTTCTGACACTGCCAGACAATATCTGTCATCTATTACCACGCCTCCCATTATATTCAGGAAGCAGCCTCGGTTGCAGGCGTTATGGCGGCTAAGGCATCTACTACGTCTATCCTAGCTCGCCAATTTCTGTGGTTACAGTCCTGGTCGGTGGACCTGGACTCTTAAGAAGACCTTGGAGGTGCTCCCTTTTAAAGGAGATATACTATTTGGGGATTATCTGAACAAGATTGTGACTGACTTGGCGTCGGCCAAGACTGCATTTCTCACACTTCTAAGACCAAACCTAAACGTTTTTGGGCAGCCCGTCAGCCTGCTTCCAAACCAGACAAGCCTGCTGCATGACGGGGTGGGCCTCCCCCAGGGTGGGAGGCAGACTTCTGCAGTTCGCCCAGGTATGGTTAAAGACCGCTTTGGATGTCTGGATGCAGGAAGTGGTCTCTCACGGGTACGCAATGTCCTTTAGGAGACTTCCCCCTCGCCAGTTTTGCTCGACTGTTATCCCTTCGGATTTGTTAAAAGCACAAACTCTACATTTGGTTGTACAATCCCTCCTGGATAGTGGAGTGATTGTGCCGGGGGCCTCTGTCTCAGAGAGGCAGGGGATACTATTAGACGCTGTTTTTGGTTCCGAAGCCGAATGGATCCTCCCGGCCTATACTCAACCTCAAATCTTTGAATAAATTTGTCAGGGTATCCAAATTCTGTATGGAAACCCTGTGCTCTATTGTACTGGCTTTGGAACCCAAGCATTATATGGAATCCCTGAACATACAGGATGCTTACCTACACATACTTATTGCCATGTCACGTCGGCAATATCTGTGGTTTGCTATTGGCAACCTGCATTATCAATTCCAAGCCTTACCTTTCGGACTGATCACGGCTTCTCAGATCTTCACCTAGGTCATGGCGGCCCTTCTCTGCCGTCAGGGTATCAGGATTCTGCCGTATCTGGACGACTTGTTGATCCTGGCGAACTCCCCAGAGTTTCTTCTCCGTCATCTGGAACTGACGGTCCAATTCCTACAAGCCCACGGGTGGCTCATCAACTGGAAGAAATCCTCGCTGGTCCCTGCTCAGAGCATGGAGCACCTGGGGGCGTTACTGGACACACACAACCAACGGTTGTTCTGGTCTCCAGAGAAGGTCCTGAAACTTCAGGACAGAATCAGATGCTTCCTCTCTCGTCCAAGAGTGTCGATACACTCGGCAATGCAAGTACTAGGCTTCATGGTGTCGGCTTTCGACGTGGTAGAATACGCTCCATTTCATTCCCGCCCTCTACAGAGGTTAATCCTTTCCAAGTGGGATGGCCTGCCTCACCGGATCAGGTCTCAGATGATCTCCTTGACTCCGGAGGTCCGTCTGTCACTGAGCTGGTGGCTACAGGACCAACAATTGAGCAGGGGGCGTCCCTTCTGGATCTCCCAACTGGGTCCTCCTAACGACAGATGCCAGTCTGCATGGTTGGGGCGCGGTTCTGGGAGGGACGATAGGTGTATCAGTGACGATATGACAGCCTCTGGTAGGGATGATAGGCGTATCAGTGATGACGGGATCTGGGAGGGAAGATAGGTGTGTCAGTGATGACAGGCTCTAGGAGGGATGATAGGTGTATCAGTGACTAGATGACAGGCTCTGGGAGGGATGATAGGTGTGTCAGTGATGACAGGCTCTGGGAGGGATGATAGGTGTATCAGTGATGAGATGACAGGCTCTGGGAGGGATGATAGGTGTATCAGTGATGAGATGGCAGGCTCTGGGAGGGATGATAGGTGTATCAGTGATGAGATGGCAGGCTCTGGGAGGGATGATAGGTGTATCAGTGATGAGATGACAGGCTCTGGGAGGGATGATAGGTGTATCAGTGATGAGATGACAGGCTCTGGGAGGGATGATAGGTGTATCAGTGATGAGATGACAGGCTCTGGGAGGGATGATAGGTGTATCAGTGACGAGATGACAGGCTCTGGGAGGGTTGATAGGTGTATCAGTGATGACAGGCTCTGGGAGGGATGATAGGTGTATCAGTGATGAGATGACAGGCTCTGGGAGGGATGATAGGTGTATCAGTGATGAGATGACAGGCTCTGGGAGGGATGATAGGTGTATCAGTGATGAGATGACATCTTTGGGAGGGATGATAGGTGTATCAGTGATGACAGGTTCTGGGAGGGATGATAGGTGTATCAGTGATGAGATCGCAGGCTCTGGGAGGGATGATAGGTCTATCAGTGATGAGATGGCAGGCTCTGGGAGGGATGATAGGTGTATCAGTGATGGCAGGCTCTGGGAGGGATGATAGGTGTATCAGTGATGAGATGGCAGGCTCTGGGAGGGATGATAGGTCTATCAGTGATGAGATGGCAGGCTCTGGGAGGGATGATAGGTGTATCGGTGATGACAGGTTCTGGGAGGGATGATAGGTGTATCATTGATGAGATCGCAGGCTCTGGGAGGGATGATAGGTGTATCAGTGATGAGATGACAGGCTCTGGGAGGGATGATAGGTGTATCATTGATGAGATGGCAGTTCTGGGAGGGATGATAGGTGTATCAGTGATGAGATGGCAGGCTCTGGGAGGGATGATGGGTGTATCAGTGATGAGATGACAGGCTCTGGGAGGGATGATAGGTGTATCAGTGATGAGATGGCAGTTCTGGGAGGGATGATAGGTGTATCAGTGATGAGATGGCAGGCTCTGGGAGGGATGATAGGTGTATCAGTGATGAGATGACAGGCTCTGGGAGGGATGATAGGTGTATCATTGATGAGATGGCAGTTCTGGGAGGGATGATAGGTGTATCAGTGATGAGATGGCAGGCTCTGGGAGGGATGATGGGTGTATCAGTGATGAGATGACAGGCTCTGGGAGGGATGATAGTTGTATCAGTGATGTGATGGCAGTTCTGGGAGGGATGATAGGTGTATCAGTGATGAGATGGCAGGCTCTGGGAGGGATGATAGGTGTATCATTGATGAGATCGCAGGCTCTGGGAGGGATGATAGGTGTATCATTGATGAGATCGCAGGCTATGGGAGGGATGATAGGTATATCAGTGATGAGATGGCAGGCTCTGGGAGGGATGATAGGTGTATCAGTGATGAGATGACAGGCTCTGGGAGGGATGATAGGTGTATCAGTGATGAGATGGCAGGCTCTGGGAGGGATGATAGGTGTATTAGTGATGAGATGGCAGGCTCTGGGAGGGATGATAGGTGTATCAGTGATGAGATGGCAGGCTCTGGGAGGGATGATAGGTGTATCAGTGATGAGATGGCAGGCTCTGGGAGGGATGATAGGTGTATCAGTGATGAGATGACAGGCTCTGGGAGGGATGATAGGTGTATCAGTGATGACAGGCTCTGGGAGGGATGATAGGTGTATCAGTGATGACAGGCTCTGGGAGGGATGCTAGGTGTATCAGTGATGAGATGACAGGCTCTGGGAGGGATGATAGGTGTATCATTGATGAGATGGCAGTTCTGGGAGGGATGATAGGTGTATCAGTGATGAGATGGCAGGCTCTGGGAGGGATGATAGGTGTATCAGTGATGAGATGGCAGGCTCTGGGAGGGATGATAGGTGTATCAGTGATGAGATGGCAGGCTCTGGGAGGGATGATGGGTGTATCAGTGATGAGATGACAGGCTCTGGGAGGGATGATAGGTGTATCAGTGATGAGATGGCAGGCTCTGGGAGGGATGATAGGTGTATCATTGATGAGATGGCAGTTCTGGGAGGGATGATGGGTGTATCAGTGATGAGATGACAGGCTCTGGGAGGGATGATAGGTGTATCAGTGATGAGATGGCAGGCTCTGGGAGGGATGATAGGTGTATCATTGATGAGATCGCAGGCTCTGGGAGGGATGATAGGTGTATTAGTGATGAGATGGCAGGCTCTGGGAGGGATGATAGGTGTATCAGTGATGAGATGGCAGTTCTGGGAGGGATGATAAGTGTATCAGTGATGAGATGGCAGGCTCTGGGAGGGATGATAGGTGTATCATTGATGAGATCGCAGGCTATGGGAGGGATGATAGGTGCATCAGTGATGAGATGGCAGGCTCTGGGAGGGATGATAGGTGTATCAGTGATGAGATGACAGGCTCTGGGAGGGATGATAGGTGTATCAGTGATGAGATCGCAGGCTCTGGGAGGGATGATAGGTGTATTAGTGATGAGATGGCAGGCTCTGGGAGGGATGATAGGTGTATCAGTGATGAGATGGCAGGCTCTGGGAGGGATGATAGGTGTATCAGTGATGAGATGACAGGCTCTGGGAGGGATGATAGGTGTATCAGTGATGAGATGACAGGCTCTGGGAGGGATGATAGGTGTATCAGTGATGACAGGCTCTGGGAGGGATGATAGGTGTATCAGTGATGACAGGCTCTGGGAGGGATGCTAGGTGTATCAGTGATGAGATGACAGGCTCTGGGAGGGATGATAGGTGTATTAGTGATGAGATGGCAGGCTCTGAGAGGGATGATAGGTGTATCAGTGATGACAGGCTCTGGGAGGGATGATAGGTGTATTGGTGATGAGATCGCAGGCTCTGGGAGGGATGATAGGTGTATCAGTGATGAGATGACAGGCTCTGGGAGGGATGATAGGTGTATCAGTGATGAGATCGCAGGCTCTGGGAGGGATGATAGGTGTATTAGTGATGAGATGGCAGGCTCTGGGAGGGATGATAGGTGTATCAGTGATGAGATGGCAGGCTCTGGGAGGGATGATAGGTGTATCAGTGATGTGATGACAGGCTCTGGGAGGGATGATAGGTGTATTGGTGATGAGATGGCAGGCTCTGGGAGGGATGATAGGTGTATCAGTGATGAGATGACAGGCTCTGGGAGGGATGATAGGTGTATCAGTGATGAGATCGCAGGCTCTGGGAGGGATGATAGGTGTATTAGTGATGAGATGGCAGGCTCTGGGAGGGATGATAGGTGTATCAGTGATGAGATGGCAGGCTCTGGGAGGGATGATAGGTGTATCAGTGATGAGATGACAGGCTCTGGGAGGGATGATAGGTGTATCAGTGATGACAGGCTCTGGGAGGGATGATAGGTGTATCAGTGATGACAGGCTCTGGGAGGGATGCTAGGTGTATCAGTGATGAGATGACAGGCTCTGGGAGGGATGATAGGTGTATCATTGATGAGATGGCAGTTCTGGGAGGGATGATAGGTGTATCAGTGATGAGATGGCAGGCTCTGGGAGGGATGATAGGTGTATCAGTGATGAGATGGCAGGCTCTGAGAGGGATGATAGGTGTATCAGTGATGACAGGCTCTGGGAGGGATGATAGGTGTATTGGTGATGAGATCGCAGGCTCTGGGAGGGATAGGTGTATCAGTGATGAGATGACAGGCTCTGGGAGGGATGATAGGTGTATCAGTGATGAGATGACAGGCTCTGGGAGGGATGATAGGTGTATCAGTGATGACAGGCTCTGGGAGGGATGATAGGTGTATCAGTGATGAGATGACGGGCTCTGGGAGGGATGATAGGTGTATCAGTGATGACAGGCTCTAGGAGGGATGATAGGTGTATCAGTGATGAGATGGCAGTTCTGGGGGGGATGATAGGTGTATCAGTGACGAGATGGCAGGCTCTGGGAGGGATGATATGTGTATCAGTGATGAGATGGCAGGCTCTGGGAGGGATGATAGGTGTATCAGTGATGAGATGGCAGGCTCTGGGAGGGATGATAGGTGTATCAGTAATGAAACGACCTGCTCGGGAATGGATAATAGCCATCAGTGGTGAATTGACTGGCTCTGGAGGACACTGTAAGAGATTGGGTTCATCCTGCAGAGACCGGGACATTCTCAGACTGCACAATTTGCAGGATCCTCTGTAACATCTGCTGTCTGAGTAAGATGGGTGGGGTGTGAGGCTGTAACGCACTTCCCACACCACAACTGCTTGCTCTCTGCCATGTGGTTTATATGGACACTCTGTTTCCCATCTGTCATTAATAAGGTGCTCTCAGCTAGGCTTTTGGTAAGACTGATTGTAACTTTGGGTTTTTAAGATTTGGCATCACTGAGCGGGACATGTCTTGTAAGAGCCTCTTCGATAAGTGTAGCACATTGAACATTTTAGCACATCTTATTGCACCTTGCGTGTTCTCCTGTGATCGGAGGCTGATTGTATTGCTTCATCTCTCTGCGGCCCAGCACGTCAGTAGATATAAATGATCCCTTGCAGAGCTGCAAATAGTTAATCTGTACTGAGAGGAATAGACTCGGAATAAGCTGCCTCCAGAGAGACTGGTTTGGAATGGATCTCATCCTTCCTTCCTACCAGGGTGTTCCGTGTACTGAGTCCTCCAAAATGAAGTGCCGCTGGGAAAGAGAGGTGCCATTGTGTGGGGGCATTTTACCCGTACAGTAATCGCCTCTGGAAAATATGAAGCTGTAAATTGCCAACCACAAACGTTTCCACGTAGGCAAGAACAGATTGCAGTGTCCGGCCGTGGCAGGGATGGGTGACGTCTGCTAGTCACTTCTCAGAGGCACACGTGTGTGGGAGCCAGGTGTGATCGTACAAACACAACACCGCAAGATCCAGCTGTTTATAATGGCATACAGACACAGGCACTGTGAGGAGCTCTGCACTGAAGAGGGAAATGTTTGAATGGCTACTATACTAAATGTGACGGTTATATAAGCTCTCCCGATTTCGTTCATAGATGTTGTAGCGATTTTATAATTTGTGATTTCTCTAGCATCCATAAGGGATATTGGGGAATCTAGAACGATGGGGTATAGACGGGGTCCATAGGAGCCAGTGCACTTAAAATTTCCTGAGGGACGTCACACCGCTAAAGTTGCCTGAATGTGACATCAGTGGTGAGAATAAACCGGGGGTGTCCTGCTAAGATCCCCCATGTGGAACTGGCACAAAAACGCTTGACTAGCACTGGTTGTGATGTTTTCAGCTAAAAAGGAGACTTAGCCAGTATAATATATTAGTGTAACTCCGGCGCCATTGGAGGGGGCGGAGCGCTACCTGAGACATTTTGGCGCCTTCCTCTGCTTACTGCAGCCATCCACAGCACACACAGCGTTTCCTGATCCTCGGCCACGCTGGATATCTGGTACAGGGTGTAGCAAAGGGGAAGAGCCGCTTGTGTACACTATCTGGATCCTATTTTGGACAAAAATTAGTGTTTACTGTATTATTGGGAGCTGACAGCCTCACTGGGGCTGTACAGCTAGAGGTGTGCTGGTGTCCCCTCTCTCTCTCTCTCTCTCTCCTCTCACATACAGTAGGGCAGGCTTGCAATATCACTGTCTATGTGTATGTTGTGCTTACTGTAAAACATGGGTAAACACAAGGTGTGCAGTGTATGCCACACGAGATTCTTTCCATTATCATCTGATTCTGTTTCATGTGAACAATGCAGTCAGTCTTCACAAATCAGTGAAGGGGCTGGGGGAGAGGGTCCAGACCCCCACTGGTTAGGGTCTCTTAAAATTATGATGTCAGATATGTCAACCCAGCTCACAGGTAATGTGCGGAAGACTCAGCTACTACAACAAGCTCATGCAGGTCCACAGAAACGTGGGTTACCTGCTCTACTCTCTGATACAGATAATATAAAGGATGATGGGGATGACCTGGATCCCGTTAGTGGGGATCCAGATTCTGCTCAGGGTATTGAACCCCTAATTCTGGCTATACGGGACGTGTTAAAGCTCCCTCTAGAGGACGCTGCGTCACAGCAGTTGTTTTTCTATGTACAAAACAAGCCTAATGTCACTTTCCCTGACTCTACAGATTTAGATGACCTATTCAAACAGGCCTGGAAAAATCCAGATAAAAAATTCCAAGTGTCCAGAAAGTTTTTGCACACTTTCCCATTTGCTCCTGAAGGTCAAAAATGTTGAAAGAATTCCTTGGGGTGGATGTATCCGTCTCTCGCCTACCTAAAAAGGCGGTGCTGCCTGCTCCGGGCTCCTTTTACCATGAAGGATTCTGGGGATAGGAAGATAGACTACCCTAAAGTCTATATACACAACAGCCGGTATATCACAAAGGCCGGTCATTGTGGGTTGCTAGATGACCCATGCCATTCATTCCTGGGCCACTCAAATTCAGGGGGTCCTCTCTGGGGACACGCCCTTAGTTACTATGGTAACCCTCCTAAAACACATTCAGGACACTACACATGTCCTCTGTGATTCACTCAAGGAGATGGGGTACATTAATGTTCGGACATCTGCCATGGCAGTGATGGCACGCAGGGCCTTGTGGTTGTGTCAGTGGATAGCGGACGTGGAATCCCCCCCCCCCCCCCCCCCCCCCTTTTTTTTTTTTTTTTTTCAGGAGTGGCTCTTTGGGGTTGAATTGGATACCTGGATTTCCAAAGTTACGGCTGGGAAATCAACGTTTCTCCCCTCTGGGGCCCCGCGGACGAGACTCTCCTATCGGGGGATGTCTGTACAGTCCTTTCGGTCTCACAGATTTCGATCTAAGGCCAGAGGTAAGTCCAAAAAACCTGCAAGCACCAGCTCTCAGGAACAGTCCACCGGTTCTGCGTCCTCTAAGGCCTCAGCATGACGGTGCCCACCCACCCCGAGGGGATCTCGAGGTGGGAGCTCGACTGCGTCACTTCAGCCGTTTCTGGGAGGCTTCCTGCCAGGATACCTGGGTCAGAGATCTCATTTCTCGGGGCTACAAGCTGGAGTTCGACAGTACTCCTCCCCAACGATTTTTCAAATCAAGCTTACAAGCTTTGGAGGATATGCAAGTTACGTTGCAACAGGCCATCTGAAAGTTGGTCCAGTCCCACGTCATTGTTCCAGTACAAATAGGGGTTTTACCCAAATCTGTTTGGTGCCGAAACCGGACGCTTCGGTCAGACCCATCTTGAATCTATAAAATCCTTGAATCCTTATTTGAAGGTGTTCAAGATGGAATACCTGTGAGCAGTGATTGCGGGCCTGGAAGAACAGGAATTTATGGTGTCCTTGGACATCAAGGAAGCTTACCTTCATATTCCAATTTGGCCGCCTCGTCTGGCGTGCTTGCGGTTTGCCCTTCTGGACAATCACTTCCAATTCCAGGCACTGCCCTTCGGCCTGTCCACAGCCCCGAGGGTATTCACTAAGGTGATTGCGGAGATGATGTTCCAACTCCGAGTCCGGGGACTCAATGTTGTCCCTTATCTGGACGATCTTCTGATAAAAGCACGATCCAAGGAGCTTTTGTTGCTGAATATCGACCACGCTATCCATCTTCTGTCAGACCATGGGTGGAACCTCAACTTACAGAAGTCCCACCTGGAGCCAACTTGGAGACTCCTGTTCCTGGGGTTGTTGCTGGATACTGTGGCCCAAAAGGTGTTTCTACCAGAAAACAAGGTGAAAATACTTCAGGAGATGGTCCGCACGGTGCTCCGACCTACTCCAGTGTCCGTCCATCTTTGCATACGATTGTTGGGAAATAGGGCTGCCTCATACAAGGCGATCCAGTATGGGAGGTTCCATGCCAGAACATTTCAGTTGGATCTCCTGAGCAAGTGGTCCGCATCGCATCTACAGATGCACTGGATGATTCGACTGTTGCCTCAGGCCAGGATTTCCCTCCTGTGGTGGCTACAGTCCTCCAATCTCCTGGAAGGCCGGAGTTTCGGGATTCATGATTGGACCCTCCTCACGACTGTTGCAAGTCTACGGGGATGGGGAGCAGTTCCAGGGCAGGTGGTCAGCCCAGGAGGCCCTCCTTCCGATCAACATTCTGGAACTTCGGGAGATCTAAAATGTCCTGCTTCATGCCTCTCCTCTGCTCAAGGATCACGCGATCCAGGTACAGTTGGACAACGCCACGACGGTGTATATCAATTGACAGGGACAAAAAGCAGAGCCTGCATGCGAGAGGTGTCTAAGATACTCCTCTGGGCGGAAAGAAATGCAAGAGCAATGTCTGCAATCTTCATTCTGGGTGTGGACAACTGGGAGACGGACTTCCTGAGTCGTCACGATCTCCACCCGGGGGAGTGGGGGCTCCACCATCTGGTGTTTCAGCAAATCATCGACCAGTGTGGTTGCCCACAAATAGACATGATGGCTTTTCGTCTCAACAAGAAAATTCCCTGGTATTGCTCACGGACCCTCGGGCGAGGGCAGTGGATTTACTGGCGTCGCCTTGGCCTTACCCGCTGATCTACCGGTTTCCTCCGAATCCATTGCTCCCAAGGGTGATAAAGTGAATCAGGAATCAAAGTGTCCAGGCAATTCTGATTGCCCCGGATTTGTCTCCGAGGTTGTGGTAGGCGGATCTTCTGGACATGTCCGTCGAAGACTCTTGGTCTCTACCACTAAGAAGCGATCTTTTTCAACAAGGACCGTTCATCTATGGAGCTACAGCAACTTCGTTTGACGGCATGGAGGTTGAGCGGAACATCCTAGCTCACAAGGGCCTTTCCAGGAAGGTTATTGCTACCATGGTTCAGGCCAGGAAACCTGTGACGTCAAAACACTATCATCATATCTGGAGGAGATATGTCTCTTGGTGCGAGGAACGCACGTATTTCACTTGGGACGTTTCTTACGTTTCCTGCAGGCTGGTGTGGATAAGGGCTTACGTCTGGGTTCCATTAAGGTCCAGATTTCAGCCCTCTCCATTTTCTTCTAGAAGAAATTGGCAGTGTTGCCAGAAGTTCAAAGTTGCAAGGGGTATCCCACATACAACCTCATTTTGTGCCGCCTACGGCACCCTGGGATTTATGTAGTGTTGGAATTTCTACAGTCCTCCTGGTTTGAACCTTTGACGGTAGAAGACCAGTACCTCGCGTGGAAGACTGTGATGTTACTGGCCCTGGCTTCTGCTCGAAGTGTCTCAGAACTGGGGGCCTTGTCGTGTAATAGTCTCTACTTGGTCTTTTACAAGGACAGAGCGGAGCTCCTCACTAGGCAGCAGTTCCTGCCGAAAGTTGTCTCTGCGTTTCGCTTGAATCAGCCTATTGTGATTCCGTCCAGTTCTGGCTTTTCTGCTCCTCTGGTGGCATTGGATGCTGTGTGAGCCTTGAAAATCTATGTCAAGAGAACAGCTCGGATCAGAAAGATGGATTCTTTGTTCCTGCTCTGTGATGCACAGAAAAAAGGTTGTCCTGCTTCAAAGCAGTCCATTGCTCGTTGGATTAGGCTTACTATCCAACAGGCCTATGTGTCGGCAGCCTTACCTGTTCCTAAGTCTCTGAAGGCCCACTCTACAAGATCAGTGGGTTCTTCCTGGGCGGCTGCCCGAGGAGTCTCGGCCTTGCAACTATGCCGAGCTGCTAACTGGTCGGGGAAGAACACCTTTGTGAAGTTCTACCAGTTTGATACCCTTACCAAAGAGGATACCCAGTTTTTGGGCGGGAACATGCAGAGACTTATGCATCACCGCAGAAGTCCCCGCCCGTTCTGGAAGCTTTGGGACGTCCCCATCTTACTAGATTCCCCAATATCCCTTATGGATGCTAGAGAAAATAGGATTTTAATTACCTACCGGTATATCCTTTTCTCGTAGTCCATAAGGGATATTGGGCGTCCGCCTCAGTGCATGGACTTTTCTGCAGATTCTTGTTATATGGTTACGTGTTCAGCTGTTGTTGTTACCAGCCGTTGCTGGTTGTTATATGTTAGTGGTGTGCTGGTATGTAAATCTCACTACTCTTCGTTATCATATTTCTTTCTCTCATATATGTCCTTTCTCCTCCGCACGTTTTTACCTATAACTGCCTAAGGGGGGGGGGGGGGCATAGAGGGGAGGAGCCAGCACACACAGTTGAAGAAATTTAATGTGCACTGGCTCCTTTGGACCCCATCTACACCCCATTGTACTAGATTCCCCAATATGCCTTATGGACTATGAGAAAAGGATTTACCGGTAGGTAATTAAAATCCTATATTTTCCCTGCAATTGCCTGTACTTCTGGCTCACGCCTGGAGAGTTTAATGCATCCACCAATTGTGCCTTTATAAAGTTTCTCAAAGTTTGAGCTCGTTGGAAGTCTGCATACAATGCCATATATATTACAGACAATGTCCAAATATCTAGGCCACGTGAGACACACACATACACGCACGCACCATGTACCGCCTTAATTTCTAGGGCGTAATCTGTCCTATACAGAGTTTGTTTCTATGTGCAGTAGATAATTTGCCATAACTACTGGGATATCACTAACGAAATCTTGGTGCAGGTTATTAACTTATGCCTAAAGACTCATCTGTGTTCAAACAAAGGGCTCTATTCAAATCAGCGCAAATTGAATAGCTCCGGAAAAGATCTCCATTCAGCGCGCTGTTATGTTGGAGAATGCCAGTTCTCGCACCTTCAGCATGGTGTATAGTCGCAGGAACCATCATTTTCCGACTTGAGTGCCTAGCGATGCTGTTTCCGCCACGCTAAGGGCAGAAAACAGCAGCACACCTGTAGTTTTGTTGTATTTCTGCTTGCACCTCAGGAGGGGTGTGAGAAGAAAGCCTCCTGTCCTCACTACATCACGCTCAATAGAATAGCTCCTGGAGCTCCTTCCCGGCGCTATTCAATTTGCTCTGAATTGAATCAAGTCCAAAGACCATGTAAGAAGTGCAGGCAGCATCCTGCATTTTGTCCTCCTATAATAGCGCATTAGAAGTTGCATCTATAAAGCCTCCCTGCTACATACAGCTTGCTTATATACTTGCACACCACTCCCAGTGATATACTGACGGTCAGGGCTCCTGATCACTGCATACAGTGCTGAAATGAAGAAATGTTGTACGCTTGTTCTTTTTTGGACCATCCGTATTAAAGTGCGCCTACCAGATTTTCTGGTGGGCCTATAACTACATCCTATAACAATAACCAAAATGTTGAAAATCTAGTTCTACAGCAACACAAGTGAATGTAAGACTACGTGAGATGTTCCAGCACAGCCTCAGGGTTGGAACTAAATACCCCGCAGCTACACCATCGTGAAAGTGACCCCTCCTTCCCACCGGCCTGAAACCGCCCTCTTTCTCTTGCAGGTCCGTCGTGTACCAGCAGAGCTCGAAGGAGTCCGCCACACTGCAGCCATTTTTCACCTTGCAGCTGGACATTCAGTCTGAAAAGATCCGCACTGTCCAAGACGCATTGGAGATTCTGGTGGCCAGGGAGTCTGTACAGGGATACACCACCAAAACCAAACAAGAGGTTTGTTGTCTTCCCCTTCCCTTCCCTCCTCACATCTACAGCGCAGGCCTCTGCACCTCTTCTCAGCAAATTGTTTCATCATCTCACTGTTAGGTCCTATCGGAACCTGTCTGTATTTACTCCCCATGCTCTTGTTAGACGTAGCGGGGGGTGGACCCATTCCTGGCTAACCAGCATTGCTCTAAAGTGCGCTGCTACAAAACTTAGGCAGTGCATGGGTTAAATGGCACATAGCTTTTCACCGAGGTTTGTTCCCCAGCTGTTTGAAGGTTGCTGCTGATGTGGGAGTCGCCTTCAACGCCAAGCTACTTGTGATTTTAGCATGTAAGGTTTTGGTTGCTAACCTGTCATTTTTGGTATTCACAGAAAGACCACTGTTCAATTAAGGGTTTAGGAGAAATGGGTGTTCAGTTTATGTTCTAGTGGCTCCGTCTGGTTTTTATTTTGATGTCTGGGCTGGAAATAAAATTCATGCATGATAATTAGCCCTAGACGGGACGAAGCCTAGCATAACCCACTCTCATTTCGCTTTCTAAGGGGAATTTTCCAAGTAGCACAGGTCAAGGCCTCCTTTTCCCCGGGACACTTAGTAAATTAACGTACTGGTTCTTTTGCTAAAGGACTTTGTAGATTAGGCATTGTAATGTACATTATCCATCACCGTGTTCCCTGTCACCAGCAAGAAACAAATCCGGTTCTGCCCTGTTTCACAGCGAATGTGTCATATTATAAGCTGATATGGGGATGAGCAACAGGAACACAATAATTTCTGGAATTTCAGTTCCAAGGAGTTTTCATGCTCAGAAAGTTCCTGTTTCTGTAAACAAACGTTGTGTCCTGTTCCAGCGTGTTTCGGATGATGTGTCGGCGTTACGCTAGCTTGCTAATGATCGGTAGCTGCTGTATTCATAACAAAGATAAGCGAGCTGCTTCAGCTGCAGTTATGTGGGCTACTGGCTGGCAGTGCATCCGGTTACTACTTACCAGCGTCGTTCTATAGATGTCAGCATATGTCCTTCTGCGCACAGCCTTGTGCCTCTGAACATCGTATCTCATTACCAGAGTGTGGGCTCCATGTATTATAGGAGCTATAGGGGGACATTTTACTAAGCAGTGATAAGAGTAGAGAAGTTGCCCATGGCAACCAATCGGCACTGAAGTAACATTTATAATTTGCATACTATAAAAATTATACAGAGCTGCTGATTGGTTTGATGGGGCAACTTTTCCACTGGATCACTTCTCCGCTGTTATCACTGCTTAGTAAATGTCCCCCATAGACCCCTGTGCTCCTTGACCCAAGTTAAAGCGTGAAGTCATGTTTGTAGAACAGTAACTACAAATATTTTATCTATTGTGTAAAGGCCCATACACACAGTGAGATTCGGGCTATGCCCGATTCTCACTATGCGTCAGGGGCTAGATCGGGACATAGTCTGCATCGCAAGCACACTCAGTATGTGCTTGCGATACTGACTATGTGCGATTTTGGCTAAGTGTCAATTTTGACTATCTCCTCTACAGAGATAGTCAAAATTGACTTGCCTGCACAGTCTATCTATTCTTGCGATGCCGCGCATCGAATCACGATCGCAAGGTGACTTTCACCTTGCGATCTGCACTAACTTTTCTTACTTTCTCGACTATATAGTCAAAATTGTAAGAAAATATCTCACCGTGTGTACGCACCATTCTCTGGCCTTCGACTCCTGCTTTATTTTGGGTGGCCGCCATATGACTCTACCTGGCCACCGTGCCTCTTAAGAATACTTTGATAATTAATGGGTTTATGTACTAAGCCTTAGAGTACCAGCGAATCTGCTCCTAAACACACATGTTACAGTGTGTGTTTGAAAAATGTCAGGAGCTGGTTGGTACACAGGGGTAAATGTATAAAGCAGTGATAAGTGTGGAGAAGTGAGCCAGTGGAGAAGTTGCCCATGGCAACCAATCAGCATTGGAGTAACATTTATAATTTGCATACTATAAAATGATAAATGGCTCACTTTCTCCACTCTTATCACTGCTTCATACATTTTACTTAACAGACCCTAATTCCCGCTGCAATATGCGGCAGCCAAGTATGTCGTAGTTAACGCTACATCTGCTGAGTATCCTCACCGCCACCGGAGAATAATTCTGTGACGTTTCTCTTTACTAATCTCGCTATTACAAGATTGTGATCGTGTTGGGCAAGGCAAATCCTTTTAATTGGCTCTCATGAGCCGGAATACCGATTTTGATTTTCTTCTTTCTTTTTTTTTAAACATATTTTATTAATAAGAGGAGAGGACTTACAGAAATGACCTACGCAGGGGTCCAAAAATATCTTCAAGAATATAACCTAGACAGGCAAACCAGCACATTTAAATGTCGAAAATGCTCAGTGCGTAGCCCTGAAAACCAATTGAATTAAACAGTTGCAAAGTCTCATCTAGTTTTCTTGTAAGTAGAGGATGAGAGGTATATTAGGAAATAAGAAAGAACAGTAGAAGAGGATGGGGGGGGGGGGATATAACCCGACTAGGAAGGTCCATAAAAAGCAGCTAAATGGACTACTAACTGGTTCTAAGTGTTAAATGACTGAACCAACTGTGATCATTTAAATGTGTCGGGGGGACTGGACTGGAAGTGAGAGGCCTATGTTTCCCATGCCTTAATACATTTTTTAGAAGAGCCCCTCAGTATGCAGGTGATATATTCCATGGAGTGTATATGCCATAATTTAGCTACAATTTCACCCAGTATGTTTGCCTCCGTTGTCTTCCAATGCGAAGCCATGACGCATCTAGCCGCCAGGACTATGAGTAAATAATTGATTCTGGTGAAGGGATGTCCCAGGAATACACATCAGGAGGAGAAAGTGTTTAGGGTTGAAACTGATTTGAATATCTAAAATGGAGCTAGCCAAGGTCCCAATTTCCTTCCATGAGGGGATTCATTTCGAACAATTCCACCAGATATGTAGGAATGTTCCATCGGTCGTGTCGCCAACACAGAGGAGAGAACTCGGGGTACATTTTATTAAGTTTAGTAGGGACAGTACCATCTATAAAGTTATTTGTAAGCATTTTCTAATATTCGAACACAAATAGAACTTGAGGCAATGTTAGAATGAATATTGGTCCAGTCGTCATCTATGGTTTCCCCCTGGTCAGTCTCCCAAGCCCTTTCATGAGAATCTTTATGTTCTGGAGATGAGGACAACAGTAATGCATATAGCTAGGCCTTCCACAGTGCTAAGAGGTCTAAGACCAAGTTGTGATGCTAACGAAGAATGAAAATGCAGAATTTATAAATATTGGGGGGGTGGGGGGAGAGGATGAGGAATAGAACATTTGGTCTATATATCCGCAAACGTGGGAAAACACAAATTATGCGTGATGTCATTAAAAAATCTAGCAGCGAGATCATAAGCTTTAAAATTTGGAACCCCTACACCACCACTAGAAGTGTCTCTGTATCACTGCACGACTCACTCTAGGCATTTTTTTTGGACCAAACTAAGTTTGTTGTGATATTTTGAAGTTGCTTAAAGACGCAGAGGGGCACCCGAATTGGCAGTGTTTGAAATAAATCTTGGTAACAGAGTGATTTTAACGGCATTATTACGGCTGATCCATGGGATGATAGCTCCCACAGTCTCCCAAGATCTTTCTGGAATTGCTAATAGTTCCGGGTAGTTAGCCTGAAAAAGCTGCCCGGTAGTTCTTGGTAATGGAAATTCCTAAATATGTTAACTGGCGCTCATTCCATCGAAAATTAAGATCGTTCTAGGGTCTCCTTAACATTTTGTGGAATATAGAAGTGAAGGACCTCCATTTTTGGTGTATTCATTTTGTAGCCAGAGAGTGCACCATATTCCTCTGTCTCATGAAAGAGATGTGGAAGGGAGTGGGTTTGCTCAGATGTCGTAAGTAGGACGTCGTCCGCTTTTTTGTGTTCAGTGGACCCGATCTTAATACCTTTTATGTCTGGGTTGACACGTGTTTGCGCATCAAGAGGCTCTATTGTCAGAGCGAAAATAAGTGAATAGCGGACAACCTTGGCGGGTCCCATTGGTGATTGGGAATGGGGCAGACACAACCCCGTTGGCCAATACAGTAGCTCTGGGAGTACTATAAAGAGCGGTGACTCCCTGATGGAAGAGACCATATACAGTGCAACCAGAAAGTTTTCACAGCGCTTCACTTTTTCCACATTTTGTTATGTTGCAGCCTTATTTCAAAATGGAATAAATTAATTTTTGTCCTCAAACTTCTACACACAATACCGCATAATGACAGTGTGAAAAATGTTTTGAGATTTTTTTCAAATTTATTAAAAATAAAAAACTAAGAAATCACATGTACATAAGTATTCACAGCCTTGGCCATGAATCTCAAAATTGAGCTCAGGTGCTTCCTATTTCCACTGATCATCCTTTAGATGTTCCTACATCTTAATTGGAGTCCACCTGTGGTAAATTCAGTTGATTGGACATGATTTGGAAAGGCACACACCTGTCTATAGAAGGTTCCACACTTGACAGTGCATGTGTGAGCACAAACCAAGCATGAAGTCAAAGGAATTGTAGATCTCCGAGACAAGATTGTCTTGAGGCACAAATTTGGGGAAGGGTACAGAAAAAGATCTGTTGCTTTGAAGGTCCAATGAGCACGGTGGCCTCCATCATCCGTAAATGGAAGAAGTTCGGAACCACCAAGACTCTTCCTAGAGCTGGCCGGCCGTCTAAACTGAGCGATCGGGTGAGAAGAGCCCTAGCCAGGGAGGTGACCAAAAACCCGATGGTCTCTGTCAGAGCTACAGCATTCCTCTGTGGAGAGAGGAGAAACTTCTAGAAGGACAACCATCTCTGCAGCAATCCACCAATCAGGCCTGTATGTAGTGTGTACAGGGAAGGGGTCCTGGGGTGAACACCGGTAATGAGAGGTGTGACCCTGCGGAGACCTTTCAGTAGTACTGCATGCAAAGACAAGGTTGCAGGTGCACAATTCAAACACGATCAATGTATTAATAATAATCATTGTAATAAAATTCTGCATTTTGAGCAAGGTTCTTCGCATAGTTATGGCCATAAGTAACGGCTTGCCCACTGCGTCCAGGTGGCCTCATTAGTCTGGCAAGTCCCTAACATTTTTGGGGGGGGGGGGGGGGTGTAGATATCTAGGGCGTGGGACACCCCAAAATGAAGCATCTGAGTGACCCCAGGGCAAAACTAAAGTGAAGATAGGCTAGAAGCACATGGTAGCCCGACTGGAGTTTGCAAAATGCACCTGAAGGACTCTCAGATGATGAGAAACCAAATTCTCTGGTCTGATGAGACAAAGATTGAACTCTTTGGCGCGAATGCCAGGCGTCATGTTTGTAGGAAACCAGGCACCACTCCTCACCAGGCCAATACCATCCCTACAGTGAAGCATGGTGGTGGCAGTATCATGCTGTGGAGATGTTCTTTTAGCGGCAGGAACTGGGAGACTAGTCAGGATAGAGGGAAAGATGAATGCGGCAATGTACAGAGACATCCTGGATGAAAACCTGCTCCCAGAGCGCTCTTGACCTCAGACTAGGGCGACTGTTCATCTTTCAGCAGGACAACGACCTTAAGCACACAGCCACGATAACAAAGGAGTGGCTTCAGGACAACTCTGTGAATGGGGTGTGGTTCATTGGGTCAACATGGTCATTAGGTCGACGTGCGTTTTTTTTAAACTTTTTTTGGTGTCGTGTTCTTCGTAAAGTGACTGGAGGCCCCAATTAGTGTCCGGGCTTTCTTCGGGCAACCGTTTCCAATTGTAGTCCACATGGAGCGTTAAGTATGAAAAAGGTCAAAAAATGAAAATAAGAATTTTGAAAAACTCATGTTGCTGTTTTTCCATGTCGACCTAGTGATCATGTCGACCTAATGCATGTCGACCAAACGTGGTCAACCCAATGTATGTCGACCTAATGCCCGCCATCCCTGTGAATGTCCTTGAGTGGCCCAGCCAGAGCCCAGACTTGAATCCGATTGAGCATCTCTGCAGAGATCTGAAAATAGCTGTGCTCCGACGCTTCCCATCCAACCTGATTGTGCTTGAGCAGTGCTGCAAAGAGGAATGGGCGACACTGCTCAAAGATAGGTGTGCCAAGCTTGTGGCATCATATTCAAAAAGACTTGAGGCTGTAATTGTTGCCAAAGGTGCATCAACTTAGTACTGAGCAAAGGCTGTGAATACTTATGTACCTGTGATTTCTTATATTTTTATTTTTAATAAATTAGCAAAAGAAGACTTTTTTCACGTTGTTGTTGTGTGTAGAATTTTGAGGGGAAAAATGTATTTCATTTTGGAATAAGACTAACATAACAAAATGTGGAAAAAGTGAAGCGCTGTGAATACTTTCCGAATGCACTGTAGGCCTACAGATTGAAGGGTATGAAACACAAAAGGTCATTAAATTCGGTCGAACGCCTTTTCATCGTCCAACCCCATTACCAAGGCCGACGATTTCTGTTTATAAATTGCATGGATCAAATCAATTGTTCGTTGTGTATTATTAAACGCTTGATGTCCAGGTATAAAACCAACTTGGTCTGGATGGACCAGCATGGGAAGTAAGAGGTCTAGTCTATTTGCAAAGGGTTTTGCATAGATTTTAATGTCTACATTTAATAGGGAGATGGGCCTATAATTAGTAACTGAGTCTAGGTCATGACCCAGTTTTGGTATCATATGTTGGCCAAAGAGGTCAGAGGGTCAAAATATGCGCCATCTAACAGATCATTAAAAAAGACTTCAAGGAACGGAGCATGAACAGTAGCGAATTTCTTGTAGTATTGAGGCGTAAATCCGTCAGGGCCTGGGGCTACAGAGGTTTTGGGTCCCCCCATAGTAGCAACGATCTCTTCTTCCGTACTCTCTGCATTCACATCCAGCAACTGTTGGTCACTAAGACGGGGGAGCAAATTGCTGGAAAAAAAGTCAGATAGGGAAGGTACCTCCTGAGAGGATCCCGTTGGGGAAAAGAGCTAGATAAGTTGCACAGATTCTTGTAATAGGTTTGGAATTCTAAGACTATCTGCTCGGGATCGAAAGTGATTTGTCCCAGTCCTTTGCAGTTTAATTTTTATTTATAAGACCAGACGCCCTCTTCTGCCTAAGCTCACTCGCTAAGGCAGAGTCCGCTTTGTCATGCTATTTCTGTTGAAGCTTCTGCAAGGTATTAGCTGATCTGCGTGATAAGATAGTGTTGAGTCTACCTCTAAATAGATAGATATCTGCAGATCAACTGATCTGCAGATACATCTATGGACGGATCAGGCAGTGTGCTGTGCATACACACTGCCCGATCCATCTGGGACTGACGTCATGCACTGGGCGGGCGTGTGTCAATCACCGCCGGCTGCCGCAGCATGTGTACAGGCCGGCTGGTCGCCCGTACACACTCAGCGATGCGCCAATATATCGGTAGATATATTGGCCGGCAGCTGTTCTTCAGGGCCGACGCGATATGTCTGTGAACGAGTTCAGACATATCGTCCGTACACACTGGCCGACGGACCCGCGATGTATCGGCCGTTCTATTGAATGGCCGATATATATCGGCCAGTGTGTACCCACCTTAAGACAATTGATCGGAGAAAGTAACAGATCTGGTCTTTTGCAGTGCAGTGAGATTTACTTTACCCAAACCAACATATCAGCTTAGAATATAGCATGACCACTTAAACATTCCTGAGACCCTGCAATGTTCCTTTATCCGGATAAAGGCCAGAGAGTCATAGCAGTTTTCACCTGCGCGACTATAGGGATGTATATGAACAGGTTAATGGGCCAAGTATTTTGGGGGGTGTTTTCTGGTGTATATAAGAACATTAGGAATCTACTTGTTTTCAGGCTAGCTTCCCTGCATCTCACTTGCCTCATTAAAGACAGGGCTTTGAAGAACACAGTCTCCGGTGTTTCCTCCTCTGAGAAGGGCTTGTGCTTGTTGTGCTGTCTCCACAGAACTTGGCTGTGCTGCTAGTTATCCGTAATTGGGATTGTTCTGTCCTGATCACACTAAGGACTGCTGAATAATATTCTCCCCTCTTCCAGGTGGAGATCAGCCGGAGGGTGACACTGGAGGAGCTGCCCCCAGTTCTCGTGCTGCACCTCAAGCGCTTTGTGTTTGAAAAGACAGGCGGCTGCCAGAAGCTGGTGAAAAATGTGGATTACCCGGTGGATTTGGAGATCAGTAAAGGTAAGGGGAGGAAACCAGATTAGAGATCCACACTCTATTGATGAGCACAGAAGGTTATTACAGAGCTGGGTGTAAAACATACAAGCATGGCATCCTATGTTTGACCATACCTGGGACTTTAAAGGGATCGCCGATCCCCTTTTCAATGTAGAGACTCTGAACTTTCATAGCACAGACTGAACAGGTATTGTTTATACCATTTGGTAAGGTTTTATATGGTCACCGAACACATGACACTGTTGCAGTGTTCAGCCTCTGATCAAAACGCGTCGGCGACATCACTGGTTACCAGGGAACTGATAGGCTGCACTCGTTAATATTGCTTCAGCCCGTAGATTGGCGATTCTGCGATACAACCAGTGGATGTACTTTAGGTTAAGATTCTGGTTTACTTATCGAACATCGGAATAATTGTCGTGTAACGCTCAGTATTTTCTTCCTCTGCAGATTTGCTCTCTCCCGGGGTGAAAAGTAAGATTTTTAAGCCCCAAAGAACCTACCGACTCTTTGCAGGTAAATATTTCTGTTTTCCCGTCTCCAGTCACTGTTTCTGTGTTTTCTTATCGTACCACATCATCTTGGTGGTTTTTTGTTTTTTTTGTTTTTCCTAATTTATTTATTGCTATCTCCCCACAGTTGTCTATCACCATGGAAACAGCGCCACCGGCGGCCATTACACTACAGACGTCTTCCAGATTGGTCTTAATGGCTGGTTACGCATCGATGACCAGAATGTGAAAGTGATAAATCAGTATCAAGTGGTGAAACAGACTGTAGAGCGCACGGCATACCTCTTGTATTACCGCCGCGTAGATCTGCTGTGAACCGCGCTACATGCTGTGTGTGCTCGCGCGCAAAAGATTCCTGCTTCATAGGACACAAATCACCTTCTTCCCCCCCCCCCCTCCCCCCTTCTTCCTTTTGATCCCTACTCTTTTTCGAGTGAATCCTTCCACTTTCCTCCCCATTGTCTCTACAATTTTTTTTCTCTTCCCTTTTTGATTTTTTTGTTTTTGTTTTTTAGATTTCATTAGAAAGAAATGTGTAAACAATTTAACTTTGCTGCAGCCCCTACGAGAGCCACTGGGTAAATGGGGCAATGTCAGCAGTGAATGCTGTTCCCTTCTATTGGATGCAGACATTTGAAGCATACCATGTGACTCGCGGAGATGATAACGATTTAAGCCGCATAATCATCCTAGCGAGGTGTTTATTGTATTGCTGAAATGTTAGCACCGCTCTTTGGAAGCGAGGGGATTTTAGGATAAGCCTTCAGAGGGATTTGTAAAGGTGAAACAGGCGAGGGAGGGTTCTTATCAATACTCAGAATAGATTTTTATTATTTTTTTAGTGTCTAGGCTAGAAGTGGCTGCGTCGCCTCTGAGGCCACCCACGCGCTTCGCCAAAGACTCAACGCACCAGCATTACATATTTACATGTGAAAACAATTACAGTATATAAAAAAAAAAAAAATACTTCAGTCCCTTTCTGTAAGCCATCACCCCCATTCCTAGCACCTCGGCCACACTCTGCTTTTCAGGTCACTGAATCAACAATAAATAACAGGCTGCAAATTTTGTCTGGTTTCACGCGTAAACCAATAAAAAAAAATAACAAAAAAAATGGAAAAAAAATATATTTAAAATGCAAAAAAAAAATCTAAAAAAATTACCGAAGGCTTTTTCAATGTTGCTGGGTGCCTCAGAGTGATTGCGAGGTATTAGATTTTAACTCCTTTCTTGCTGGACAAGCGCGACAATTGTTTTGCCCTCTCCAGCAACCGAAAGGCTTTAAAACAGATTCACAGACGAGGAAGAAAAATCAAACTTTGGAAGGTTAGTCTGTATAGATGAGTGATTGTAACTTCTAACTCCGTACACCTGACAATGATGTATCTAAGTACACCAGGTTACGGGCACCGAGAGAACACTATCTAACCTTGACGATTGCTATTCTGGACAGTCTGCTTCGTTTAATTTTGCTGTCTCGCTCTCCTATAATGTTCAGTTCCTAATTGTACACAGTTTAGTGATATCTAGGAGTATAAAGTCGTCGCCCATCAATAAAGTCACAAAGTTGGTTTAAACAAATGTCCCTCTGTATCTTCTATGTGCATTGTATTTTTATTATGATCCTGCATTTAATCTTCATAGGCATAACAGATTAGTGTGCGATTACAGGAGGCTTTTAAAAAGTTACACTATGTATTTGTGTGTGTGTATATGTATGTATATATATATATATATATATATACACATATATACACACACACACACACACACACACACACATATATATACACACACATATACACACACACACACACGTACACGTTTGGGACACCTTCTGGACGGCACTCGATATGGTGACATATTGCATCTAGTGCCCAATATAGGGGCCTGGGTACAGAATGGATTGTCCAAATCGAGGATGGTTCCGGTATGAAAGATAGTGTCTAGTTAGACAGTCAATAGATATACACCATATGTTAGACAGACATTAGGTTGACGGGTCAAAAGGTCCACATGAAAAAGGTAGACACCATGTTTTATTGTATTTTTGTGGTTTGTGTGGATAGTTTTGTCTTCTGGGACCCCCAATTGTAGAAAGGCATGCGCTCGCCACGATTCGGGCACGGTGGCTCGCTGCGCTCGCCACAAGGTTTATAACCAACTCTATGCCGACATGGATAGAGAAGGTATGAAATAGTCCAAAAACATGTTGCATAAAAAAAGTCTATCTTTTTTTATGTCGACTTTTTGACCATGTCGACCTGTCGACCTTTTGTACTGTCTACCTTTTTCATGTCGACCTTTTGACCCTGTCGACCTAATGTCTAACATATGGTGTCTATCTATTGACTGTCTAACTAGACCAGGGGTGGGCAATTATTTCAGCTGGGGGGCCGCTTAACACTTCCAGTGAATAGTCGAGGGCCACACACAAAATATCTTGTAAAATCGGGTCTGAACTGCGCATGCACCGCAATGTGCAGGCGCGTCGGTCTGCAGCGTCGGGCAGTGACGGGATGGTACGAACAAAGCGATCGCACAGTGATTGACAGGAAGAGGACGTTTGTGGGTGGCAATTGGCCGTTTTAGAGGAGTGTCCGCAAAAATGAAGGAGGAACCAGGCATTTGGAGGGAGGGTTTCTGACGTCAGCTCCGGTCCCAATCATCGTACTGGAAGAGTAAGTCCTGAGCTGTGCAGAAACTGCACAAACTTCTGTTTGTGCAGCTCTCTGCAGATGTGATCACACCCCTGCACAGCGATTACCCCCTCCCCCTGTAGGCGGCGACTACCTGATCGCAGCAGTGCAAAAATTGCCTGCTAGCGATCAGGTCTGAATTAGGCCCATAGTTATGTATATAACTATAAAAACATAGTGTATATGTGTGTGTGTATATATATATATATATATATATATATATATATATATATATATATATATATATATATATAAAACATACACCACAATATACATTACATACGTAGTTTTTTTACAGGCAAATACAAAATGTCTAAAAAAACACATAATAAATAAATAAAAAACAGTGCTGAAAACAAACCGCATCCTGTGTAATGCTGGTATTCACAGCTCCTGCCTCTCCCTGGGCACAGTTACTAGCTCCCCCCCCTCCCCCCTCCGAACCCATATAGCAGTCTCTACCCTCCCCCGACCCATATAGCAGTCCCAACACCTCTTCACCCCCCTCCCCTAAACCCGTATAGCAGTCCCTAATCTCCCTCCCTCTCCTCCCCCCCCCCCCCGAACCAATAAAGCAGTCTTTTAAAGTTATCCACAGATCCCTTTACATTTTTTACACAGTGGCAGATCCGTTGCCCAGATGATCCGCTGCCTGCTGCCAGATTCCCGCTGCCCACTGTGCCGCACCGAGTCGCTGCGGCTGCTGCCCACTGCCACCATGGCCCCGCCCCCCATGCCACCCAGCGCGTGACGTCACAGTGGAAATCCCGGTCAGCAGACCCTGTGACGTGACCGGGATTTCCTCTGCGGCGCCGCGTCTGGGAGCTTTGTAGCGCAATGACTAGCGGCTCAGCCAGTCGGGCCGCTTGTCATTGCACACTGGTGTGAGACAGCGGGGCCAGGTAGAATCGGTTCGCCGGCCGCATCCGGCCCTCGGGCCGCACGTTGCCCACCCCTAAACTAGACACTGTCTATCAAACGGATACCATCGAGGATGCATGGCTCCAAGCCCTTCAAAAAGAACAATGGAAAATAATAATGGACATTTACCTTCCACAGCAGCTGGGCCAGGGGCCTCTTCAACAGACCTGAGAACTCCGCTCACCTCTATGTGTGTATATTTAGCCATATATTCACTTACACACATACAGGGGCACCAAGTATCCTTGACATGCTGCACCTGTGCTGAAACTACTAGATGTGTCACATTGGAGTGCCGGACCTTGTGTATATGTATGTATGTATGTATGTGTGTATATATATATATATATATATATATATACACATATACACACTCTCTCTCTCTCTCTCTCTCTCTCTCTCTCTCTCTCTCTCTAATAGAACTCTGGTGGATTCCATATGGTGGTGTTACCAGTGAATGCCAGGAGGGGGCAGCAGTTCATGCAGGCCAGTGGTGTAAGTGCTGCTATCTGTGTGGGTGGTTACTGCTGCACTGTTAGGACAGCGTGCAGCCTTTCTTGTACATATGCCGATCCAGCAAATAGCCAGAGGAAAGTCCCTTTTATACTGGGCTTCGCTGGGCTCACGGAAGAAGAGACACAAAGTCCAAACTTAAAAAAACATCCCAGTTTGTTGCTGTAAATGTGACGACATAGCTAAGTTTCTGCATCAGTCATGATGGTGATTAGGGACCTCTGGCTAAATACTCCATGTAGCCACACCCTGTAATCTGCGCAGACGACACCACTATCCCTCTCTGTCACAATATGAGTTTAGACCCAGAAAGTGTGTGCAATTGATCAGTTGTTAAGTAGAGATGAGATGGGCAGTGGATAAGACTCATTATTGGCGCACAATGGTCCCAGGAAAGACTAATACCAATCAGCTGTTGCCATCTGAGCACTTTACTTCATTGTGGTTCATAGAAAAACTTTATTTCTGTTTCTGAAGTGTCTCCTGCTCTGGCTCATTCCCGAATTGTGTGTGCTGTGCTGCATTAGTTTTCCTTTCCTTCTGCGCAGTTACCATAATGAGTGTTGCCGGGGATTCTCCACGGTCATAAAATGTTAATTCCACTTACTGTAATTTTTACGGAATATTGAGTAATTCTTTGGCACAATCAGCATAATAAAGGAGAATTGCAGAGTTTGTGAAAGCTATGAAGTGTCCGTTCAGCACAATCTGCCTCCATGAGGACTTTGCTGTGAGTGGTTACTGTTGGTTTTCGTAATGGTGGCTGCATTTCTGTTCTGATGTTCTCTAGGCTAACCACAACGTGCCGCCCTGGACTCAAGCAGTCTCCCTCTTCCACAGACCGAAATGAAGACTCCTACTTAGTACACGTGGAGGTGGTATAGCACTTTAAAGAACTACCCAGGATTTATTAGTACTGTATATGGATTCAGCGGAGAGTATTATAGATCATGTGACTGTTACTGTTTTTAGCAAACTTGGTAAAGTTACATAAACCCATGCATCAAGCCTCTTCATACCCACAGCTTTCTGCAATCTCGGCCTTTGCTGACCGTTGTCTTTTACTGAAAGCTGAGCAGCCTTCTCCTGATAGTGGATTGACCACATAATGGCAGCAATGCAGTACTTTAATATAAGTCCGTGACTTGGGATGTTTATAATGTTTCATTATACTGTATAATGTACTGTTGTACAATGAAAAATTGTCACACTGAGTTCTCAGACCCTCTTAACTCACCCAGCGCTCATCTCGGGATGTTCCTGTTTATTTAAACTTCAGAGTGATTTTGCTTCTGCATGGGTGCAGCCATCTTCCCTGAGGTCAGCTGATACTGTTGCAGCCAGTCACAGAGACTTACTTCTCACATGACCTCAGTATCTAGTGCCAGTACAGTTAGCCCTATATAAACCATTCACAGGCACCTGTTCTTTGCTAGTTGTCCACCTGGTCTTGTGTCAGAAGCTGTCCTATTCCTGAGTTACCTGCTTCTATTGTATTACTTTCCATTGTATGCAGAGTTCTCTGATATCTGCTACTGAAGATTGTTTGGATGCATAGCTCTCCATACTGCAGCAAGTGTTCCTCACCATTACCCCTGCTGTAATTAGCACAGCTCCTAATCACTAGCGTGATGTCTGCTCTTTGCAGTTCTACCAGAATCTTCAGCTACAGTCTATTTCTCTAACGTCCTAGTGGATGCTGGGAACTCCGTAAGGACCATGGGGAATAGACGGGCTCCGCAGGAGACTGGGCACTCTAAGAAAGATTTAGGACTACCTGGTGTGCACTGGCTCCTCCCCCTATGACCCTCCTCCAAGCCTCAGTTAGATTCTTGTGCCCGGCCGAGCTGGATGCACACTAGGGGCTCTCCTGAGCTCCTAGAAAGAAAGTATAGTTTAGATTTTTTATTTTCAGTGAGACCTGCTGGCAACAGGCTCACTGCAGCGAGGGACTAAGGGGAGAAGAAGCGAACCTACCTAAGTGGTGGTAGCTTGGGCTTCTTAGGCTACTGGACACCATTAGCTCCAGAGGGATCGAACACAGGACCCGACCTCGTCGTCCGTTCCCGGAGCCGCGCCGCCGTCCCCCTTACAGAGCCAGAAGCTGTGCGCCATTGCTCCTCATGCACACCACACACTGCGTTCACTGATGGGTGCAGGGCGCAGGGGGGGGGCGCCCTGAGCAGCAATACTAACACCTTGGCTGGCAAACTGGCACCATATATAGCCCCAGGGGCTATATAGGTGCTTTTTAACCCCTGCCAAAACTTTTACATTAGCGGGAGAAAGCCCACCGAAAAAGGGGCGGAGCCATCTCCCTCAGCACACTGGCGCCATTTTTCCCTCACAGCTTCGCTGGAAGGAAGCTCCCTGGCTCTCCCCTGCAGTCCTGCACTACAGAAAAGGGTAAAAAAGAGAGGGGGGGGGGCCACAAATTAGGCGCAGTATAACTATATTTATGCAGCTATAAAGGGAAAACACACTTCTATAGGTGATATCCCTGTGATATATAGCGCTCTGGTGTGTTCTGGCATACTCTCCCTCTGTCTCCCCAAAGGGCTTTGTGGGGTCCTGTCCTCTGTAAGAGCATTCCCTGTGTGTCTGCTGTGTGTCGGTACTGCTGTCTCGACATGTATGAGGAGGAAAATGATGTGGAGGCGGAGCAAATGCCTGTGAATGTGATGTCACCCCCTGCGGGGTCGACACCTGTGTGGCTGGACTTATGGAAGGAATTGCGTGAAAGTGTCAACTCCTTACACAAAAGGTTTGACGACATAGGACAGCCGGCTACACAGCTTGTGCCTGTTCCAGCGTCTCAAATGTCATCAGGGGCTTTAAAACGCCCGCTAACTCAGGTGACAGATACAGACGTCGACACGGATACCGACTCCAGTGTCGACGATGATGATACAAGTGTACCCTCCAATAGGTCCACCTGTTACATGATTGAGGCAATGAAAAATGTTTTACGCATTTCTGATAATACCCCAGGTACCACAAAAAAGGGTATTATGTTTGGTGAGAAAAAACTACCAGTAGTTTTTCCTGCATCTGAGGAATTAAATGAGGTGTGTGAGGAAGCGTGGACTTCCCCTGATAAGAAATTGATAATTTCAAAACGATTATTGGCAGCGTACCCTTTCCCGTTAGAGGATAGGTCACGTTGGGAAACACCCCCTAGGGTAGATAACACGCTTATCAAAGAAGGTGGCACTACCGTCTCCGGATACGGCCACCCTGAAGGAACCTGCTGATAGAAAGCAGGAGGCTACCCTAAAAGCTATTTACACACACATGGGCATTATATTACGACCAGCGATTGCATCAGCTTGGATGTGCAGTGCTGCTGCTGCGTGGTCAGATGCCCTGTCAGATAATATCGATACCATGGATAGGGACAATATTTTGCTGACGATTGAGCATATAAAAGATGCAGTCTTATACATGCGTGATGCACAGAGGGATATTTGCCGGCTGGCATCAAGAATAAGCGCTATGTCCATTGCCGCCAGAAGGGGGTTATGGACTCGGCAATGGGCTGGCGATGCCGACTCAAAGCGGCACATGGAGGTTTTGCCCTATAAGGGGGTGGAACTGTTTGGGGATGGTCTTTCGGACCTCGTGTCCACAGCTACTGCTGGGAAATCGACCTTTTTGCCACAGGCTGCCCCACAGCAAAAGAAAGCACCGTATTATCAGGTACAGTCCTTTCGGCCCCAGAAAAGCAAGAGGGCTAGAGGCTCATCCTTTCTGCCGAGAGGCAAAGGTAGAGGAAAAAAGCTGCAACACACAGCTAGTTCCCAAGAGCAGAAGTCCTCCCCTGCGTCCGGTAAGTCCACAGCATGACGCTGGGGCTGCTCAGGCGGACCTGGGTACGGTGGGGGCCCGTCTCAAAAATTTCAGCACACAGTGGGCTCTCTCACAGGTGGATCCCTGGGTCCTTCAAGTAGTACTTCAGGGGTACAGACTGGAATTCGAGACGTCTCACCCCCCCCCCGCCGTTTCCTAAAATCTGCCTTACCGGCAACTCCCTCTGCCAGGGAGGCAGTGTTGGTGGCTATTCAAAAACTGTATTCACAGCAAGTGATTGTCAAGGTACCCTTCCTTCAGCAAGGAAAGGGTTACTATTCCACAATGTTTGTGGTACCGAAACCGGACTGTTCGGTGAGACCCATCTTAAATTTAAAATCCTTAAACACTTATATCAAAAGGTTCAAGTTCAAGATGGAATCGCTCAGGGCGGTTATTGCGAGCCTGGAGGAGGGGGACTACATGGTCTCCCTGGACATCAAGGATGCGTACCTACATGTCCCCATTTACCCTCCTCACCAGGAGTACCTCAGATTTGTGGTACAGGACTGTCACTATCAGTTCCAGACGCTGCCGTTTGGGTTATCCACGGCACCGAGGGTCTTTACCAAGGTAATGGCCGAAATTATGATACTCCTTCGCAAGAAAGGAGTTTCAATTATCCCGTACTTGGACGATCTCCTGATAAAGGCGAGGTCCAAGGAACAGTTGATAGTAGGGGTAGCACTTGCTCGGGAGGTGCTACAACAGCACGGCTGGATTTTCAATATTCCAAAGTCACAGCTGGTCCCAACGACACGTCTTCTGTTCCTGGGAATGATTCTGGACACAGACCAGAAAAGAGTGTTTCTTCCAGTGGAAAAAGCCGAGGAGTTGTCATCTCTAGTCAGAGACATCCTAAAACCGGGACAGGTGTCGGTACATCAATGCACACGAGTCCTGGGAAAGATGGTAGCTTCATACGAGGCAATTCCATTCGGAAGGTTCCACGCAAGGACTTTCCAGTGGGACCTGTTGGACAAATGGTCCGGGTCCCATATCCAGATAAAACAGCGGATAACCCTATCGGCAAGAACCAGGGTGTCGCCGCTGTGGTGGCTGCAGACGGCTCATCTACTAGAGGGCCGCAGATTCGGAATACAGGACTGGGTCCTGGTGACCACGGACGTCAGCCTTCGGGGCTGGGGGGCAGTCACACAGGGAAGAAATTTCCAAGGACTATGGTCAAATCAGGAGATTTCACTTCACATAAATATTCTGGAGCTAAGGGCCATTTACAATGCCCTAAGTCAAGCAAGACCCCTGCTTCAGAACCGGCCGGTGCTGATCCAGTCAGACAACATCACGGCGGTCGCCCCTGTAAACAGACAGGGCGGCACAAGAAGCAGGAGGGCAATGGCAGAAGCCACAAGGATTCTCAGATGGGCAGAGAATCATGTGTTAGCACTGACAGCAGTATTCATTCCGGGAGTGGACAACTGGGAAGCAGACTTCCTCAGCAGGCACAACCTCCACCCGGGAGAATGGGGACTTCATCCAGAAGTTTTCCGAATGCTGGTCAACCGTTGGGAAAAACCACAGGTGGACATGATGGCGTCCCGCCTAAACAAAAAGCTAAAAAGGTATTGCGCCAGGTCAAGGGACCCTCAGGCGATCGCTGTGGACGCTCTAGTGACACTGTGGGTGTACCAGTCGGTTTATGCGTTTCCTCCTCTGCCCTTCATACCCAAGGTACTGAGAATAATAAGAAGGCGAGTGAGAACTATTCTCGTGGCTCCGGATTGGCCAAGAAGGACTTGGTACCCGGAACTTCGAGAGATGCTTGCAGAGGACCCTTGGCCTCTGCCGCTCAGACAAGACCTGCTGCAGCAGGGACCCTGTCTGTTCCAAGACTTACCGCGGCTGCGTTTGACGGCATGGCGGTTGAACGCCGGATCCTGAAGGAAAAAGGTATTCCGGAGGAAGTCATCCCTACCCTGATCAAAGCCAGGAAGGATGTCACCGCAAAGCATTATCACCGCATTTGGCGGAAATATGTTGCTTGGTGTGAGGCCAAGAAGGCCCCAACGGAGGAATTTCAACTGGGTCGTTTCTTACACTTCCTGCAAGCAGGTGTGACTTTGGGCCTCAAATTGGGGTCCATTAAGGTCCAGATCTCGGCCCTGTCGATTTTCTTCCAGAAAGAACTGGCTTCTCTGCCTGAAGTTCAGACTTTTGTCAAGGGAGTCCTGCATATTCAGCCTCCTTTTGTGCCCCCAGTGGCATCTTGGGATCTCAATGTGGTCTTGGAATTTCTAAAATCACATTGGTTTGAGCCACTTAAGACTGTGGATTTAAAATATCTCACGTGGAAAGTGGTTATGTTGTTGGCTCTGGCTTCAGCCAGACGGGTGTCAGAATTGGCGGCTTTGTCCTGTAAAAGCCCCTATCTGATTTTCCATATGAATAGGGCAGAGTTGAGGACTCTTCCTCAGTTTCTCCTGAAGGTGGTGTCAGCTTTTCACTTGAACCAACCTATTGTGGTGCCTGCGGCTACTAGGGACTTGGAGGACTCCAAGTTTCTGGACGTAGTCAGGGCCCTGAAAATTTATGTTTCCAGGACGGCTGGAGTCCGGAAAACTGACTCGCTGTTTGTTCTATATGCACCCAACAAGCTGGGTGCACCTGCTTCTAAGCAGTCTATCGCGCGCTGGATTTGTAGCACTATTCAGCTGGCGCATTCTACGGTGGGACTACCGCAGCCTAAAAATGTGAAAGCCCATTCCACAAGGAAGGTGGGCTCATCTTGGGCGGCTGCCCGAGGGGTCTCGGCTTTACAACTTTGCCGAGCTGCTACTTGGTCAGGGGCAAACACGTTTGCAAAATTCTATAAATTTGATACCCTGGCTGAGGAGGACCTGGAGTTCTCTCATTCGGTGCTGCAGAGTCATCCGCACTCTCCCGCCCGTTTGGGAGCTTTGGTATAATCCCCATGGTCCTTACGGAGTTCCCAGCATCCACTAGGACGTTAGAGAAAATAAGAATTTACTCACCGGTAATTCTATTTCTCGTAGTCTGTAGTGGATGCTGGGCGCCCATCCCAAGTGCGGATTGTCTGCAATACTTGTACATAGTTATTGTTACAAAAATCGGGTTGTTATGGCGAGCCATCTGTTCAGAGGCTCCATTGTTATCATACTGTTAACCGGGGTTCCTATCACGAGTTATATGGTGTGATTGGTGTGGCTGGTATGAGTCTTACCTGGGATTCAAAATCCTTCCTTATTGTGTCAGCTCTTCCGGGCACAGTGTCCTAACTGAGGCTTGGAGGAGGGTCATAGGGGGAGGAGCCAGTGCACACCAGGTAGTCCTAAATCTTTCTTAGAGTGCCCAGTCTCCTGCGGAGCCCGTCTATTCCCCATGGTCCTTACGGAGTTCTCAGCATCCACTACGGACTATGAGAAATAGAATTACCGGTGAGTAAATTCTTATTTTTTTCAGCTCCCTGCATGTAGTCTCAAACATGCTACAATATCTGTGAATTGAACAGTCACCATTTATTCTATTACAGCAGACACATCTTCGGTGTGAAAACAGACTAAGTCTTTCTATTTGTCATGCATTTACATGTGCAAGGGTTACAGGTGAAACTCAAAAAATTAGAATATCGTGCAAAAGTTAATTTATTTCAGTAATTCAACGTAAAAGGTGAAACTAATATATAGACTCATTACATGCAAAGTGAGATTTCTCTTACGTCCTAGAGGATGCTGGGGACTCCGTAAGGACCATGGGGATAGACGGGCTCCGCAGGAGACATGGACACTTCAAGAAAGACTTTAGGTATGAGTGTGCACTGGCTCCTCCCTCTATGCCCCTCCTCCAGACCTCAGTTTACTACTGTGCCCAGAGGAGACTGGGTGCATTACAGGGAGCTCTCCTGAGTTTCCTGAAAGAAAGTATTTTGTTAGGTTTTTTATTTTCAGGGAGCCTGCTGGCAATAGACTCCCTGCATCGTGGGACTGAGGAGAGCGAAGCAGACCTACTTCTGAGAGTTTCAAGGCTCTGCTTCTTAGGCTACTGGACACCATTAGCTCCAGAGGGATCGGTACGCAGGTCTCGCCGTCCGTCCCAGAGCTGCGCCGCCGCCGTCCTCGCAGAGCCGGAAGATAGAAGCCGGGTGAGTAGGAGAAGTAAGAAGACTTCAGAGGCGGCAGAAGACTTCAGATCTTCACTGAGGTAACACACAGCACTAAAGCTGTGCGCCATTGCTCCCACACAGCACACACAGGCAGACACTGTAAGGGTGCAGGGCGCAGGGGGGGCGCCCTGGGCAGCAATAAACCTCGTTTTCTGGCAAAAGTGTGTGTGTGTGTATGTATATATATATATATATACTAGGTGCTTCATCGCGCCCTACGGGCGCTCTTCACACCGTCGCAAGGGGCTACGCCCCCTTAACCCTTGCATGCCTTTCTGGGGTTTAATATTTGTATTATATGGAGTATTACCTGCATTCCTTTGTTAGTGGTTAAATATTGCACAATGAAAGGGCGTGCGATGGTGAAGGAGGCGCAGCCCCTTGCGACGGCGTGAACAGCACCTGCAGGGCACGATGTACAGAATGTAGCGGGTGCGGGGGGGACTGCGGATGGTGTCTGTAGATGCTGCGGGTGGAGGGGAGGCAGAAGTGGGGGTGGGGCCCGGATGGGGAAGGTTCGGGAGGTGCTGCGCGTGGGGGAGGGGCAGAGGAGTGGGGGATGCAGATGGGGGAGGGGTCCGGAGGCACTGCAGGTGGGGGAGGGGCAGGGGTGCCACGGGTGGGAGAGGGGCAGGTGTGGGGATGTTGTGGATGGGTGAAGGGTTCCAGAGGTGCTGTGGGATGGGTGTGCCGGGGGTTGGGTAGGGGACCGCAGGCACCATGGGTAGGGTAGGGGCAGGTACGGGTGTTGCGGCGGATGGGAAAGGAGGTCCGGAGGTGCTGCAGGTGGTGGAGGGGCAGGTGCGGGGGTGCCATTGGTGGGGGAGGGGTGGGTGAGGGGGGGACCGCTGATGGAGGAGGGTGTCTGCAGATGCTGCAGATGGAGGGGGGCAGGTGTGGGGGGAGACGTATAAGGGGGGTGAATGGTGGAAGGGGCCTGGAGGTGCTGTGGGTGGTGAAGGGGTGGAGGAGTGGGAGCCACGGGTGGTGTAGGGGGTCTGGAGGCACAGCATGTGGGGGAGGGGTGGAGTGCCGCATGTGGTGGAGGGGAAGGTGCGGAGGTGTAGTGCATTGGGGAGAGGTCTGGAGGCGCTGCGGGTACTGTACATGCCATAAAAGGTAGTTGGAGGGTATGCAGTAACAGGGTCAGTACAGGGTTGACGGGGTCAGTACAGGGTTGACGGGGCCAGGACAGGGGTGACGGTGCCAGGACAGGGGTGACGGGGCTAGGACAGGGGTGACGGGGCTAGGACAGGGGTGACGGGGCTAGGACAGGGGTGACAGGGCCAGGACAGAAATGATAGGGACAGGATAGGGGTGACAGGGCCAGGGTAGGGGCGGCAGGACCAGGACAGGGGTGACGGGGCCAGTATAGGGTTGACAGGGCAAGCACAGGGGTAACAGGGCCAGGATAGGGGTAACAGGGCCAGCATAAGGGTGACAGGGCCAGGATAAGGGTGAAAGGGCCAGAATAAGGGTGGCAGGGCAAGGCCAGGGGTGACAGGGACATGACAGAACACAGGGCATGGGAGAGATTGGTATTAGGGACAAAACAGTGGTGACAGACAGATATGTCTTACCGGAGTCACTGCTGCTGGCTGCTGCTGTTCCATTCCAACCTGTTGGGATCTGCTGCTGCTGGAGACTTGGCATGGCTGACTCTCTCAGGCTGGAGTCCTGCTTTCTCTGCCAGTCCGCATCCCTCCCCCCCTCCTCAGTCACACACCGCAGACCTCGCGCAGCTGCCGGGCACTGTGGTAAGGTGAGACTGGAAATGACTGGTTAGCCCCCAGGAGATGCTGCGGCTGGAGGGAGGAGGGGGTCATAGCATGCACGTGGCGCGGACCTCACGGCTTCCGGGCACTGTGGTAAGGGGAGACTGGGAGTGACTGGTTAGCTCCCAGGAGACGCTGCGGCTGGAGGGAGGAGTGGGTCAGAGCCTGCAAGCAGCTCGGATTTCTGCAGCGCTACCCGCCAGCTAAAGTGTGTGAATGAGCTGGGCGCACTCCACTGCGGGTGGCAGCGCTGCAGCTAGCGGTGGGGTTGCCGGGGCTGGAGATAACAGAGGCAGTATGGAACCTGCACAGCGGCAGGTGCCCCACTAAACTGCAGCTAAGAAGCGTGGAGTGTGTCAGAAAGTGACGCTCCTCCGCACCAGAGAGACCCTGCTGAGTATGCCGATGTGGGGGGTCAAGCACACAGTGAGCCGGTGCCCGTCTGTCTGTATGACATACCCCTCACACACCCCCATACCTCCCAAATGTCCCGATTTTCGCGGGACAGTCCCATTTTTTGGGGTCTGTCCCGCTGTCCCACCCGCGGGTCGCAGTGTCCGGCGGTGGGGGGGGGCAGTTGGAAAGCTCCTGTACTCGCTGTTCTGCTTAGCAGAGCAGCGGTGAATAGTGGAGACAGAGGGAGAGGGGGCATCAGGGGGTACGGATTACTGGGGGGGTTCCAGCAGCAGAGCCGGATTAAGGGGGGGGGGGTGGCCAGGGGATACGTACCGTTGGTCCCACAGTTTTAGGGGGCCCCCCGGCTGGAGTAGCTCTGTCCCAGCTCAGAAGCTCCCCCCGTCCTGCCAGCAACAGCGGCAGCATTGTGCTACAGTCGGCACACGCTGCTGCATATTGGCAGGTCTGTGGTGTTGCAGGGAGGCAGCAGTCTCCCTGCTTTCTTCTCCCTGTGCGGGTGTGTAGGGGGAGCGACCACGTCCTCTGGATTTAGCCCTAGCTGAGGGGCCAAAATCCCATAAAAAAAATAAAAATCGGAATTTGCATAAGGGGGCGTGGCCGCGCGGGCCGCGATTAGGCCACGCCCCCAACCCACAGCAGGCACAGCAATGAGATAGGGCTCCCCTGTCTCAAGTTCCCTGTGCCCCCCGGACTCATAATCAGCCCCTGGGGGCATGCCAGCAGCTCACAGAGCGCTGGGCATGCCCCCTCACTGACGAAAACGGGGACCCTCCCGTGAAGCCACGCCCCCTTTTCGCCGAGTGTGTTTCCCTCCTTCTGCCTGGAGAAAGCTCCTGCAGAAAGCTGGGAGGTATGCACCCCTGCCTGTGCCATGCCCAATGCCCATGCTATCTGCTTCTGCTCCTAGTCTCCTGTAGATTTGGCCAGATCTCTGTGACTCATTTGAATAACTCCGCCCACTGTTGTGACTCCGCCCTGCGTTAGCAAATGAATCACAAGGTCACAGAATAGGGCTATTATATAGGAGATATATATAGCTGGGCACTGTATATATAAAGAGCCAAAACTAGGTTTTTTACATATTTGAGCGGGACAGAAGCCTGCCGCTGAGGGGGCGGGACTTCTTCCTCAGCACTCACCAGCGCCATTTTCTCCACAGCACAGCGCTGAGAGGAAGCTCCCCTGCTTATCCACGGTGAAAGAGGGTTTTTTAAAAGGGGGGGGCACATATTTGGCGCAATATACAGATTACAGCGCTATCTAGGTAAACATATTGTGTTTTTCTCTAACGTCCTAGTGGATGCTGGGGACTCCGTAAGGACCATGGGGAATAGACTGGCTCCGCAGGAGACAGGGCACTTTAAGAAAGAATTTGGATTCTGGTGTGTTCTGGCTCCTCCCTCTATGCCCCTCCTCCAGACCTCCGTTTGAATCTGTGCCCGGACGAGCTGGGTGCTACTTAGTGAGCTCTCCTGAGCTTGCTATAAGAAAGTATTTTGTTAGGTTTTTTATTTTCAGAGAGATCTGCTGGCAACAGGCTCTCTGCTACGTGGGACTGAGGGGAGAGAAGCAGCCCTACTCACTGAAGATAGGTCCTGCTTCTTAGGCTACTGGACACCATTAGCTCCAGAGGGATCGTACACAGGAACGCACCCTTGGTCGTCCGATCCCGGAGCCGCGCCGCCGTCCCCCTCGCAGAGCCGGAAGACAGAAGCCGGTGACAGAAGCAAGAAGACTTCGAAATCGGCGGCAGAAGACTCCAGTCTTCATATGAGGTAGCGCACAGCACTGCAGCTGTGCGCCATTGCTCCCACACTAAACCCACATACTCCGGTCACTGTAGGGTGCAGGGCGCAGGGGGGGGCTTCCTGGGCAGCAATTAGAGACTTCTTTGGCAAAAGTTGGCATAATATACAGTTGGGCACTGTATATATGTATGAGCCCCCGCCAAAATTGTACATTAAAGCGGGACAGAAGCCCGCCGTCGAGGGGGCGGGGCTTCTTCCTCAGCGCCATGTTTTTTCTCCACAGCACCGCTGAGAGGAAGCTCCCCAGTCTCCCCTGCAGTTACACGGTAGAAGAGGGTAAAAAGAGAGGGGGGGGGTACATAATTAGGCGCAAAAATCAATATAAACAGCAGCTACTGGGTTAACATTAAGTTACTGTGTTATTCCTGGGTTAATAGCACTGGGGTGTGTGCTGGCATACTCTCTCTCTGTCTCTCCAAAGGGCCTTATGGAGGAATTGTCTTCAGATGAGCATTCCCTGAGTGTGTGGTGTGTCGGTACGTGTGTGTCGACATGTCTGAGGTAAAAGGCTCCCCTAAGGAGGAGATGGAGCAAATATATGCGTGAGAGGGTGTCTCCGTCGACAACGCCGACACCGGTTTGGATATGTGTAATTAAGTGCTAAGGTGAATTTATTGCACAAAAGATTAGAGAACAGACAGGAAATGTCTGTCCCTATGTCGCAGAGACCTTTAGAGTCTCTCAATGCTCACTATCCAAAATAATAGACACTGATATCGACACGGAGTTTGACTCCAGTGTCGACTACGATAATGCAAAGTTACAGCCAAAATGGCAGAAAAGTATTCAATATATGATTATTGTAATAAAAGATAATTTGCATATCACTGATGACTCATCTGTCCCTGACACAAGGGTACACATGTTTAAGGGGAAGAAAGCTGAGGTAAATTTCCCTCCTCTCATGATGAAAAAGAGCGGGAATCTCCAGACAAGAGACTGCAGTTTCCCACAAAGAATTCTCAGGCTGTATCCTTTCCCCACTAGGGCCAGGATATGATGGGAATCTTCCCCTAGGGTGTCACGTTTGCCCAAAAGGTAGCCCTGACGTAACAGCTATTCTCAGGGATCCTGCAGATAGCGTGCACATTGTGGTACACTACTCAGACCGGCGATTGTGTCGGCATGGGTTTATAGCACTGTGGCAGCGTGGACAGGTACCTTATCAGCAGAGATTGAGACCCTAGTATGCATATATATATATATAGAAGAAAAACACAGGCGGCACTCCCAGACTTGTAAAGGTGAAAAAAACTTTATAACGACGTTTCGGGGGGTCTCACCCCATCATCAGGCTAACCTACATCATACAAAGTGAATAGATTTATACTCACCGGTCTTCTGTGCTCCTGCCCGTCACCGGCAGCCGCCACAGACTCCGTCACTGTACTTCCGGCCTCAGACTGCTGACATCAGCGGAAGCTACGGACAGACGCGACTTGCGCCGGGAGGGACTAGGAAAAAGCAACAGAGCGCCGATAAGTTACCATAGCAACATATAAACAATACAGTGATACAAACAAAACTCAGATGCGGGGAAACAAACAAATCCCCACAATAAAAAATCGTGCAAAACACAACATAACTACTACATGTATGTGGTAACTACCTCATTATAGCACAAATTACCTAATTTTGGTCGTGTATCTATTAACCCACGGAACCCTCTGCATAGTATTCAATTCAGGTACTTTTTCTTTAATTAGATCCAAAAGCAAATCTTTAATTAGATCCAAAAGCAAATATATAGGTAAAAAGGCCAAACAGCTTTGGCCTATTATTAGTTCGGATCCTGAATTGCCATCTCTTAGGGACACCCGGCTGCTCCCCAGTTTTACTAGGGGACCTAATGTCAAAGATCTGGTAGTGCGCACAGACATCACAGGGATGGGGCCCCCTAAACAACACTTTCTGTCGAGAAAGGGAGGGTGTTATAAATGCACAGGGTGCACCACGTGCAGTGCACTTATTACAGGTAATAAATTCAGTCACCCGTATTCGGGCAAACAGTTTACCATCAAGTCTGTCTTGACATGCTCATCCAGGTTTGTTGTTTACCTGTTGTCTTGTCCCTGTGGTCTCCATTATGTGGGCAAGACAGAGAGGCAATTCAAAGAAAGAATTGCCCAACATCGTGCTGCCATTAGGGCGGCACTATTGGCAGGCACCAGTGACCAGGCCGTGGCAAGGCACTTTGCACAGGCCAGGCATGGTATGTCGGCTTTGAGATACAGGATGATTGCACAGGTCCCGGACTCCCTACGTAGGGGAGATCGAGCTAAGAAACTTCTTCAATTAGAGGCACGGTGGATCCATGCTTTGGATACCGTTAGCCCTAGGGGGCTCAATGAGTCCCTAAGCCTTTCTGCCTTTTTATAATTTATAAATTATTAACCTTGGTTGGTGCTCTGTTCTTAGGGGTATATGTATATTTTTCCTAAATGAGTAATTTACACTTTGGATGAGTTGTTTGGGAGATAGTTATTTGTTTCAGGTTTTAGTATTTAAATAATCTTGTATATAAGATTCATGTAGTAGTTTTCAAATAAAATATACATAGCTCTCCTTCCAAACAGATATAAACAACCCTCTATAAATATACATATAATTACCCTAAAAAATAAAAAAAAAATTGTAAATAAAGCTGCTAGTTTGATATGACCATATGTATAAGGCATGATTATAAGTATGGAGATGCTAAAAATTTTTTTGAGTAATGTTTTGCATAGGTCATACATATCTGCGTGCTGTTAGGTAATTTGTGCTATAATGAGGTAGTTACCACATACATGTAGTAGTTATGTTGTGTTTTGCACGATTTTTTATTGTGGGGATTTGTTTGTTTCCCCGCATCTGAGTTTTGTTTGTATCACTGTATTGTTTATATGTTGCTATGGTAACTTATCGGCGCTCTGTTGCTTTTTCCTAGTCCCTCCCGGCGTAAGTCGCGTCTGTCCGTAGCTTCCGCTGATGTCAGCAGTCTGAGGCCGGAAGTACAGTGACGGAGTCTGTGGCGGCTGTCGGTGACGGGCGGGAGCACAGAAGACCGGTGAGTATATATCTTCACTTTGTATGATGTATGTTAGCCTGATGATGGGGTGAGACCCCCCGAAACGTCGTTATAAAGTTTTTTTCACCTTTACAAGTCTGGGAGTGCCGCCTGTGTTTTTCTATATCTATGGGAAATTTTCTCTTGGATGGCACACCAGCAAGTTTCCAGGAGGTAACACTGTCCTCAGTGCCGGATTTGTGTATCCATGTATATATAGAGATATATATATATATATATATAGAGATATATATATATATATATATATATATATATTAAAGATGCTGTCTTAGGAGATATGTATGTATAAAACATGCCCAAAGAGACATGAGTATACTGGGTCCTAGAGTCAAAGCTATGTCGATTTCTACTTGTCGTGTCCTGTAGAATATGCAATGGACAGATGATGCCGACTTAAGAGGCATATGGAAGGCTGAGGATTGTGTGGAGAAGGGTTCTCGGACCTGGTCTCCACAGCTATAGCTGGTAATTCTGATATTTTGCCTTATATTCCTGCACAGCCTAGGAAAGCACGACATTATTAAATGCAGCCTTTCAAAAAAGAGACAAGAAAGTCCGAGGTGCGTCCTTTCTTGCCAGAGGCGGTGGTAGAGGAAAGAAGCTGCACAACACAGCTAGTTCCCAGGAACAGAAGTCCTCCCCGGCCTCTACAAAAATCCACTGCATGTCGCTGGGGCTCCACAAGCGGAGCTAGGCCCGGCGGGGGCACGCCTTCGTAAGTTCAGCCACAAGTGGGTTCACTCCCTGTTAGATCCCTGGGCAATAGATATTGTGTCTCAGGGATACAAGCTTGACTTTGAGAAGATGCCCCCTCACCGACGGCCCTGCCGGCTTCCCCCCACGAGAGGGATCAGTGTTAACTGCAATTCACAAATTATATCTTCAACAGGTGGTGGTCAAGGTTCCTCTCCTTCAACAAGGAGGGGGGTATTATTCGACCATGTTGTAGTCCCGAAACCAGACGGTTCGGTCAGACCCATATTGAATTTAAAATCCCTGAACATATACCTGAAAAGGTTCAAGTTCAAGATGGAATCGCTAAGTGCGGTCATTGCAAGCCTGAAAGGGGGAGAGTTTATGGTGGCTCGGGACATAACGGATGCATACCTTCATGTCTCCCATTTATCCACCTCATCAGGCGTACCTCAGAATTGCGGTACGGGATTGTTATTACCAATTTCAGACGTTGCCGTTTGGTCTCTCCACGGCCTTGAGAATATTCACCATGGTAATGGCGGAAATGATGGTGCTCCTGCGGAAGCAAGGTGTCACTATTATCACGTACTTGGACGATCTCCTCATAAAAGCGAGATCAAGAGAGCAGTTGCTGAACAGCGTATCGCTTTCTCTGGAAGTGTAATGGCAACACGGCTGGATTCTATATATTCCAAAGTCGCAGTTGGTCCTTACAGCTCATCTGCCTCTCCTAGGCATGATCCTAGACACAGACCAGAAAAGGGTTTATCTCCCGATAGAGAGAGCTCAGGAGCTCGTGACACTGGTCAGGAATCTATTAAAACCAAAACAGGTGTCAGTGCATCACTGCACTCAAGTCCTGGGAAGGAGGGTGGCATCATACGAGGCCATTCCCTTCGGCAGGTTCCATGCGAGGACCTTCCAATGGGATTTACTGGACAAGTGGTCCGGATCACATCTTCAGATGCATCGGTTTATCACCCTATCCCCCAGGGCCAGGGTGTCTCTCCTGTGGTGGCTGCAAAGTGCTCACCTTCTCGAAGGTCGCAAATTCGGCATTCAGGACTGTGTCCTGGTGACCACGGAGGCAAGCCTCCGAGGGTGGGGGGCAGTCACACAGGGAAGAAATTTCCAAGGGCTGTGGTCAAGGCAGGAGACTTGCCTTCACATCAATATCCTGGAACTAAGGGCCATATACAATGCCCTAAGTCAAGCGGAGACCCTGCTTCGCGACCACCCGGTTCTGATTCAGCCAGACAATATCACCGCAGTGGCTCATGTAACCGCCAAGGCGGCACAACGAGCAGGGTGGCGATGGTAAAAGCCACCAGAATTCTTTGCTGGGCGGAGAATCACGTAAGCGCACTGTCAGTAGTGTTCATTCCGGGGGTGGACAACTGGGAAGCAGACTTCCTCAGCAGGCACGACCTCCACCCGGGAGAGTGGGGACTTCATCACGAAGTCTTCATGCAGATTGCAAGTCGGTGGGAACTGCCACAGGTGGACATGATGGCATCTCGCCTCAACAAAAAGCTGCAGAGATATTGCGCCAGGTCAAGAGACCCTCAGGCGATAGCTGTGGACGCACTGGTGACACCGTGGGTGTTCCCGTCGGTCTATGTATTTCCTCCTCTTCCTCTCATACCCAAGGTGCTGAGAATCATAAGAAAAGAGGAGTGAGAACAATACTCTTTGTTCCGGATTGGCTAAGAAAGCCTTGGTTTCCAGATCTACAAGAAATGCTCACAGAGGACCCGCGGCCTCTGCCTCTAAGACAGGACTTGTGCAACAGGGGCCCTGTCTGTTCCAAGACTTACCGCGGCTGCGTTTGACGGCATGGCGGTTGAACGCCGGATCCTAGCAGAAAAAGGCATTCCGGATGAGGTCATTCCTACGCTGATAGAGGCTAGGAAGGATGTGACGGCTCAACATTATCACCGTATATGGCGAAAATATGTTGCTTGGTGTGAGGCCAGGAATGCCCCTACGGAGGAATTCTAGCTGGGCCGTTTTCCTTCACTTCCTACAGTCGGGAGTGACTTTGGGCCTGAAATTGGGTTCCATTAAGGTCCAGATTTCGGCTCTATCCATTTTCTTTCAAAAAGACCTGGCTTCTCTTCCTGAAGTCCAGACGTTTGTAAGGTGAGTGCTGCATATTCAGCCCCCTTTTGTGCCTCCAGTGGCACCTTGGGATCTTAACGTGGTGTTGAGTTTTCTGAAATCACACTGGTTTGAACCGCTCAAGACGGTGGAATTGAAATATCTCACGTGGAAGGTGGTCATGCTACTAGCCTTGGCTTCGGTTAGGCGTGTGTCAGAATTGGCGGCTTTGTCACATAAAAGCCCTATCTGGTTTTCCATATGGAAAGGGCAGAATTGCGGAATCGTCCACAATTTCTGCCAAAGGTGGTGTCATCCTTTCATATGAACCAACCTATTGTGCCTGTGGCTACTCGTGATTTGGAGGATTCCGAGTTACTAGATGTGGTCAGGGCTTTGAAGGTTTATGTAGCCAGAACGGCTAGAGTCAGGAAAACTGAGTCGCTGTTTATCCTGTATGCATCCAACAAGCTGGGTGCTCCTGCTTCAAAGCAAACTATTGCTCGCTGGATCTGTAACACGATTCAGCAGGCTCATTCTGCGGCTGGATTGCCGCTTCCAAAATCAGTAAAAGCCCACTCCACAAGGAAGGGGGGCTCTTCTTGGGCGGCTGCCCGAGGGGTCTCGGCATTACAGCTTTGCCGAACAGCTACTTGGTCAGGTTCGAACACTTTTGAAAAGTTTTACAAGTTTGATACCCTGGCTGAGGAGGCCCTTGTGTTTGCTCATTCGGTGCTGCAGAGTCGTCCGCACTCTCCCGCCTGTTTGGGAGCTTTGGTATAATCTAGAGATGAGCGCCTGAAATTTTTCGGGTTTTGTGTTTTGGTTTTGGGTTCGGTTCCGCGGCCGTGTTTTGGGTTCGAACGCGTTTTGGCAAAACCTCACCGAATTTTTTTTGTCGGATTCGGGTGTGTTTTGGATTCGGGTGTTTTTTTCAAAAAACACTAAAAAACAGCTTAAATCATAGAATTTGGGGGTCATTTTGATCCCAAAGTATTATTAACCTCAAAAACCATAATTTACACTCATTTTCAGTCTATTCTGAATACCTCACACCTCACAATATTATTTTTAGTCCTAAAATTTGCACCGAGGTCGCTGTGTGAGTAAGATAAGCGACCCTAGTGGCCGACACAAACACCGGGCCCATCTAGGAGTGGCACTGCAGTGTCACGCAGGATGTCCCTTCCAAAAAACCCTCCCCAAACAGCACATGACGCAAAGAAAAAAAGAGGCGCAATGAGGTAGCTGTGTGAGTAAGATTAGCGACCCTAGTGGCCGACACAAACACCGGGCCCATCTAGGAGTGGCACTGCAGTGTCACGCAGGATGGCCCTTCCAAAAAACCCTCCCCAAACAGCACATGACGCAAAGAAAAAAAGAGGCGCAATGAGGTAGCTGTGTGAGTAAGATTAGCGACCCTAGTGGCCGACACAAACACCGGGCCCATCTAGGAGTGGCACTGCAGTGTCACGCAGGATGTCCCTTCCAAAAAACCCTCCCCAAACAGCACATGACGCAAAGAAAAAAAGAGGCGCAATGAGGTAGCTGACTGTGTGAGTAAGATTAGCGACCCTAGTGGCCGACACAAACACCGGGCCCATTTAGGAGTGGCACTGCAGTGTCACGCAGGATGTCCCTTCCAAAAAACCCTCCCCAATCAGCACATGATGCAAAGAAAAAGAAAAGAAAAAAGAGGTGCAAGATGGAATTGTCCTTGGGCCCTCCCACCCACCCTTATGTTGTATAAACAAAACAGGACATGCACACTTTAACCAACCCATCATTTCAGTGACAGGGTCTGCCACACGACTGTGACTGATATGACGGGTTGGTTTGGACCCCCCCCAAAAAAGAAGCAATTAATCTCTCCTTGCACAAACTGGCTCTACAGAGGCAAGATGTCCACCTCATCATCACCCTCCGATATATCACCGTGTACATCCCCCTCCTCACAGATTATCAATTCGTCCCCACTGGAATCCACCATCTCAGCTCCCTGTGTACTTTGTGGAGGCAATTGCTGCTGGTCAATGTCTCCGCGGAGGAATTGATTATAATTCATTTTAATGAACATCATCTTCTCCACATTTTCTGGATGTAACCTCGTACGCCGATTGCTGACAAGGTGAGCGGCGGCACTAAACACTCTTTCGGAGTACACACTTGTGGGAGGGCAACTTAGGTAGAATAAAGCCAGTTTGTGCAAGGGCCTCCAAATTGCCTCTTTTTCCTGCCAGTATAAGTACGGACTGTGTGACGTGCCTACTTGGATGCGGTCACTCATATAATCCTCCACCATTCTATCAATGTTGAGAGAATCATATGCAGTGACAGTAGACGACATGTCCGTAATCGTTGTCAGGTCCTTCAGTCCGGACCAGATGTCAGCATCAGCAGTCGCTCCAGACTGCCCTGCATCACCGCCAGCGGGTGGGCTCGGAATTCTGAGCCTTTTCCTCGCACCCCCAGTTGCGGGAGAATGTGAAGGAGGAGATGTTGACAGGTCGCGTTCCGCTTGACTTGACAATTTTGTCACCAGCAGGTCTTTCAACCCCAGCAGACTTGTGTCTGCCGGAAAGAGAGATCCAAGGTAGGCTTTAAATCTAGGATCGAGCACGGTGGCCAAAATGTAGTGCTCTGATTTCAACAGATTGACCACCCGTGAATCCTTGTTAAGCGAATTAAGGGCTCCATCCACAAGTCCCACATGCCTAGCGGAATCGCTCCGTGTTAGCTCCTCCTTCAATGTCTCCAGCTTCTTCTGCAAAAGCCTGATGAGGGGAATGACCTGACTCAGGCTGGCAGTGTCTGAACTGACTTCACGTGTGGCAAGTTCAAAGGGCATCAGAACCTTGCACAACGTTGAAATCATTCTCCACTGCGCTTGAGACAGGTGCATTCCACCTACTATATCGTGCTCAATTGTATAGGCTTGAATGGCCTTTTGCTGCTCCTCCAACCTCTGAAGCATATAGAGGGTTGAATTCCACCTCGTTACCACTTCTTGCTTCAGATGATGGCAGGGCAGGTTCAGTAGTTTTTGGTGGTGCTCCAGTCTTCTGTACGTGGTGCCTGTACGCCGAAAGTGTCCCGCAATTCTTCTGGCCACCGACAGCATCTCTTGCACGCCCCTGTCGTTTTTTAAAAAATTCTGCACCACCAAATTCAAGGTATGTGCAAAACATGGGACGTGCTGGAATTTGCCCATATTTAATGCACACACAATATTGCTGGCGTTGTCCGATGCCACAAATCCCCAGGAGAGTCCAATTGGGGTAAGCCATTCCGCGATGATCTTCCTCAGTTGCCGTAAGAGGTTTTCAGCTGTGTGCGTATTCTGGAAAGCGGTGATACAAAGCGTAGCCTGCCTAGGAAAGAGTTGGCGTTTGCGAGATGCTGCTACTGGTGCCGCCGCTGCTGTTCTTGCGGCGGGAGTCCATACATCTACCCAGTGGGCTGTCACAGTCATATAGTCCTGACCCTGCCCTGCTCCACTTGTCCACATGTCCGTGGTTAAGTGGACATTGGGTACAACTGCATTTTTTAGGACACTGGTGAGTCTTTTTCTGACGTCCGTGTACATTCTCGGTATCGCCTGCCTAGAGAAGTGGAACCTAGATGGTATTTGGTAACGGGGGCACACTGCCTCAATAAATTGTCTAGTTCCCTGTGAACTAACGGCGGATACCGGACGCACGTCTAACACCAACATAGTTGTCAAGGCCTCAGTTATCCGCTTTGCAGCAGGATGACTGCTGTGATATTTCATCTTCCTCGCAAAGGACTGTTGAACAGTCAATTGCTTACTGGAAGTAGTACAAGTGGGCTTACGACTTCCCCTCTGGGATGACCATCGACTCCCAGCAGCAACAACAGCAGCGCCAGCAGCAGTAGGCGTTACACGCAAGGATGCATCGGAGGAATCCCAGGCAGGAGAGGAATCGTCAGAATTGCCAGTGACATGGCCTGCAGGACTATTGGCATTCCTGGGGAAGGAGGAAATTGACACTGAGGGAGTTGGTGGGGTGGTTTGCGTGAGCTTGGTTACAAGAGGAAGGGATTTACTGGTCAGTGGACTGCTTCCGCTGTCACCCAAAGTTTTTGAACTTGTCACTGACTTATTATGAATGCGCTGCAGGTGACGTATAAGGGAGGATGTTCCGAGGTGGTTAACGTCCTTACCCCTACTTATTACAGCTTGACAAAGGGAACACACGGCTTGACACCTGTTGTCCGCATTTCTGTTGAAATACCTCCACACCGAAGAGCTGATTTTTTTGGTATTTTCACCTGGCATGTCAACGGCCATATTCCTCCCACGGACAACAGGTGTCTCCCCGGGTGCCTGACTTAAACAAACCACCTCACCATCAGAATCCTCCTGGTCAATTTCCTCCCCAGCGCCAGCAACACTCATATCCTCCTCATCCTGGTGTACTTCAACACTGACATCTTCAATCTGACTATCAGGAACTGGACTGCGGGTGCTCCTTCCAGCACTTGCTGGGGGCGTGCAAATGGTGGAAGGCGCATGCTCTTCACGTCCAGTGTTGGGAAGGTCAGGCATCGCAACCGACACAATTGGACTCTCCTTGTGGATTTGGGATTTCGAAGAATGCACAGTTCTTTGCTGTGCTGCTTTTGCCAGCTTTAGTCTTTTCATTTTTCTAGCGAGAGGCTGAGTGCTTCCATCCTCATGTGAAGCTGAACCACTAGCCATGAACATAGGCCAGGGCCTCAGCCGTTCCTTGCCACTCCGTGTCGTAAATGGCATATTGGCAAGTTTACGCTTCTCCTCCGACAATTTTATTTTAGGTTTTGGAGTCCTTTTTTTTCTGATATTTGGTGTTTTGGATTTGACATGCTCTGTACTATGACATTGGGCATCGGCCTTGGCAGACGACGTTGCTGGCATTTCATCGTCTCGGCCATGACTAGTGGCAGCAGCTTCAGCACGAGGTGGAAGTGGATCTTGATCTTTCCCTAATTTTGGAACCTCAACATTTTTGTTCTCCATATTTTAATAGGCACAACTAAAAGGCACCTCAGGTAAACAATGGAGATGGATACTAGTATACAATTATGGACTGCCTGCCGAGTGCAGACACAGAGGTAGCCACAGCCGTGAACTACCGTACTGTACTGTGTCTGCTGCTAATATAGACTGGTTGATAAAGAGATGTCTATGTAACTATGTATGTATAAAGAAGAAAGAAAAAAAAACCACGGTTAGGTGGTATACAATTATGGACGGACTGCCTGCCGAGTGCAGACACAGAGGTAGCCACAGCCGTGAACTACCGTACTGTACTGTGTCTGCTGCTAATATAGACTGGTTGATAAAGAGATGTCGTAGTAGTATGTATGTATAAAGAAGAAAAAAAAAACCACGGTTAGGTGGTATACAATTATGGACGGACTGCCTGCCGAGTGCAGACACAGAGGTAGCCACAGCCGTGAACTACCGTACTGTGTCTGCTGCGACTGGATGATAAATGATATAAAAAATATATATATATCACTACTGCAGCCGGACAGGTATATATTATATATTATATAATGACGGACCTGCTGGACACTGTCTGTCAGCAGAATGAGTTTTATTTTTATAGAATAAAAACAACAACAACACACAAGTGAAGTCACACGACGAGTGTTTAACTTTTTCAGGCAATCACAATATAAGTATACTACTAACTATACTGGTGGTCAGTGTGGTCAGGTCACTGGTCAGTCACACTGGCAGTGGTACTCCTGCAGCAAAAGTGTGCACTGTTTAATTTTAATATAATATTATGTACTCCTGGCTCCTGCTATAACCTATAACTGGCACTGCAGTGCTCCCCAGTCTCCCCCACAATTATAAGCTGTGTGAGCTGAGCAGTCAGACAGATATATAATATATATAGATGATGCAGCACACTGGGCTGAGCCTGAGCAGTGCACACAGATATGGTATGTGACTGAGTCACCGTGTGTATCGCTTTTTTCAGGCAGAGAACGGATATATTAAATAAACTGCACTGTCTGGTGGTCACTCACTATATAATATTATGTACTCCTGGCTCCTGCTATAACCTATAACTGGCACTGCAGTGCTCCCCAGTCTCCCCTACAATTATAAGCTGTGTGAGCTGAGCAGTCAGACAGATATATAATATATATAGATGATGCAGCACACTGGGCTGAGCCTGAGCAGTGCACACAGATATGGTATGTGACTGAGTCACTGTGTGTATCGCTTTTTTCAGGCAGAGAACGGATATATTAAATAAACTGCACTGTCTGGTGGTCACTCACTAGTAAACTCTCTGCACTCTCTACACTTCTACAGTACTCCTCCTAGTCCTAAGCTCCAGTAAATCTCTCTCTCTTATAATCTAAATGGAGAGGACGCCAGCCACGTCCTCTCCCTATCAATCTCAATGCACGTGTGAAAATGGCGGCGACGCGCGGCTCCTTATATAGAATCCGAGTCTCGCGAGAATCCGACAGCGTCATGATGACGTTCGGGCGCGCTCGGGTTAACCGAGCAAGGCGGGAGGATCCGAGTCTGCTCGGACCCGTGAAAAAAACCATGAAGTTCGGGCGGGTTCGGATTCAGAGAAACCGAACCCGCTCATCTCTAATCCCCATGGTCCTTACGGAGTCCCCAGCATCCACTAGGACGTTAGAGAAAATAAGATTTTACTTACCGGTAAATCTATTTCTCGTAGTCCGTAGTGGATGCTGGGTGCCCGTGCCAAGTGCGGACTTCTTCTGCAATACTTGTATATAGTTATTGCTTAAATAAGGGTTATGTTTGGTTGCATCAGGGTTGATCTGATGCTCCGTTGTTGTTCATACTGTTAACTGGGTATGTTTATCACAAGTTATACGGTGTGATTGGTGGGACTGGTATGAGTCTTGCCCTGGATTCCAAAATCCTTTCCTTGTACTGTCAGCTCTTCCGGGCACAGTTTCTCTAACTGAGGTCTGGAGGAGGGGCATACAGGGAGGAGCCAGAACACACCAGAATCCAAATTCTTTCTTAAAGTGCCCTGTCTCCTGCGGAGCCCGTCTATTCCCCATGGTCCTTACGGAGTCCCCAGCATCCACTACGGACTACGAGAAATAGATTTACCGGTAAGTAAAATCTTATTTTTCCTGGGTCATATAGCGCTGGGTGTGTGCTGGCATACTCTCTCTGTCTCTCCAAAGGGCCTTGTGGGGGAACTGTCTTCAGATAAGAGGATTCCCTGAGTGTGTGGTGTGTCGGTACGTGTGTGTCGACATGTCTGAGGTGGAAGGCTTTCCGGAGGAGGAGGAGAAAATGAATGTGGTGTCTCCGTCCACAACGCCGACACCTGACTGGATGGATATGTGGAATGTTTTAAGTGCTAATGTAAATTTATTGCACAAAAGATTAGACAAAGCGGAAGCTAGAGAACAGCCAGGGAATCAATCCATGTCTGTCTCTGTCGCAGGGACCTTCGGGGTCTCAAAAGCTCCCCACTATCCCAAATAGTAGACAGATACCGACACGGATTCTGACTCTAGTGTCGACTACGATGATGCAAAGTTACAGCCAAAATTGGCTAAATGTATTCGATATATGATTATTGCAATAAAAGATGTTTTGCATATCACAGAGGAACCCCCCCTGTCCCTGACACGAGGGTACACATGTATAAGGAAAAGAAACCTGAAGTAACCTTTCCTCCATCTCATGAGCTGAACGAGTTATGTGAAAAGGCTTGGGAATCTCCAGACAAAAAAAACTGCAGATTCCCAAAAGGATTCTTATGGCGTATTCTTTCCCGCCAAAGGACAGGATACGGTGGGAATCCTCCCCTAGGGTGGGCAAAGCGTTGACACGCTTATCCAAGAAGGTAGCGCTGCCATCCCAGGATTCGGCTACCCTCAGGGATCCTGCTGATCGCAAGCAGGAGGTTACCTTGAAGTCCATTTACACGCATTCGGGTACCTTACTCAGACCGGCTATTGCGACGGCCTGGGTGTGTAGCGCTGTAGCAGCATGGACGGATACCTTATCAGCGGAAATTGAAACCCTGGATAAGGATACCATCTTTTCTCTAACGTCCTAGTGGATGCTGGGGACTCCGTAAGGACCATGGGGAATAGACGGGCTCCGCAGGAGACATGGGCACTTTAAGAAAGAATTTAGATTCTGGTGTGCTCTGGCTCCTCACTCTATGACCCTCCTCCAGACCTCCGTTTTAATCTGTGCCCGGACGAGCTGGGTGCTGTTCAGTGAGCTCTCCTGAGCTTGCTGTAAGAAAGTAGAAGAGGGTAAAAAGAGAGGGGGGGCCACATAATTAGGCGCAAAAATCATTATAACAGCGGCTACTGGGTTAACATTAAGTTACTGTGTTCTTCCTGGGTTATATAGCGCTGGGGTGTGTGCTGGCATACTCTCTCTGTCTCTCCAAAGGGCCTTTTGGGGGAACTGTCTTCAAAAAGAGCAACCCCTGTGTGTGTGGTGTGTCGGTACGCTTGTGTCGACATGTTTGACGAGGAAGGCTATGTGGAAACAGAGCGGGAGCAAATGAATGTGGTGTCTCCGCCGACGGCGCCGACACCTGATTGGATGGATATGTGGAAGGTTTTAAATGATAATGTTAATTCCTTGCATAAAAGGTTGGATAAAGCTGAAGCCTTAGGACAGTCAGGGTCTCGGCCCATGCTTGATCCTATGTCGCAGAGGCCGTCAGGGTCTCAAAAGCGCCCACTATCCCAAATTGTTGACACTGATACCGACATGGATTCTGACTCCAGTGTCGATTACGATGATGCAAAGTTACAGCCTAAATTGGCTAAATCCATCCGTTATATGATTATAGCAATTAAGGATGTGTTGCACATCACAGAGGAAACCCCAGTCCCTGACAAGAGGGTTCATATGTATGGGGAAAAAATGCAGGTGGTGACCTTTCCCCCTTCACACGAGCTAAATGAGTTATGTGAAAAGGCTTGGGAATCTCCAGGTAAAAAACTGCAGATTTCTAAACGGATGCTTATGGCGTATCCTTTCCCGCCAACGGACAGGTTACGCTGGGAATCCTCCCCTAGGGTGGACAAAGCTTTAACACGCTTATCCAAGAGGGTATCCCTGCCGTCACAGGATACGGCCACCCTAAAAGATGCTGCGGATAGAAAGCAAGAGGGTACCCTGAAGTCCATTTATACACAAGCCTGGAAGGGGGGGATTTTATGGTGTCTCTGGACATAAAGGATGCATACCTTCATGTCCCCATTTATCCACCTCATCAGGCGTACCTCAGATTTGTGGTACAGGATTGTCATTACCAATTTCAGACGTTGCCGTTTGGTCTCTCCACGGTACCGAGAATATTTACCAGGGTAATGGCGGAAATGATGGTACTCCTGCGGAAGCAAGGGGTCACACGAGCTCATGACACTGGTCAGAAACCTATTGAAACCAAAACAGGTGTCGGTGCATCACTGCACGCGAATCCTGGGAAAGATGGTGGCATCATACGAGGCCATTCCCTTCGGCAGGTTCCATGCGAGGACCTTTCAATAGGATCTACTGGACAAATGGTCCGGATCACATCTTCAGATGCATCGGTTAATCACCCTATCCCCCAGGGCAAGGGTGTCTCTCCTGTGGTGGCTGCAGAGTGCTCACCTCCTCGAGGGCCGCAGATTCGGCATTCAGAACTGGGTCCTGGTAACCACGGATACAAGCCTCCGAGGGTGGGGGGCAGTCACACAGGGATGAAATTTCCAAGGTCTGTGGTCAAGTCAGGAGACTTGCCTCCACATCAACATCCTGGAACTAAGGGCCATATACAACGCCCTACGCCAAGCGGAGTCCCTACTTCGCGACCACCCGGTTCTGATTCAGTCAGACAACATCACCGCAGTGGCTCATGTAAACCGCCAAGGCGGCACAAGGAGCAGGGTGGCGATGGTAGAAGCCACCAGAATTCTTTGCTGGGCGGAGAATCACGTAAGCGCACTGTCAGCAGTGTTCATTCCGGGAGTGGACAACTGGGAAGCAGACGTCCTCAGCAGGCACGACCTCCACCCGGGAGAATGGGGACTTCATCCAGAAGTCTTCGCGCAGGTTGCAAGTCGGTGGGAACTGCCACAGATGGACATGATGGCATCCCGCCTCAACAAAAAGCTGCAGAGGTATTGCGCCAGGTCAAGAGACCCTCAGGCGGTAGCTGTGGACGCCCTAGCGACACCGTGGGTGTTCCAGTCGGTCTATGTGTTTCCTCCTCTTCCTCTCATCCCAAAGGTGTTGAGAATAATAAGAAAAAGACGAGTACAGACAATTCTCATTGTTCCAGATTGGCCACGAAGGACCTGGTATCCGGATCTGCAGGAGATGCTCACAGAAGATCCGTGGCCTCTTCCTCTAAGACAGGACCTGTTGCAACAGGGGCCTTGTCTGTTCCAAGACTTACCGCGGCTGCGTTTGACGGCATGGCGGTTGAACGCCGGATCCTAGCGGAAAAGGGAATTCTGGATGAGGTCATTCCTACTCTGATAAAGGCTAGGAAGGACGTGACAGCTAAACATTATCACCGTATATGGCGAAAATATGTTTCTTGGTGTGAGGCCAGGAATGCTCCTACGGAAGAATTCTATCTGGGCCGTTTCCTTCACTTCCTATAGACTGGAGTGAATTTGGGCCTAAAATTAGGCTCCATTTAAGGTTCAGATTTCGGCTTTATCAATTTTCTTTCAAAAAGAATTGGCTTTTGTGAAGGGAGTGCTGCATATTCAGCCTCCTTTTGTACCTCCGGTGGCGCCTTGGGACCTTAACGTGGTGTTGAGTTTCCTTAATGAACCACTTAAAAGTAAACCGTGGAGTTAAAATATCTCACTTGGAAAGTGGTCATGTTGTTAGCCTTGGCTTCGGCTAGGCGAGTGTTGGAATTGGCGGCTTTGTCTCATAAAAGCCCCTATCTAATTTTCCATATGGATAGAGCGGAATTGCGGACCCGTCCTCAATTTTTGCCTAAGGTGGTGTCATCTTTTCATATGAACCAACCTATTGTGGTGCCTGTGGCTACACGAGACTTGGAGGATTCAGAGTCCCTTGATGTGGTCAGGGCTTTGAAAATTTACGTGGCCAGAACAGCTAGAGTCAGAAAAACAGAAGCACTGTTTGTCCTGTATGCAGCCAACAAGGTTGGCGCTCCTGCTTCAAAGCAGACTATTGCTCGCTGGATCTGTAACACGATTCAGCAGGCACATGCGACTGCTGGATTGCCGTTACCAAAATCGGTCAAGGCCCATTCCACTAGGAAGGTGGGCTCGTCTTGGGCGGCTGTGCCGAGCTGCTACTTGGTCGGGTACAAACACCTTTGCAAAGTTCTATAAGTTTGATACCCTGGCTGAGGAGGACCTCCTGTTTGCTCAATCAGTGCTGCAGAGTCATCCGCACTCTCCCGCCCGTTTGGGAGCTTTGGTATAATCCCCATGGTCCTTACGGAGTCCCCAGCATCCTCTAGGACGTAAGAGAAAATAAGATTTTAAACCTACCGGTAAATCTTTTTCTCCTAGTCCGTAGAGGATGCTGGGCGCCCGTCCCAAGTGCGGACTACTTCTGCAAGACTTGTATATAGTTTTGCTTACATAAGGGTTATGTTATAGTTTTCATTGGTCTCCGACTGATGCTATCTTGTTTTTTCATACTGTTAACTGGTTAGTTTATCACAAGTTATACGGTGTGAATGGTGTGGGCTGGTATGAATCTTGCCCTTGGTTTAACAAAAATCCTTTCCTCGTACTGTTCGTCTCCTCTGGGCACAGTTTCTCTAACTGAGGTCTGGATGAGGGGCATAGAGGGAGGAGCCAGTGCACACCCATACCTAAAGTCTTTCTTGAAGTGCCCATGTCTCCTGCGGAGCCCATCGATCCCCATGGTCCTTACGGAGTCCCCAGCATCCTCTACGGACTAGGAGAAAAAGATTTACCGGTAGGTTTAAAATCTTATTATTTCAAGCCTTTGTTATAATTTATCTTACGTCCTAGAGGATGCTGCAGTCCACATTAGTACCATGGGGTATAGACGGGTCCACCAGGAGCCATTGGCACTTTAAAAGTTTGTGTGGGCTGGCTCCTCCCTCTGTCCCTCCTACCAGACTTAGTTTAGAAAATGTGCCCGGAGGAGCCGGTCACAGCTAGGGGAGCTCCATAGGAGTTTCTCTGGTTTTATTATTATTATTTTTGAGTATTGGGCACAGGGAGGCTGCTGGCAACAGCCTCCCTGCTTCGTGGGACTAAGGGGGGGGTGTAGTGTCCGCCCTGAGGGGTCTGAGCCACTATCCCTGCTGGCAGGACACTGCACTCCTGAGGGGAATGATCGTTTGCCACCACAGGTGATCGCTCACCCCCGCAGCATGCCTCCACCCCCTTACAGAGCCAGAAGATCAAAGTGGCGAGTGAGTCACCGACCCCCCCCTAACGAGCGGGGAGCTTGTGCAAAGATGGCAACAGGGTGGGAGCGCAGTACTAACTGCGCTCCAGAGGCTCAACGGTACTTTGTGCGGCGCTGTGAGGGGTGCCCTGAGCCAGCGCCGGAACCCTACACTGGTATTCAAGTCTGTCAGGGACCCCAGTGCCTCTGCCAGCAAAATCCTCAGGCCAGTATAAAAGAACAGGGAGCGGGAAGCAGCGCCATGAAAGGGGGCGGAGCTTCTCAGTGGACCCAGCAGTGTTCAGCGTCCTTTTTCCTTTCTGCAGATCACTGGAGATGCTGATGGGGAGTGCTGTCCCTCCTATTCAACTCCAGCTATCTTGTATGGTACCAGGGGGTTGTAGAAGGGGGGGAGGCTGTGTAACTACTGTGTAGCCTTTTAAGGAGCACAGTAAACGCTGGATAGGGGCTTCACGCTGTCTAAAAACTGCTGTGTGTGGGTTGGCTCCAATCTCTTTGGCTCTCTTGGCATTCTCTCTGCGGGGGGGGGGGGGGGGGGACTGTATCTGCCCTTTCCCTGTGTGTGTGTGTGTGTGTGTGTGTGTGTGTGTGTGTGGAGTCTCCAAAAGCCATGTCCAGGGACTCTGTCATATGCTGCAGAGAATAATTCCTCTCAGGATGATCCCATTCCATGTAATCAGGATTGTACTGTTATATCACAGATCCCTGTAAAAGAGCCTGAGTGGTTAGTCTCTATTAAGGGTATGATTTCTCAGATTTCTACTTAGGGTAGCACAGACTGAGACTGCAACTCGGGTTTTACAGAACTCTATGGCGGTTTGGTCCGGTTCTGTCCCTTCAGGGCCCTCTAACGTACACTCTCAAAAAACGTGTTCTTGCCCAGATTATGCAGGATGACACGGATACCGATTCTGACACGGCAGACGGTGATGGGGATGTGCTACGGGGGGGCGGCATCTCTTGCAAAAGGGATGCAGTTGATGATTGAGGCCATTAGAGATGTGTTGAATATTGCTGACACAACACCTGAGCAGGTTGAGGAGGCTTACTTCACAGGTAATAAGAAAGCCTCGCTAACCTTCCCTGCGTCTAAAGAATGAAACACTATATTTGAAAAATCCTGGGAAAACCCGGAGAAAAAATTCCAGATCCCAAGGAAGGTTCTGGTTGCTTTTCCCTTCCCTGAGGAGGATAGAAAGAAATGGGAAAACCCACCCATCGTTTCCAGACTGTCAAAGAAGGTGGTTTTACCTGTCCCGGGATCAACCGCGTTAAAAGAACCGGCAGATTGCAAGATTGACACTATGCTCAAATCCATATACACGGCTTCAGGGGCGATACTACGACCTACTATTGCCTCTGCATAGATTTCTAAAGCTATAGTAAAGTGATCAGGCACATTACTTGAGGACTTGGATACAATGGATAAAAGTGACGTTGAATTATTCTGACGTAATATACAGGATTCTGCAGGATTTATGGTGGAATCCATGAAAGACCTGGGTTCCATGGCTGCAGGGATGTCTGTCTCGGCTCGCAGGGGACTCTGGCTGCGCCAATGGTCTGCAGACGCGGAATCCAGGAGAGGGGTGGAGAACCTACCCTACACAGGTCAGGCTATAATTGGGGAAGCGTTGGATGCGTGGATTTCCACGGCAACCGCGGGTAAGTCACCTTTTCTTCCCTCCGCTGCACCTGCTACGAAGAAACCCTTTTCAGCTACGTCACAGTCCTTTCAGACAGCTAAAACAAGAAAATACAAGCCGTCTAACACCTTCTTTAGAGGTGGTCGGGAAAAAAAAACAAAAACGGCTACTGCAGTTTCCCAGGACCAGAAGCCTGCTTTTGGTACATCAAAATCCTCAGCATGACGGTGGACCGCACGGCCTGGAGGAAGGGCCGGTGGGGGGGGGGGGGGGAGGCTCAGACGGTTCAGCCACGTTTGGGTGTCGTCCGGCCTGGACCCCTGGATACAGGATATTGTGTCCCAGGAGTACAGGCTGGAGCTTCAAGAACTCCTGCCTCACCGATTCTTCAAATCAGGCTTACCAGCTTTGCTGGCAGACAGGGCTGTCCTACAGGAAGCCATCCAAAAATTGGAAAAGTCACAGGTCATTGTACCAGTTCCACCTCAGATGCAAAACAGGGGTTACATTTTCGTGGTACCGAAACTGGACTGTTCGGTCAGGCCAATTTTGAATAAGAAAATGTTGAACCCCTATCTGAGGGAGTTCAAATTCAAAATGGAGTCTCTGAAAGCGGTGATCTCAGGTCTGGAGGAGAGGGAGTTCCTGGATATTAAGGATGCGGATCCCATTTGGCTGCCACATCAGGCTTATCTCCGATTCGCACTGTTAGACTCACTATCAGTTCCAGGCACTGCCATAAGGCCTCTCCACGGCACTGAGGGTGTTCACCAAAGTAATGGCAGAGATGATGGTTCTCCGCAGGCAGGGAGTGAACATAATTCCATACCTGGACGATCTGCTGATAAAGGCAGTGCCAGGGAGAAGTTGTTGCAGTCCATTGCTCTCACGACTCGACTGTTCAGGGATCACGGTTGGATCCTGAACCTTCCAAAGTCACATTTGGAACCGACGAGGAGATTGTCCTGGGGATGACCCTCGACACGGAAGTGCAAAGGGATTTTTCTACCGGTGGAGAAATTGTTGGTGATGCAATCAATGGTCCGGAATGTCTTGAAGCCTGCCCGGATATCGGTTCATCAGTGCATTCGCCTTCTGGGGAAGATGGTTGCCTCCTATGAAGCTCTACCGTACGGAAGATTCCATGCTCTGCCCTTCCAGCTCGATATCCTAGATAAATGGTCGGGATCTCGTCTGTACATGCACCTGAGGATTCGGCTCTCTCCAAAGGCAAGGATTTCGCTCCTCTGGTGGCTGCAAATGCCTCACCTTCTGGAGGGCCGCAGGTTTGGAGTTCAGAACTGGATCCTTCTAACCATAGAACTGGATCCTTCTAACCATGGATGCAAGTCTCAGAGGTTGGGGAGCGGTTACCCCTGGGGAAACTTCCAAAGACGATAGTAAAATCTGGAAGCCGTTCTTCCAATTAACATTCTGGAATAAGAGCTGTGTACAACGGTCTTCTCCAGGCGGCACATCTTCTACAAGATCAGGCCATTCAAGTACAGTCGGACAATGTAACGATGGTGGCCTACATAAACCGACAGGGAGGAACAAAGAGCAGATCTCTAATGTCAGAGGTGACAAGAATTATCCTCTGGGCAGAAAGGTACGCATGGCGCTGTCAGCGATCTTCCTTCCAGGAGTGGATAACTGGGAAGCGGACTTCCTCAGTAGACACGATCTCCATCCAGTCATTGGGGCGTGCCTCAAATAGACATGATGGCCTTATGTCTCAACAGGAAACTTCGGAGGTACTGTTCCAGGTCGAGAGACCCACAAGCAGTGGCGGTGGATGCCCTGGTCACTCTGTGGGTGTTCAAGTCAGTGTATGTGTTCCACTTCCATTTCCACTCATCCCAAAAATTCTAAAACTCATAAAGAGAACAAGGGTTCAGGCAATTCTCATTGCTCCGGACTGGCCAAGACGAGTTTGGTACGCGGATCTTCTGGATTTACTGCTGGAAGATCCGAGGCCTCTTCCTCTTCGCGAGGACCTTCTACAACAGGGGCTGTTCGCTTATCAAGATTTACTGCTGCTACGTTTGACGGCATGGAGGTTGAACGTCATATATTAGCTCGGAAGGGCATTCCGAACAAGGTCATTCCTACCCTCTGTAAATACCAAATTGCTTTCTAACAAATATTTAAAATGCCCGCTCTAATATATACTGTAGACGCCTGCACATCTTATTACCATGTGCTATGAATGTGCTCTGTACGTCGCAAAACACTACACCCACACATTATCTGAGTTCCAAAGCTCATTGATGTATATATTTGTTATTAAAAGGTTATGTATTCAATATATCACAATGTACAGTATATATATATATATATATATATATATATATATATTTACAATTTATACAGTAAGCAGTTAATACAAACTAAATCAAATACATACAGTTACAGGCCAGCAAATACATCACCATATCTTTCTCATATAAATTCTTCCCTCCATATCACTCTTTCTCTCTCTAAATAAATACAGGAACTGGTCTGGCAACATCTCCACCATTGTCTGGGACAAAACAGCAACTCCTGTGTGTTTGATCAGCAATGTGCTATCTAGTTTGGGGGAGTGCACACATCTAGTCTAAGGGAGGGAACTTTCTCATTCATGATGAGTCACTGGTCAATTCATATGCAAACCAGGTTCAGCCTTGAAGACATCAAAAGGGCTGGCCTGAGTTTCCTGTCCACCACCTGTTTGGAATGTCCATTGTCCTAATAAGAGTGACTTTAGCTTTCATACATTTAATCATAACTACTTGTTGCAATGTCCTACAACTTAATAACAAGTATCAAATGAATCTACACATTAATCTGGTTACTGTAATACCAAGCACGACATGTCTATCTTGCTCTGCTCCAATAATACACATACATGACGTTACTCCATTATATAATTTTAAATCATTATGATGTCTGTCCCTTGATATGTTATAATTATGTGCTGTATGAAATGTGTCGAATCTATCTCTGTGGCATGTTTGTGTAAATGCGTATGTTACCATATATTGCTGTGCTTGCTGTGCGTATTTGCAACTTTAGCGACTCATGTGTGGAGTCTATGTTCTCTATGTAATATTTTTGACTTCGACACCTCATACAGGCTAGGAAAGGCGTAACGTCTAAAGATTACCGTCGCATTTGGAAAAAGTATGCATCTTGGTGTGAATCCAAGAAGTTTCCTGCGGTGGCGTTTCAACTGGGACGGTTTCTCCTCTTCCTGCAAGCAGGTGTGGATATGGGCCTGAGGTTGGGATCCGTGAAGGTCCAGATTTCTGCCTTACCCATTTTCTTCTAGGAACAACTGGCTGTCCTCCCTGAGGTTCAGACTTTTTTTGAAAGGGGTTCTGCACATCCAGCCTCCCTTTGTGCCACCTACGGCACCCTGGGATCTTAACATGGTGTTGCAGTTCCTCCAATCGGATTGGTTTGAGCCTCTACAGGAGGTTGAGGTCAAATTTTTCACATGGAAGGCTGTCACTTTGTTGGCCTTGGCTTCTGCTAGATGTGTGCCGGAGTTGGGGGCTTTGTCCTGTAAAAGCCCCTACTTGATCTTCCATGAAGATAGAGCTGAGCTCCGGACGCGTCAGCAGTTCCTTCCGAAGGTTGTGTCGACTTTTCATATCAATGAACCTATTGTGGTGCCAGTTGCAACTGACTCCTCAATTACTTCAAAGTCCTTGGATGTTGTAAGGGCTCTGAAAATCTATGTGAAGAGGACTGTTCATCACAGAAAATCGGACTCCGGGGGCGTGGCTTGGCTGGAGAAGAGAGCAGACGTGTCTCTGCTGCTCTCTTCTCTCCAGTGTTCTTTACAGTAATAATTCGGGGTATTCACCCCCTGGATTTCCTTTCTGGGGGCTCCTTGTCCCTCCCTGTGGGTCCCCTTAGCCCTGTGGTGTGTGCTGCGGAGCCGGGGAGCAGTTTTCACCGCTCTTGCAGGTTGCGGCCTTCACACAGGCGGAAGCCGGGGACTTGCATACTCCAGGCGCCCGCGTCTTGAGGTCCACGGCGGGAGCGCGGCGCCGGGGAGCGGCGCGGACCCCGCATACAAGCTCCGGACCACTCAGGAGCCTCCCCCGGACCTCCGGAGCACACCCCCCCCCCCCCCCCCGTGGCATAGGAGCGGAGGGACGCTGGGCAGCGGGAGACGGAGGTGGAACGGGCGGCCAGTGAGACTCGGCGGCCATCTTTAACCCTTCTGGTGTGCTGGAATTGAGGTAGCAGGGTGCTTTTGCAGCTGTGGGGGTCTCTGGGTTGGGGCTTATTCAAGTTTGGTGGCCCTCCGGCATTGTTCCCTCCCTGCTCCAACAATGGGGCCCCTGTAGCAGGATTGGTGCATTTATTTTCTTAAGTGGAGTAACAGACTTACACTAGACACCAGTCTTTTCTACTGCACCTGCCCCATCTAGTGGCCTCTAGATGCAATAGCCCACATTTCTCTCGCAGTGTGCTGGATATATAATACATATTGCTCTGCCGACTTCATCGGACCGCAGATTTCCAGGTTCCCGCCGAGACGATCGGCCGCGATGTCCACATGGATGAATTATATTATGTTCTGATAGCTATGAGAAGGGTCCGCCTGCGCCCGAATGTTCTTATGACATGATATGACAGCTCGACAATTCTGTGGATCCTTCCTGGATTGACGCTCCAGACGCCTCCTACCTCCGGTTCCTCTACCTTTTGTCATTCAGCGTTGCTATGCCTCCCAAGAAATATAAGGCTGCTAAAACTGTTTCCCAGGTGGCGTTCTTTAAACCTTCTCCCCAGGCCGCTAAAGCTAAGGACGCACGGGGTGGCGCCTCTAAACCTGCTGCTCTCGTGTCCTCACTGCTTAGAGATACGCCCGTCCCGGCCACTGCACACACCAGCTCCATTGCCGACAGCGAAGCGCTCACGGTGGGCACTATGAAGCAGCTCCTAACGCAATTTAAGGATGAAGTCGCGGCAGAATTTAGAGCGACTATGAGGGAATGCCAGCGATCTATTGACGAGATCGGAGGTCGCACCGATCACCTAGAAACGAAAATGGGTGAAGTGGTGTCGTCGCACAATGACCTAATCTCTTCACACGAACTGCTCCAAACTGAGGTCACGGCGCTTAGAGACAAACTCTCGGATATTGAAGACAGATCGAGGCGTAACAACTTAAAGCTACGAGGGGTTCCGGAAACTGTCGCTAATAGCGCTTTAAACGGCTTTGCAGTTGACCTCTTTAGCAAACTCCTTCCTTCAAACCACCCCGCGGACTTCTTAATTGTTCGTATCCATAGGCTTCCAAAAGCCAGGAATGCCCCCGATGGTGTCCCCCGGGATGTCCTTATGAGGCTACACTATTACCATGTGAAGGAGGCAATCCTGAAAGCTGCCAGACCCTCGGATGCTACGTCAGAGGCTTTGGGCTCACTTCAAATTTTCGGAGACCTGTCCCCTGCTACTTTGGCGAAACGGCGCTCTCTTTACCCCATCACATCTGTGCTACGGAAAGAGAACATTCTATACAGATGGGGATTCCCTACGAAGTTGCTCATCTCCCGAGAGGGGTCCACAGTCGTTATAACGAACGTCGAGGAGGGTAAAAAGATGCTAGCATCATGGAACTCTGCAAGTTCTCCTACACACACATCTCCCGACCGGGGCCTTCAGCGAGAGTGGGCCTCATTGGCTGCAGAACTTTGAGTATTGTTTGATTTGCTACACTTGCTTTGTTTTCATGTTTCCTAATTAGTTTGGCATGTCGTATATTCCTATGTTGCATCAACTCCTTGGCGTTTATCTGAGGAGGTTGTTTATGTGAATTGTGAGTGCTTCTAGAATGTTTTTTATTGTTGCCTCCTCACCGGTATTTCATTGTTTACTGTCTGTCTCTGCTACCCCGACTACCACCCACATTTCTTTGTTGGCTGGGAATTCTACTTAAGTTTCATTCACTCCCGGTGGCGGTCGGGGGCCCGGAGACGGGGTGACGAGAGACCACATTTAGTTTAATTTAGGTTCGGGTGCGGGCGGATTGCCACAACCCCCCACCGTTTAACTCTGAGTCGCCATGGTTAGGCGTCCAAATGTGCCCCCGAGAGGGGTTAAGGTTCTGTTTATTCTTTGTTATTTCTTTCTGAATTCCTCTTCTCTTTTGTCCTTTCTTTTCCCTTTCCTCTCTTTTTGTCCGGGTATGTTACACACACTTTTTACTTGCCAGTTGGTTGTTGATAGAAACGTATTCCCCGACAGTTTTACATTATGGTTAACATTGTCTCTATAAATGCAAAAGGGCTTAATTCCCCGCACAAGAGGAGATTAGCGCTTAATTATTTTCAAGCGGGAGTGGCAATCTTGATATCTCAGCACTGCGCGTTCTCCCTCGCTTCGCAATATTGCGACCCTGAGGGGAGAATCCTTATTCTAGTAGATACTCTTGAAAACAGAGGTGACATTGGTTTCCTGATATGCCCCTAACACCAAGGAACTAGCATTTTGTAGGAAACTCTGCGCTAAGGTGCAACAATTGGCTAAGGGTGCTTTACTCTTAATGGGGGATTTTAATTTGACTTTGGACCCTTTAGTAGATAATTCTGGCAAGCGACCCTCACTCTCCAGTCAGCTCCATAGGAATGCAAAGGGCTTTAGCCAGCTACTGGCGGAATATGATCTTTTAGACCTCTGGCGCGTTAAGCATCCAATGGATAGAGATTACACATTTTATTCCTCGGTGCACGCATCCTACTCTAGAATAGATCTAGCATTAGCAGATAAGTGGACCCTACAGTCCATCCGTAAAATAGTCATCCTTCCCATGTCCTGGTCGGATCACTCCCCACTATTCATCGTATGGGATGTAAATAATAGAAAGGTTACCCCGGCCCCCTGGCGTTTGGGTAAACTCAGTCTTCTTCAGCCGGAGACCACGCAGGCGATCCAATCCACCTTAGATTATTATCTTTCTGAGAACTCTCCCCAGGAGACGTCTATCTTCACATTCTGGTGCACCCTCAAAGCAGTGACACGAGGGACGGCAATTCAAACAGCGGCTAAACTTAAACGGGCATATCGCAAAAAATTTGAACAAACTTAACCAGAGAAGATAACTTGATTGAGTGTAATTATGCCTCGTTACTAAAAGTGTTTACTGAGCTGACTGGGAAGTGGATGCTGCAGGAGGTGTCTTGGTTGGGTAGGATTGCTGCTGCTAAGATGGTTCTATTGCCGAAATTAATGTATCTGTTTCGCGCTATACCAAGGCCCCTTCCCAGACCCTTCTATAATAAATTTAACCAGGTCCTGACCAGATATGTGTGGGGAGGATCTAGACAGAAAATTGCTAAGAAGACTCTTGTTCGGCCTAAACTGTCTGGGGGGGTAGCTTTCCCAGATATAGAAAAGTACCATGTGGCATGTCTGATAAGTCAGTCTAGGGACTGGTTTGACACCACGAGTCTGAAGCCTTGGGTTATTCTGGAAGCCTCATGCTTGGACACTGTTTCTCTCCCTGATATGTTTTGGTTACCACTGCCCGCTGCTCAGAGTAGAGCCGAATCCTGCAAGTCTATTAAAACGACCATAGATTCCTGGCATAAATTAGTACTCTCTTCAGAAGAGCTTAATTTACCCGCCCCCTGCCTGTCCTTAACTGCTCTTATGTCATTGATCCACAATGTTTCCCTAGTGGAGTGGACTCGGAAGGGGCTCACTACCGTGGGCGATTTATTTGAAGGGGACGTCTTGATGTCCTTCTCTCAATTACAATAGAGATTTGGGATTCGGACTCAGGATTTCTTTAAATACCTGCAGGTGAGAAGTTGGCTGCACTCATGTACTCCCTCACATCTCCACAAACTGTCTCTTCCGGCTTACATTGTCAGCCGACTGGAGACACCCTCGCATAAATATGGGATTACGTGGTGGTATCAATTTCAAATGACAAACGGCCCCCAGATGAAATTGAAAACTCAGACTTTATGGGAACGAGATTTGAATAGGTCCTTTACTGAGGCAGAGTGGGATGGTATATTTGGGTCTTGTTTTAAAGTCTCCAAGTGTGTTAACCACTCAGAAATGTTTTACAATCTTATACAGAGGGCCTACTTCACCCCTGCCAAGCAGCACAGAATCTGGCCTTCCCAATCTAAATCATGTTGGAGGAAATGCGGCTCCACGGGGGATATCTTTCATGTCTTTTGGGCATGTCCTCGTATACAACCACTTTGGAGAGAAGTTTTAAAAATGGCCGGCATGGTGTTGGGGCTCAGCATCCCAATGGACCCAGCTCTGGCGCTATTTCACTTATACGTAGATCGCCTCTCCGCAGGTGACCGTTATGTCTTGGGGCATATTCTGATAGCCGCTAAAGCTGCTATAGCACAGTTATGGAAATCTGAGAGTGTTCCCACCTTAGAGCTCATCCAAAATAAGATCCACAAACATTTCATTTTTGAAACCGCGGAGGCTAAATACTCCTCATCGGCTAACTCTATCCACATGAAATGGTTGGGATGGTCTGATTATAGAAGTAGAGTAGGTAGGCTAACAGTAAATAGCTCTCCAATTGACATGTCCGTGCTCGACCTCTCCTAGAATGATCTCTACGAGTATGCCGCGATACTAGATTTGTCCTCTTCATGTCTCCTTTTAGTGCTTTCTCCTTTTCTTGTGTCTGTACGTTCGATGTAACCAATTGTATACCCCTTAGACTGTGCGTTGTTTAAGTTTGCTTAAGGTAACCATTCCGGACTTCCCCTGTGTTTCCCTATTTCTTTCTTCTGTTCCCCATTTCTGTGTGTAAACTCTTCAATAAAAAATGTAATGTTTAAAAAAAAGAAAATCGGACTCCGTCCTGTATGATCCCAAGAAAATTGGGTGTCCTGCTTCTAAGTAGTGATGTGCACCGGACATTTTTCGGGTTTTGTTTTTGGATTCGGTTCCGCGGCCGTGTTTTGGATTCGGACGCGTTTTGGCAAAACCTCCCTGAAAATTTTTTGTCGGATTCGGGTGTGTTTTGGATTCGGTTGTTTTTTTACAAAAAACCCTCAAAACAGCTTAAATCATAGAATTTGGGGGTCATTTTGATCCCATAGTATTATTAACCTCAATAACCAACCATAATTTCCACTCATTTTCAGTCTATTCTGAACACCTCACACCTCACAATATTATTTTTAGTCCTAAAATTTGCACCGAGGTCGCTGGATGGCTAAGCTAAGCGACACAAGTGGCCGAAACAAACACCTGGCCCATCTAGGAGTGGCACTGCAGTGTCAGACAGGATGGCACTTCAAAAAAATTGTCCCCAAACAGCACATGATGCAAAGAAACAAAGAGGCGCACCAAGGTCGCTGTGTGACTAAGCTAAGCGACACAAGTGGCCGACACAAACACCTGGCCCATCTAGGAGTGGCACTGCAGTGTCAGACAGGATGGCACTTCAAAAAAATTGTCCCCAAACAGCACATGATGCAAAGAAAAAAAGAGGAGCACCAAGGTCGCTGTGTGACTAAGCTAAGCGACACAAGTGGCCGACACAAACACCTGGCCCATCTAGGAGTGGCACTGCAGTTTTCTAGCGAGAGGATGAGTGCTTCCATCCTCATGTGAATCTGAACCACTAGCCATGAACATAGGCCAGGGCCTCAGCCGTTCCTTGCCACTCCGTGCCGTAAATGGCATATTGGCAAGTTTACGCTTCTCATCAGACGCTTTCAATTTTGATTTTTGGGTCATTTTACTGAACTTTTGTTTTTTGGATTTTACATGATCTCTACTATGACATTGGGCATCGGCCTTGGCAGACGACGTTGATGGCATTTCATCGTCTTGGCCATGACTAGTGGCAGCAGCTTCAGCACGAGGTGGAAGTGGATCTTGATCTTTCCCTATTTTAACCTCCACATTTTTGTTCTCCATTTTTTAATGTGTGGAATTATATGCCAGTATCAATAGCAATGGCCTACTACTATATATACTGCGCACAACTGAAATGCACCACAGGTATGGATGGATAGTATACTTGACGACACAGAGGTAGGTAGAGCAGTGGCCTTCCGTACCGTACTGCTATATATACTGGTGGTCACTGTCAGCAAAACTCTGCACTGTACTCCTCCTATATAATATACTGGTGGTCCCCAGTCCCCACAATAAAGCAGTGTGAGCACAGATATATGCAGCACACTGAGCACAGATATGGAGTGTTTTTCAGGCAGACAACGTATACTGGTGGTCACTGGTCAGCAAAACTCTGCACTGTACTCCTCCTATATAATATACTGGTGGTCCCCAGTCCCCACAATAAAGCAGTGTGAGCACAGATATATGCAGCACACTGAGCACAGATATGGAGTGTATTTCAGGCAGACAACGTATACTGGTGGTCACTGTCAGCAAAACTCTGCACTGTACTCCTCCTATATAATACAGCTGCTCCCCAGTCCCCACAATTAAGCAATAAGCACAAATATTATTAACTAGGTGCTTCATCGCGCCCTACGGGCGCTCTTCACACTGTCGCAAGGGGCTACGCCCCCTTAACCCTTGCATGCCTTTCTGGGGTTTAATATTTGTATTATATGGAGTATTACCTGCATTCCTTTGTTAGTGGTTAAATATTGCACAATGAAAGGGCGTGCGATGGTGAAGGAGGCGCAGCCCCTTGCGACGGCGTGAACAGCACCTGCAGGGCACGATGTACAGAATGTAGCGGGTGCGGGGGGGACTGCGGTTGGTGTCTGTAGATGCTGCGGGTGGAGGGGGGGCAGAAGTGGGGGTGGGGCCCGGATGGGGAAGGTTCGGGAGGTGCTGCGGGTGGGGGAGGGGCAGAGGAGTGGGGGATGCAGATGGGGGAGGGGTCCGGAGGCACTCCAGGTGGGGGAGGGGCAGGTGTGGGGATGTTGTGGGTGGGTGAAGGGTTCCGGAGGTGCTGTGGGATGGGAAGGGACGGGAGTGCCGGGGGTGGGGTAGGGGACCGCAGGCACCATGGGTAGGGTAGGGGCAGGTACGGGTGGTGCGGCGGATGGGGAAGGAGGTCCGGAGGTGCTGCAGGTGGTGGAGGGGCAGGTGCGGGGGTGCCATTGGTGGGGGAGGGGGGGACCGCGGATGGAGGAGGGTGTCTTCAGATGCTGCGGGTGGAGGGGGGCAGGTGTGGGGGGAGACATATAAGGGGGGTGAATGGTGGAGGGGGCCTGGAGGTGCTGTGGGTGGTGAAGGGGCGGAGGAGTGGGAGCCGTGGGTGGTGTAGGGGGTCTGGAGGCACAGCATGTGGGGGAGGGGTGGAGTGCCGCATGTGGTGGAGGGGAAGGTGCGGAGGTGTGGTGCATTGGGGAGAGGTCTGCAGGCGCTGCGGGTACTGTACCTGCCAAAAAGGTAGTTGGAGGGTATGCAGTAACAGGGCCAGGACAGGGGTGACAGGGTCAGAACAGGGTTGACGGGGCCAGGACAGGGGTGACAGGGTCAGAACAGGGGTGACGGGGCCAGGACAGGGGTGACGGGGCCAGGACAGGGGCGACGGGGCCAGGACAGAAATGACAGGGACAGGATAGGGGTGACAGGGCCAGGGTAGGGGCGGCAGGACCAGGACAGGGGTGACGGGGCCAGTATAGGGTTGACAGGGCAAGCACAGGGGTGACAGGGCCAGGATATAGGGGTAACAGGGCCAGCATAAGGGTGACAGGGCCAGGATAAGGGTGAAAGGGCCAGGATAAGGGTGAAGGCCAGGATAAGGGTGGCAGGGCAAGGCCAGGGGTGACAGGGACATGACAGAACACAGGGCACGGGAGAGATTGGTATTAGGGACAGAACAATGGTGACAGACAGATGTGTCTTACCGGAGTCACTGCTGCTGGCTGCTGCTGTTCCACTCCAACCTGTTGGGATCTGCTGCTGGTGGAGACCTGGCATGGCTGACTCTCTCAGGCTGGAGTCCTACTTCCTCTGCCCGTCCGCAACCCTCCCCCCCTCCTCAGTCACACACCGCAGACCTCGCGCAGCTGCCGGGCACTGTGGTAAGGGGAGACTGGAAATGACTGGTTAGCCCCCAGGAGATGCTGCGGCTGGAGGGAGGAGGGGGTCATAGCATGCACGCGGCGCGGACCTCGCGGCTGCCGGGCACTGTGGTAAGGGGAGACTGGGAGTGACTGGTTAGCTCCCAGGAGACGCTGCGGCTGGAGGGAGGAGGGGGTCGGAGCCTGCAAGCAGCTCGGATTTCTGCAGCGCTACCCGCCAGCTAAAGTGTGTGAATGAGCTGGGCGCACCTCACTGCGGGTGGCAGCGCTGCAGCTAGCGGTGGGGTTGCCGAGGCTGGAGATAACAGAGGCAGTACGGAACCTGCACAGCGGCAGGTGCCCCACAAAACTGCAGCTAAGAAGCGTGGAGTGTGCCAGAAAGTGACGCTCCTCCGCGCCAGAGAGACCCTGCTGAGTATGCCGATGTGGGGGGTCAAGCACACAGTGAGCCGGTGCCCGTCTGTCTGTATGACATACCCCTCACACAACCAAACCTCCCAAATGTCCCGATTTTCGCGGGACAGTCCCATTTTTTGGGGTCTGTCCCGCTGTCCCACCCGCTGGTCGCAGTGTCCCGCGGTGGGGAGGCAGTTGGATAGCTCCTGTACTCGCTGTTCTGCTTAGCAGAGCAGCGGTGAATAGTGGAGACAGAGGGAGAGGGGGCATCAGGGGGTACGGATTAAGGGGGGGTTCCAGCAGCAGAGCCGGATTAAGGGGGGGGGGAGGGGGCAGGGGGTACTTACCGTTGGCCCCACAGTTTTAGGAGGCTCCCCGGCTGGAGTAGCTCTGTCCCAGCTCAGAAGCTCCCCCCCCCGTCCTGCCAGCAACAACTGCAGCATTGTGCTACAGTCAGCACACGCTGCTGCATATTGGAATGTCTGTGGTGTTGCAGGGAGGCAGCAGTCTCCCTGCTTTCTTCTGCCTGTGCGGGTGTGTAGGGGGGAGCGACCACCTCCTCTGGATTTAGCCCTAGCTGAAAGGCCAAAATTCCATTAAAAAAAAAAATAATAAAAAAAATAAATTGGAATTTGCATAAGGGGGCGTGGTCCCGTGTCCCGCGATTAGACCACGCCCCCAACCCCACAGCAGGCACAGCAATGAGAATTGGGCTCCCTGGACTCATAATCAGCCCCTGGGGGCATGCCAGCAGCTCACAGAGCGCTGGGCATGCCCCCTCACTGACGAAAACGGGGACCCTCCCGTGAAGCCACGCCCCCTTTTCGCCGAGTGTGTGTCCCTCCTTCTGCCGGAAGAAAGTTCCTGCAGAAAGCTGGGAGGTGTGCACTCCTGCCTGTACCACAGGGACGTGCAGTCAGGGGAGGCAGTGCCTCCCCTGTGATTAATTATTAAAATAATATAAAGAAGATACTTATGACACATATTCTGTGTCATAAGTATGTTCTTTATTTAATTCTAATAATTTTCTGTGCTTATATGTGTTTGGGAGGCACTGATAGCAGTGCCTCCCAAACACAATGCAGACGGAACAGAGCGGGGGGCGGGGACAAGCACTGGGCTTTAAAAGCCCATTCAAAATAAGCGTAAAAGCGGCACTGAAAAAAGTGCCTCGCTGACAGGGACACCACCCCCATGTCAGCGAGGCACTTGTGATTGGACAGTGGATCCAGTGCTGGATCCGCTTGTCCAATCACCCAGACGCGGCGGGTCCCTGCGGTGTGTGTGTGCGGCTCTCCCCGTCCTCCTCCCGCTGACAGCAGCGGTGTGCGGCTCTCCCCCCCCGTCCTCCTCCCGCTGACAGCAGCGGTGTGCGGCTCTCCCCCCCCCGTCCTCCTCCCGCTGACAGCAGCGGTGTGCGTCTCCCCCCCCCCCTCCTCCTCCCGCTGACAGCAGCGGTGTGCGGCTCTCCCCCCCCGTCCTCCTCCCGCTGACAGCAGCGGTGTGCGGCTCTCCCCCCCTGTCCATCCTCGGCTGACTCCGTCCTGCCCATCTCTCCCTTCGTCCTCCTCCGTCCTCTACCACCGCCCTCCCGCTGTCAGCGCTGTTTGCGGCTCTCCCCCGACCTCCTCCCGCTGACAGCAGCGGTGTACGGTTCTCCCCCGTCCTTCTCTATTGGCTTCGGCTGGCTCCGTCCGCCCCGTCCTCCCCCCGTCTCTCCCTTCGTCCTCCCGCTGTCAGCAGCGGTTTGCGGCTCAACCCCGACCTCCTCCCACTCACAGCCAGCAGCAGGTTAGTCAGAGAGTCTCTCTCTCTCTCTCTCTCTCTCTCTCTCTCTCTCTCTCTCTCTCTCCCTCTCCCTCTCCCTCCCCCCCCTGTGGATTGAAGTTTAATGTTAATTTTTTTTACAGGTATCAGCCTTATTGGATTCTACTGGACAAGTGGACGTGACCGGCGTGGGATGTAGGTAAGTAATCTGTCTCTCATTTTTACAGGTATCGGCCCTATTGGATTCTACTGGACAAGTGGACGTGACCGGCGTGGGATGTAGGTAAGTAATCTGTCTCTCATTTTTACAGGTATCGGCCCTATTGTATTCTACTGGACAAGTGGACGTGACCGGCGTGGGATGTAGGTAAGTAATCTGTCTCTCATTTTTACAGGTATCAGCCCTATTGGATTCTACTGGACAAGTGGACGTGACCGGCGTGGGATGTAGGTAAGTAATCTGTCTCTCGTTTTTACAGGTATCGGCCCTATTGGATTCTACTGGACAAGTGGACGTGACCGGCGTGGGATGTAGGTAAGTAATCTGTCTCTCGTTTTTACAGGTATCGGCCCTATTGGATTCTACTGGACAAGTGGACGTGACCGGCGTGGGATGTAGGTAAGTAATCTGTCTCTCATTTTTACAGGTATCGGCCCTATTGGATTCTACTGGACAAGTGGACGTGACCGGCGTGGGATGTAGGTAAGTAATCTGTCTCTCATTTTTACAGGTATCGGCCCTATTGGATTCTACTGGACAAGTGGACGTGACTGGCGTGGGATGTAGGTAAGTATGTGTGAGTGTGTAAGTGGGATGTAATAAATTTTTACTGTCACGGGGGTAAATTTACTAAGATTCGTAATTTCCGTAAAAAGGTCAAAGTTCAATCACGAATGACATCGACAGTGTAAAACTGCAACTTTTTGAATTGATTACGATGGATTTACTAAGCTGTCGTATTCGGGTTTTTCTTTTCTTCCGATGTCGATGTCATTCGTTTTTTTTTTCCTATTTTTACGGCAGTGATTAGCAAAACACTGCCGTTTTTTTTTACAATCAATCTCGGCCGGATCTGTGTGATCCGTGCTGGGGTTCTTATTTATTTATTTTTTCATTAAACAATGTAAAATCCCCAAAAAAATTGCGTGGGGTCCCCCCTCCTAAGCATAACCAGCCTCGGGCTCTTTGAGCCGATCCTGGTTGCAGAAATATGGGGGGAAAAATGACAGGGGTTCCCCCATATTTAAGCAACCAGCATCGGGCTCTGCGCCTGGTCCTGGTCCCAAAAATACGGGGGACAAAAAGAGTAGGGGTCCCCCGTATTTTTAAAACCAGCACCGGGCTCCACTAGCTGGACAGATAATGCCACAGCCGGGGGTCACTTTTATATAGTGCCCTGCGGCCGTGGCATCAAAAATCCAACTAGTCACCCCTGGCCGGGGTACCCTGGGGGAGTGGGGACCCCTTCAATCAAGGGGTCCCCCCCCCCAGCCACCCAAGGGCCAGGGGTGAAGCCCGAGGCTGTCCCCCCCCCCCATCCAATGGGCTGCGGATGGGGAGGCTGATAGCCTTTGTTGTAAAAGAAAAGATATTGTTTTTAGTAGCAGTACTACAAGGCCCAGCAAGCCTCCCCCGCATGCTGGTACTTGGAGAACCACAAGTACCAGCATGCGACGGAAAAACTGGCCCGCTGGTACCTGTAGTACTACTACTAAAAAAATACCCAAAAAAACACAAGACACACACACCGTGAAAGTAAAGATTTATTACATACATCCACACAAACATACATACATACTTACCTTATGTTCACACGCAGGTCGGTCCTCTTCTCCAGTAGAATCCAAGGGGTACCTGTTGAAGAAATTATACTCACGAGATCCAGGGGTCCAGGCTCCTCGGGAAATCCATGGGTAATCCACGTACTTGCATAAAATAAGAAAACGGAAAGCCGAGCCACGAACTGAAAGGGGCCCCATGTTTTCACATGGGACTCCTTTCCACGAATGCCAGAAACCCACTCTGACTGATGTCTAAGTGGGTTTCTTCAGCCAATCAGGGAGTGCCACGTTGTAGCACTCTCCTGATCGGCTGTGTGCTCTTGTCCTCACTGACAGGCAGCACACGGCAGTGTTACAATGTAGCGCCTATGCGCTACATTGTAACCAATGATGGGAACTTTCTGCCCTGCGGTTGACCTAAAGTGACGTCACCGCTGAGCTGAAAGTTCCCATCATTGGTTACAATGTAGCGCATAGGCGCTACATTGTAACACTGCCGTGTGCTGCCTGTCAGTGAGGACAGGACCACACAGCTGATCAGGAGAGTGCTACAACGTGGCGCTCCCTGATTGGCTGAAGAAACCCACTTAGCCAGAAGGCAAAGTGGGTTTCTTGCATTCGGGGAAAGGTGACCCATGTGCAAACATGGGTCCCCTTTCAGTTCGTGGTCGGGACACCGTTTTTTTATTTTTGGCAAGTACGTGGATTAACCCTGGATTTGCCGAGGAGCCTGGACCCCTGGATCTCGTGAGTATAATTTATTCAACAGGTACCCTTGGATTCTACTGGACAAGAGGACCGACCTGCGTGGGGCCATAGGTAAGTATGTATGTATGTGTGTATGTAAGTAATAAAATTATACTTTCACGGTGTGTGTGTCTTGTCTTTTTTTGGGTATTTTTTTAGTAGTAGTACTACAGGTACCAGCGGGCCCGTTTTTCCGTCGCATGCTGGTACTTGTGGTTCTCCAAGTACCAGCATGCGGGGGAGGCTTGCTGGGCCTTGTAGTACTGCTACTAAAAACAATATCTTTTCTTTTACAACAAAGGCTATCAGCCTCCCCATCCGCAGCCCATTGGATGGGGGGGGGACAGCCTCGGGCTTCACCCCTGGCCCTTGGGTGGCTGGGGGGGGGGACCCCTTGATTGAAGGGGTCCCCACTCCCCCAGGGTACCCCGGCCAGGGGTGACTAGTTGGATTTTTGATGCCACGGCCGCAGGGCACTATATAAAAGTGACCCCCGGCTGTGGCATTATCTGTCCAGCTAGTGGAGCCCGGTGCTGGTTTTAAAAATACGGGGGACCCCTACTCTTTTTGTCCCCCGTATTTTTGGGACCAGGACCAGGCGCAGAGCCCGATGCTGGTTGCTTAAATATGGGGGAACCCCTGTCATTTTTTTACCCATATTTCTGCAACCAGGATCGGCTCAAAGAGCCCGAGGCTGGTTATGCTTAGGAGGGGGGACCCCACGCAATTTTTTTAGCAAAAATAAGCACTTTCACACCCCTTCCCACTGATATACATGCACGGATCTCATGGATCCCTGCATGCATCTCAAATCACGGATAAAAAAAGCAGGTCTGTTTTTTTTTAGGACTTTTTTACGAGTTGTAATTTTTCACGGCAGTGTTTTGTGTTTTTTTGCTTTGCACTTCTTAGTAAATGACCGAGATTCATACTTAAACAGCCGCGTTTTGACCGATGGTGTATTCATTCGTAATTTTTTACCTGAACTAGCAAAAAATTACGAATGCCCTCATCACTGCCGTGATTAGTGTTTAGTAAATGACCGAGATTTACCGAGATGACACTTTGATGAAAAAACGGCATCTCGGTCAAAATCGGGAGCTTAGTAAATATACCCCATGGTGTCTGTGTTGTGTTTTTATTTGGGTATTTTTGTTGTTGTAGAACTACAGGTACCAGCGGGCCCATTATTTCCCTGCATGCTGGTACTTGAGGTTCTCCAAGTACCAGCAAGCAGGGGAGGCTTGCTGGGCCTTATAGTTCCACAACAAAAAACAATATTCTTTTTTTAACACTCTTATGGCTATCAGCCTCCCATCCACCGCCCACGGATGGGGGGGACAGCCTCGGGCTTCACCCCTGGCCCTTGGGTGCTTGGAAGGGGGGACCCCTTCATCTAAGGGGTCCCCACTCCTCAAGGGAACCCCGGCCAGGGGTGACTAGTTGGGGGGGTAATGCCACGGCCGCAGGGACCTACATAAGTGTCCCCCCCGGCTGTGGCATTATGTCCCTGGCTAGTGGAGCCCGGTGCTGGTTTTAAAAATACGGGGGACCCCTACGTCTTTTGTCCCCCGTATTTTTGGAACCAGGACCGGACTAAGAGCCCGGTGCTGGTTGTCTAAATACGGGGAACCCCTGTCCAATTTTTTCCCCAGTATTTAAACAACCAGGACTGGCTCAAAGAGCCCGAGGCTGGTTATACTTAGGAGGGGGGACTCCACACAATTGTTTTTTTTTTTTTTAACCCATTCAGCCACTTCTCCATTAAGTTAATGGAAGCCCTGGACAACAGAATTGCATTTATGTTCTCCTCCCACTCCCTTCCCAAACACCAAAAAAAATTTCTATAAAAATTTACAATATATCTCAAGTATGATGAGCAGGCAGGCAGCGGGCATTGGCGGTATCGGACTGAGATGCAAATTAGTGGCGGAGGGCTGGGTCAGTTGATTGTGGGCAAGTTTATAAGCCATTGGCGGTGGCAGCGGGCATCGGCTCAAGGGCAGTAGCGGGCATTGGCTCAGTGGCGGTAGGGGTCATCGGCAGGATTCGGCGGGCATTATGGCTGTAGTGCCTCACCAGCCACTAACCTCACCGCACGCCACTGCTGTACCATGCCCATACTATCTGCTTCTGCTCCTAGTCTCCTGTAGATTTGGCCAGATCTGTGACTCATTTGACTAACTCCGCCCAGTGTTGTGACTCCGCCCAGCGTTAGCAAATGAATCACAAAGTCACAGATCTGGGCTATTATATTATTAATAAACGGAGAGGACGCCAGTCACGTCCTCTCCCTAACATTTCCAATGCACGAGTGAAAATGGCGGCGACGCGCGGCTGCTTATATAGAATCCGAATCTCGCGAGAATCCGACAGCGGGATGATGACGTTCGGGCGCACTCGGGTTAACCGAGCCATACGGGAGAATCTGAGTATGCCTCAGACCCGTGTAAAATGGGTGAAGTTCGGGGGGGTTCGGTTTCCGAGTAACCGAACCCGCTCATCACTACTTCTAAGCAGACGATCTCTCGCTGGATCAGGTTCACTATGAAGCATGCGTATTCTACGGCCGGATTGCCGTGTCCAATATCTGTTAAGGCACACTCTACTCGTAAAGTGGGTTCTTCCTGGGCGGCTGCCCGGAGTTTCTCGGCTTTACAGCTTTGCCGAGCGGCTACTTGGTCTGGGTCGAACACGTTTGCTAAGTTCTACAGGTTCGATACTTTGGCCTCTGAGGACCTAAAATTTGGTCAATCAGTTATGCAGGAGCCTCCGCGCTCTCCCTCCCGTTCTGGGAGCTTTGGTACATCCCCATGGTACTAATGTGGACCCCAGCATCCTCTAGGACGGAAGAGAAAATAGGATTTTAATTACAGGTAAATCCTTTTCTCGTAGTCCGTAGAGGATGCTGGGCGCCCGCCCATCGCTTCGCTATCCTGCAGTGGTTATCTGGTTCAGTACGACTTTGTTCTTGGTTAAGTACTGCCTTGTTACTTGGTAAGTAATGTTTTTTCTCTTACGTCCTAGAGGATGCTGGGGATTCCGTAAGGACCATGGGGTATAGACGGGCTCCGCAGGAGACATGGGCACTCTAAAGACTTTAGAATGGGTGTGCACTGGCTCCTCCCTCTATGCCCCTCCTCCAGACCTCAGTTAGATCCTGTGCCCAGAGGAGACTGGGTGCACTGCAGGGGAGCTCTCCTGAGTTTCTCTGAAAAATACTTTTTGTTATGTTTTTAATTTTCAGGGAGCACTGCTGGCAACAGGCTCCCTGCATCGTGGGACTGAGGGGAGAGAAGCAGACCTACTTAAATGATAGGATCGGTTTCTTAGGCTACTGGACACCATTAGCTCCAGAGGGTCGGAACGCAGGTCTCCCCCTTGCCGTTCGTCCCGGAGCCGCGCCGCCGTCCTCCTCACAGAGCCGGAAGATAGAAGCCGGGTGAGTATTAAGAAGAAAGAAGACTTCAAAGGTGGCAGAAGACTTCAGATCTTCACTGAGGTAACACGCAGCATTGCTCTCACACATACACACACAGCGGGCACTGTAAGGGTGCAGGGCGCAGGGGGGGCACCCTGGGCAGCAATATTAACCTCAAGGGACACTGACATATGGATTAGAGACTGCGGAGGCGGTATATTAAAAAACCCCGCCAGTTTAAATAATTTCAGCGGGACCGAAGCCCGCCGCTGAGGGGGCGGAGCTTGATCCTCCAGCACTAACCAGCGCCATTTTCTCCACAGCACACTGCAGAGAAGCTGGCTCCCCGGACTCTCCCCTGCTGAACACAGTTACAGAGGGCAAAAAAGAGGGGGGGGGGGGCACATTTAATTGGCGCAGTGAGTGTATTTATATATTTATATAAAAGCGCTGTACTAACTGGGATTTTATTCCAGTGTCCGGTGGCGCTGGGTGTGTGCTGGCATACTCTCTCTCTGTCTCTCCAAAGGGCCTTATTGGGGGACTGTCTCCATATAGATATATCCCTGTGTGTCGTGGGGGTGTCGGTACGCGTGTGTCGGCATGTCTGAAGCGGAAGGCTCATCTAAGGTGGAGCAGATGATTGTGGTGTCTCCGTCGGCAACGCCGACACCTGATTGGCTGGATATGTGGAATGTTTTAAATGCAAATGTGTCTTTATTACATGAGAGATTGGACAAAGCAGAGTCCAGGGATAAAACAGGGAGTCAATCCTTGGCTTTGGCTGTATCACAGGGCCCTTCAGGGTCTCAGAAATGTCCACTGTCCCAAGTAGCAGACACTGATACCGACACGGATTCTGACTCCAGTTTCGACTACGATGATGCGAGGTTACACCAAAGGGTGGCCAAAAGTATCCCCCCATCTCATGAGCTGAACACGTTATTTGAAAAAGCTTGGGAAACTCCAGAAAAGAAACTGCAGATCCCAAGAGGATTCTTATGGCGTATCCTTTCCCTGTAAAGGACAGGTTACGGTGGGAATCCTCTCCCAAGGTGGACAAGGCTTTAACGCGCTTGTCCAAAAAGGTGGCGCTACCGTCTCCAGACACGGCCACCCTCAAGGATCCTGCTGATCGCAGACAGGAAACTACCTTAAAATCAATTTATACACATACGGGTGCCTCGCTCAGACCGGCAATAGCATCGGCTTGGGTATGTAGCGCAGTAGCAGCTTGGGCAGATACCTTGTCAGCTGAAATTGATACCCTAGATAGGGATACCATTTTATTGACCTTAGGTCACATTAAAGACGCAGTCTTATATATGAGAGATGCTCAGAGAGACGTTGGGCTGCTAGGTTCGAGAGCCAACGCCATGGCAATTTCTGCTAGGCGAGCCCTGTGGACCCGCCAATGGACGGGTGATGCTGACTCAAAGAGGCATATGGAAGTTTTGCCTTACAAGGGTGAGGTTTTATTTGGGGAAGGTCTCGCGGACCTGGTTTCCACAGCTACCGCGGGTAAATCTACTTTCTCTTACGTCCTAGAGGATGCTGGGGACTCCGTAAGAAACATGGGGATAGACGGGCTCCGCAGGAGACATGGGCACTAAGAAAGAACTTTAGGTATGGGTGTGCACTGGCTCCTCCCTCTATGCCCCTCCTCCAGACCTCAGTTTATTACTGTGCCCAGAGGAGACTGGGTGCATTACAGGGAGCTCTCCTGAGTTTTCCTGAAAAGAAAGTATTTGTTAGGTTTTTTATTTTCAGGGAGCCTGCTGGCAACAGACTCCCTGCAGCGAGGGACTGAGGGGGAGAGAAACACAGACCTACTTTAATGTTAGGCTCTGTTTCTTAGGCTACTGGACACCATTAGCTCCAGAGGGAACGGAATGCAGGTCTCACCCCGCAGTTCGTCCCAGAGCCGCGCCGCCGTCCTCCTTGCAGAGCCGGAAGACACAAGCCGGGTGAGTATGTGAAGAAAGAAGACTTCAAAGGCAGCAGAAGACTTCAGATCTTCACTGAGGTAACGCACAGCGGTAGTGCTGTGCACCATTGCTCCCACACAGCACACACAAACGGGAGTCACTGTAAGGGTGCAGGGCGCATGGGGGGCGCTCTGGGCAGCAATATGGACCTCCAAAGGTGGCGATAAACTTATATACAGGCTGGGCACTGTATATAAGAGAGATCCCCCGCCATATTTTGAATTTTTAAGCGGGACCGAAGCTTGCCGCTGAGGGGGTGGAGCTTGTTCCTCAGCACTCACCAGCACCACTTTCTCCACAGCACACCGCTGAGAGGAAGCTCCCCGGACTCTCCCCTGCTTACACGGTGAAAGAGGGTTTTAAAGAAAGGGGGGGGGGGGGGCACATAATTTGGCGCAAATAGATAATTACAGCGCTACCTGGGTAAACATATAGTGTGTTTTTTCCTGGGTCATTAGCGCTGGGTGTGTGCTGGCATACTCTCTCTCTGTCTCTCCAAAGGGCCTTGTGGGGGAACTGTCTTCAGATAAGAGGTTTCCCTGAGTGTGTGGTGTGTCGGTACGCATGTGTCGGCATGTCTGAGGTAGAAGGCTTTCCTAATGAGGAGGTGGAGCAAATGAATGCGGTGTCTCCGTCGGCAACGCCGACACCTGACTGGGTGGATATGTGGAATGTTTTAAGTGCTAATGTAAATTTATTGCACAAAAGGTTGGACAAAGCGGAGTCCAGGAATTATGCAGAGAGTCAGGCCCTGCCTGCCCCTATGTCGCAGGGACCCTCGGGGTCTCAAAAGCGCCCACTATCCCAAATAGTAGACACTAATACCGACACGGATTCTGACTCCAGTGTCGACTACGATGATGCAAAGTTACAGCCAAAATTGGCTAAAAGTATTCAATATATGATTATTGCAATAAAAGATGTTTTGCCTATCACAGAGGAATCCCCTGTCCCTGACACGAGGGTACACATGTATAGGGAAAAGAAACCGGAGGTAACCTTTACCCCTTCTCATGAGCTGAACGAGTTATTTGAAAAGGCTTGGGAATCTCCAGACAAGAAACTGCAGATTCCCAAAAGGATTCTTATGGCGTATCCTTTCCCGACTAAGGACAGGATACGGTGGGAATCCTCCCCGAGGGTAGACAAAGCGTTGACACGCTTATCCAAAAAGGTAGCACTGCCATCCCAAGATACGGCTACCCTCAGGGATCCTGCTGATCGCAAGCAGGAGGCTACATTAAAGTCCATTTACACACACTCTGGTACCTTACTCAGACCGGCGATAGCGTCTGCTTGGGTTTGTAGCGCTGTAGCAGCGTGGACAGATACCTTATCTGCGGAATTGGATACCCTGGATAAGGATACCATTTTATTAACCCTGGGTCATATTAAAGATGCCTTATATATGAGGGATGCTCAAAGAGACATTGGCCTACTGGGTTCTAGAGTCAACGCTATGTCGATTTCTGCTAGACAAGTCCTATGGACCCGGCAATGGACAGGTGATGCCGACTCAAAGAGGTATATGGAGGTTTTACCTTACAGGGGTGAGGAATTGTTTGGTGAAGGTCTCTTGGACCTGGTCTCCACTGCTACGGCAGGTAAATCAAATTTTTTGCCTTATATTCCCTCACAGCCTAAGAAAGCGCCACATTATCAAATGCAGTCCTTCCGGTCACATCAAAACAAGAGAGCACGAGGATCGTCCTTTCTTGCCAGAGGTAAGGGCAGAGGGAAAAAGCTGCCATCCACAGCTAGTTCCCAGGAGCAGAAGTTCTCCCCGACCTCTACAAAATCCACCGCATGACGCTGGGGCTCCGCTGAGGGAGTCTGCCCCAGTGGGGGCACGTCTTCGACTTTTCAGCCACATCTGGGTTCACTCACAGGTGGATCCCTGGGCAATAGAGATTGTTTCCCAGGGTTACAAGCTGGAATTCGAAGAGGTGCCTCCTCGCCGGTTTTTCAAATCGGCCTTACCAGCTTCTCCCCCAGAAAGGGAGATAGTCTTAAATGCAATTCAAAAATTGTGTCTTCAACAGGTGGTGATCAAAGTTCCCCTGCTTCAACAAGGGAAGGGGTATTACTCAACCCTATTTGTAGTCCCGAAACCGGACGGTTCGGTCAGACCCATTTTAAATTTAAAATCCTTGAACCTATACTTGAAAAGGTTCAAGTTCAAGATGGAATCGCTCAGAGCGGTCATCGCCAGCCTAGAAGGGGGGGATTTTATGGTGTCCCTGGACATAAAGGATGCATACCTTCATGTTCCCATATATCCACCTCATCAGGCGTACCTGAGATTTGCGGTACAGGATTGTCATTACCAATTTCAGACGTTGCCGTTTGGGATTTCCACGGCCCCGAGGATTTTCACCAAGGTAATGGCGGAAATGATGGTGCTCCTGCGCAAGCAGGGTGTCACAATTATCCCATACTTGGACGATCTCCTAATAAAAGCGAGATCACGAGAGCAGTTGTTGAACAGCGTGTCACTTTCACTGGAGGTGTTACAGCAACACGGCTGGATTCTCAATATCCCGAAGTCACAGTTAGTTCCTACGACCCGTTTGACCTTCTTAGGCATGATTCTGGATACGGACCAGAAAAGGGTTTATCTTCCGATAGAAAAGGCCCAGGAACTCATGACTCTGGTCAGGGACCGATTGAAGCCAAAACAGGTGTTGGTGCATCACTGCACTCGAGTCCTGGGAAAGATGGTGGCATTTTACGAGGCCATTCCTTTCGGCAGGTTTCATGCGAGGACCTTCCAATGGGACCTACTGGACAAGTGGTCCGGGTCACATCTACAGATTCATCAGCTGATCACCCAATCCCCCAGGGCCAGGGTATCTCTCCTGTGGTGGCTGCAGAGTGCTCACTTTCTGGAGGGTCGCAGATTCGGCATTAAGGACTGAGTTCTGGTGACCACGGACGCGAGCCTCCGAGGTTGGGGAGCAGTCACACAGGGAAGACATTTCCAAGGTCTTTGGTCAAGTCAAGAGACTTGTCTCCACATCAACGTCCTGGAACTAAGGGCCATATACAACGCCCTTCGTCAAGCGGAAACTTTGCTTCGCGACCTACCGGTTCTGATCCAGTCAGACAACATCACCGCAGTAGCTCATGTAAACCGCCAAGGCGGCACAAGGAGCAGAGTGGCTATGGCGGAAGCCACCAGGATTCTTCGCTGGGCGGAAAATCATGTAGGCGCACTGTCAGCAGTGTTCATTCCGGGAGTGGACAACTGGGAAGCAGACTTCCTCAGCAGACACGATCTACATCCAGGAGAGTGGGGACTTCATCAGGAAGTCTTCGCACAGATTGCAAGTCAGTGGGGCCTGCCCCAGATAGACATGATGGCGTCCCGCCTAAACAAAAAACTACAGAAGTATTGCGCCAGGTCAAGAGACCCTCAGGCGGTGGCAGTGGACGCCCTAGTGACACCTTGGGTGTTCCAGTCGGTCTATGTGTTTCCTCCTCTTCCTCTCATCCCCAAGGAGTTGAGAATAATAAGAATGAGAGGAGTACAGACAATTCTCATTGTTCCAGATTGGCCGCGAAGGGCCTGGTATCCGGATCTGCAGGAAATGCTCACGGAAGATCCATGGCCTCTTCCTCTAAGACAGGACCTGCTACAACAGGGGCCCTGTCTGTTCCAAGACTTACCGCGGCTGCGTTTGACGGCATGGCGGTTGAACGCCGGATCCTAGCGGAAAAGGGCATTCTGGATGAGGTCATTCCTACTCTGATAAAGGCTAGGAAGGACGTGACAGCTAAACATTATCACCGTATATGGCGACAGTATGTTTCTTGGTGTGAGGCCAGGAATGCTTCTACGGAGGAATTCCATCTGGGCCGTTTTCTTCACTTCCTACAAACTGGAGTGAATTTGGGCCTAAAATTAGGCTCCATTAAGGTTCAGATTTCGGCCCTATCCATTTTCTTTCAGAAAGAATTAGCTTCTCTCCCAGAAGTACAGACTTTTGTGAAGGGAGTGCTGCATATTCAGCCTCCTTTTGTACCTCCAGTGGCGCCTTGGGACCTTAACGTGGTGTTGAGTTTCCTTAAGTCGCACTGGTTTGAACTACTTCAAACAGTGGAATTAAAATATCTCACTTGGAAAGTGGTCATGTTGTTAGCCTTCGCTTCGGCTAGGCGAGTGTCGGAATTGGCGGCTTTGTCTCATAAAAGCCCCTATCTGGTTTTCCATATGGATAGAGCGGAATTGCGGACCCGTCCTCAATTCTTGCCTAAGGTGGTTTCCTCTTTTTATATGAACCAACCTATTGTGGTGCCTGTGGCTACACGAGACTTGGAGGATTCCGAGTCCCTTGATATGGTCAGGGCTTTTAAAATTTACGTAGCCAGAACGGCTAGGGTCAGGAAAACAGAGGCGCTGTTTGTCCTGTATGCTGCCAACAAGGTTGGCGCTCCTGCTTCAAAGCAGACTATTGCTCGCTGGATCTGTAACACGATTCAGCAGGCTCATTGAACGGCTGGATTGCCGTTACCAAAATCGGTTAAGGCCCATTCCACTAGGAAGGTGGGCTCTTCTTGGGCAGCTGCCCGAGGGGTCTCGGCGTTGCAATTGTGCCGAGCTGCTACTTGGTCGGGTGCAAACACCTTTGCAAAGTTCTACAAGTTTGATACCCTGGCTGAGGAGGATCTCCTGTTTGCTCAGTCGGTGCTGCAGAGTCATCCGCACTCTCCCGCCCGTTTGGGAGCTTTGGTATAATCCCCATGGTCCTTACGGAGTCCCCAGCATCCTCTAGGATGTAAGAGAAAATAAGATTTTAAACCTACCGGTAAATCTTTTTCTCCTAGTCCGTAGAGGATGCTGGGCACCCGTCCCAAGTGCGGACTACTTCTGCAAGACTTGTATATAGTTTTTGCTTACATAAGGGTTATGTTACAGTTTTCATCAGTCTCGGTCTGATGCTGTGTTGTTTCATACTGTTAACTGGTTCGTATATACCCTAGTTATATGGTGTGAATGGTGTGGGCTGGTATGAATCTTGCCCTTGGATTAACAAATCCTTTCCTCGTACTGTCCGTCTCCTCTGGGCACAGTTTCTCTATCTGAAGTCTGGAGGAGGGGCATAGAGGGAGGAGCCAGTGCACACCCATACCTAAAGTTCTTTCTTAGTGCCCATGTCTCCTGCGGAGCCCGTCTATCCCCATGGTCCTCACGGAGTCCCCAGCATCCTCTACGGACTAGGAGAAAAAGATTTACCGGTAGGTTTAAAATCTTATTTTTTTACCTTATGTTCCCCCACAGCAAAAGAAAACACCACAATATCAGATGCAGTCCTTTCGGTCGCATAAGTCTAGAAGAGGTCGGGGCTCTTCCTTCCTCGCCAGGGGTAAGGGTAGAGGGAAAAGAATGCCTGCTATGGCTAGTTCCCGGGAGCAGAAGTCCTCCCCGGCTTCTACTAAATCCACCGCATGACGCTGGGGCTCCACTGAGGGAGTCCGCACCGGTGGGGGCACGGCTTCGACTCTTCAGCCACGTCTGGGTTCAGTCAGACGTGGCTCCTTGGGCAATGGAAATTGTATCCCAAGGCTACAAGATGGAATTCGAAGAAGTGCCTCCATGCCGGTTTTTCAAATCGGCTTTACCAGCTTCTTAAAAACTGTGTCAACAACAAGTGGTGGTCGAGGTTCCCCTAGTTCAACAGGGGAAGGGGTACTATTCAACCCTATTTGTGGTCCCATACCCGGATGGCTCGGTCAGACCCATTCTAAATTTAAAATCCCTAAACCTGTACTTGAAAAAGTTCAAATTCAAGATGGAATCGCTCCGGGCAGTTATCTCCAGCCTGGAAGGGGGGGATTTGATGGTGTCACTAGACATAAAGGATGCATACCTTCATGTCCCCATATATCCTCCTCATCAGGCGTACCTGAGATTCGCTGTACAGGACTGTCATTACCAGTTTCAGACGTTGCCGTTTGGGCTTTCCACGGGCCCGAGGATTTTCACCAAGGTAATGGCGGAAATGGTAGTGCTCCTGCGCAGGCAGGGAGTCACAATTATCCCGTACTTGAACGATCTCCTGATAAAAGCGAGATCGAGAGATCAGTTGCTGAAAAGCGTGTCGCTCTCCCTGAGAGTGCTGCAGCAACATGGCTGGATTCTAAATCTACCAAAGTCACAGTTGGTTCCAACGACTCGGCTATCTTTCTTAGGCATGATTCTGGACATGGAACAAAAGAGGGTTTTTCTCCCAATGGAAAAAGCCCAGGAACTCTAGAACATGGTCAGAGACCTGTTAAAACCGAAAAGAGTGTCAGTCCATCAAAGCACTCGAGTACTGGGGAAAATGGTGGCGACCTACGAGGCCATCCCCTTCGGCAGGTTTCATGCGAGGACGTTTCAGTAGGACCTTCTGGGCAAGTGGTCCGGGTCCCATCTTCACATTCATCAGAAAATAAGCCTGTCCCCCAGGGCCATGGTGTCTCTCCTGTGGTGGCAGCAGAGTGCTCACCTTCTAGAGGGTCGCAGGTTCGGCATTCAAGACTGGGTTCTGGTGACCACGGACGCGAGCCTCCGAGGATGGGGAGCAGTCACACAAGGAAGAAACTTTCAGGGACTATGGTCAAGCCAGGAGGCTTGTCTACACATCAACATACTGGAATTAAGGGCCATATACAACGGCCTACGACAAGCGGGGAATCTTCTTCGCAACCTACCGGTTCTGATTCAATCAGACAACGTCACAGCCGTGGCTCATGTAAACCACCACGTAAAGTCATCTTTTTTTACCTTATGTCCCTGCACAGCAGAAGAAATCGCCTCACTATCAGATGCAGTCCTTTCGGCCCAACAAATTCAAAAAAGGACATGGGTCCTCCTTCCTTGCTGCGGGGGGGAGGGGAAGGGGAAAAAGGTCACAGGCTGTGGCAAGTTCCCAGGAGCAGAAGTCCTCTCCGGCTTCTACCAAATCCACCGCATGACGCTGGGGCTCCTCTGCGGGAGTCCGCTCCGGTGGAGGCACGTCTCAAACTCTTCAGTCAGGTCTGGATGCACTCGGACCTGGATCCTTGGATAGTAGAAATAGTAACCCAAGGGTACAAGCTAGAGTTTCAAGACGTGCCCCCTCACCGATTTTTCAAATCTGCCTTGCCAGCTTCTCTGCCAGAAAGGGAGGTAGTAAGCGCTGCGATACTAAAGTTGTGTCAAAATCAAGTGATTGTCACAGTACCCCTGTCTCAATGGGTGGAATGTTTTTTATTCAAGCCTGTTCGTGGTCCCGAAGCCGGATGGCTCAGTCAGACCGATTCTAAACCTGAAATCCCTCAATTTCTTTCTAAAAAGATTCAAGTTCAAGATGGAGTCTCTGCCAGCAGTGATCTCCAGTCTGGAGAAAGGGGATTTTATGGTGTCGGTCGACATAAAAGATGCCTACTTACATGTCCCCATATATCCTCCACATCAGGCTTACCTGAGATTTGCTGTGCAGGATTGTCATTACCAATTTCAGACGTTGCCGTTTGGTCTGTCCACGGCTCCGAGGATTTTCACCGAAGTAATGGCGGAAATGATGGTTCTCCTGCGCAAGCAGGGAATCACAATTATCCCGTACTTGAATGATCTCCTCATAAAGGCGAGGTCCAAGGAGAAATTGTTGAAGAATGTTGCTCTTTCGCTGACGATTCTGCAACAACACGGTTGGCTCCTAAATTTGCCAAAATCACAGTTGTACCCAACAACACAGCTGTCGTTCCTGGGTATGATTCTGGATACAGAATTACAGAGAGTTTTTCTTCCAGTGGAAAAAGCTTTGGAAATACAGAACATGGTAAAACGGATTCTGAAACCGGCAAAGGTGTCAGTTCTTCACTGCACTCTGTTGCTGGGGAAGATGGTGGCGGCCTACGAGGCCATTCCGTATGGCAGGTTCCATGCCAGGGTGTTTCAGTGGAACTTGCTGGACCAGTGGTCCGGGTCTCACCTGAACATACACCAGAAAATTATTCTATCTCCCAGGACAAGAATTTCCCTTCTGTGGTGGCTGCACAGTTCTCACCTCGTTCCTGGATCCTGGTGACCACGGATGCGAGTCTCTGAGGCTGGGGAGCAGTCACACAGGGAAGAAACTTTCAGGGAAAGTGGTCAAGTCAGGAAGCTTGTCTACACATAAACATTCTGGAATTAAGAGCCATCCACAACGGCAAACTGCAAGCAGATCAACTTCTTCGAGGTCTGCCGGTCTTAATTCAATCAGACAACGTGACAGCAGTGGCGTACATAAACCGCCAAGGCGGAACAAAGAGCAGAGCAGCGATGGCCGAGGCCACGAAGATTCTTCGCTGGGCGGAAAGACATGCCAGCGCTCTGGCAGCGGTCTTCATTCCAGGAGTGGACAACTGGGAAGCAGATTTCCTCAGCAGACACGATCTCCATCCAGGAGAGTGGGGTCTTCATCAAGAGGTCTTTGCAGAAGTGACAAATCGTTGGGGAGTTCCTCAGGTGGACATGATGGCGTCCCGCCTCAACAAGAAACTTCAGAAATATTGTTCCAGGTCAAGGGACCCCCAGGCGATAGCGGTGGACGCCCTAGTGACACCGTGGGTGTTTCAGTCGGTCTATGTGTTCCCTCCACTTCCACTCATTCCAAGGGTGATAAAAATTATAAGAAGAACAAGGGTTCCAGCGATCCTCATTGTTCCGGATTGGCCAAAAAGGGCCTGGTATCCAGATCTTCAGGAGTTGCTCATAGAAGATCCCTGGCCTCTTCCTCTTCGGGAGGACCTGTTACAACAGGGGCCGTGCGTGTATCAGGACTTACCGCGGCTGCGTTTGATGGCGTGGCGGTTGAACGCCAATCCTAGCCCGTAAGGGTATTCCCAGTGAAGTCATTCCTACACTTCTTCAGGCTAGAAAAGAAGTAACGGCAAAGCATTACCACCGTATTTGGAGAAAATATGTGTCTTGGTGTGAATCCAAGAAGGCTCCTACGGAAGAATTTCACCTGGGGCGGTTGCTCTATTTCCTACAAGCAGGTGTGGATGCGGGCTTAAAGTTAGGCTCTATTAAGGTACAGATTTCGGCCTTATCGATCTTTTTTCAAAAAGAATTGGCCTCCCTTCCAGAAGTTCAGACCTTCGTAAAAGGCGTGCTGCACATCCAACCTCCCTTTGTGCCTCCAGTGGCACCATGGGACCTTAATGTGGTGTTGCAATTCTTGCAATCACATTGGTTTGAACCTTTGCGCAAGGTTGAGTTAAAATTCCTTACTTGGAAAGTGGTCATGTTGTTGGCCTTGGCGTCTGCAAGGCGAGTATCTGTGTTGGCGGCTTTATCTCACAAAAGCCCCTATTTGATTTTCCATGCTGATAGAGCGGAGTTGAGAACTCGTCAGCAATTTCTGCCAAAAGTGGTTTCATCATTTCATGTTAACCAGCCAATTGTGGTACCAGTGGCTACTGACGCCTTGGCGGAGTCAAAGTCTCTCGATGTGGTCAGAGCTTTGAAGATTTATGTCGCCAGAACAGCGCAGATTAGGAAAACACAGGCTCTGTTTGTCCTGTGGGCTACCAACAAGATTGGGGCTCCTGCTTCTAAGCACACTATTGCGTGCTGGATTTGTAATACGATTCAGCAGGCTCATTCTACGGCAGGATTGCCGTTACCGAAATCGGTGAAAGCCCATTCTACCAGAAAGGTGGGCTCCTCCTGGGCGGCTGCCCAGGGAGTCTCGGCATTACAACTTTGCCGAGCTGCTACTTGGTCGGGTTCAAACACCTTTGCGAAGTTTTACAAGTTTGATACCCTGGCTGAGGAGGACTTCTTGTTTGGTCAATCGGTGCTGCAGAGTCATCCGCACTCTCCCGCCCGTTCAAGAGCTTTGGTATAAACCCCAAGGTTCTTGAAGCATCCCCAGCATCCTCTAGGACGTATGAGAAAATAGGATTTGAATACCTACCGGTAAATCCTTTTCTCTTAGTCCGTAGAAGATGCTGGGCGCCCGTCCAAGTGCGGGCTATGTCTGCAGTTTACTATAGTTACGCTCATGTTGCGTTGAGTTTGGTCACTCTGTGACTGTTGTTGGTCATGCCGTTGCATGCGTTGTTTGTTGAATGCCATGTTGTACGGCATGTTGGAGGTGTGAGCTGGTATGTATCTCACCTTAGTTTAAAGTAGTTAAATAAATCCTTTCCTCGAAATGTCCGACTCCCTGGGCACAGTTCCTATAACTGGAGTCTGGAGGAGGGGCATAGAGGGAGGAGCCAGTTCACACCCATTCAAAGTCTTATTGTGTGCCCATGTCTCCTGCGGATCCCATCTATACCCCATGGTTCTTGAAGCATCCCCAGCATCCTCTACGGACTAAGAGAAAAGGATTTACAGGAAGGTATTAAAATCTTATTTTCTCTTGCGCTACACCAGTGTGTTGTTTGCCTCTTGCAACCAAACCTCTGTATTACTAGTCTGCTATACCTTTCCTCCTGCATGCAGCTTCCTTCGCGTCATCTGGGTTCAGAACTGCTACTGACTATTCAAGTTCTGTACCTGTAATTACATATATCTTTAGTGTGTACTGAGACTGTCTATACTGTGTTTACAAGCAGTCTCATATTGTAGTCACAAATTTGTACCAGTCCTGATCGTGGTCCGGCCCTGTGCCCACAGCAAATAAAGCATCTGACTCGTAAGCTCATTTAGACAAGGCCATCTCTTTACCTTCTAAGAAGTGTGGGGAACACGTGATAACCATTGCAGCTGGAAGAGGGTAAAGTCCGTGTGGTTACTGTAGAGTAGCAGCATTATCAATGGCCTGTTATAAAGCAGACATCGGCAAATGGCGTTGTGTGCGGCTACCGGCGTTGAATTACTGTTGGAATGAGGAGAGACTATGGAAGGCGGAGATAAGAATTCTGTAGAAATCAGTGGCGTGCGGTGAGGTCAGTGGCTGGTGAGGCACTACAGCCATAATGTCCGCCAGATCCTGCCGATGAACCCTACCGCCGCCGAGCCAATGCCCACTACTGCCTCTGAGCCAATGTCTGCTGCCACCGCCAATGGCTTACAAACTTGCCTACCATCAACTGACCCAGCCCTTCGCCACTAATTTGCATCTCAGTCCGATGCCGCCAATGCCCGCTGCCTGCCTGCTCATCATACTTGTGATATATTGTACATTTTTATAGAAAAATAAATAAAAATTAGTGTTTGGGAAGGGAGTGGGAGGAGGACATGAATTCAATTTTGTTGTCCAGGGCTTCCATTAACTTAATGGAGAAGGGTCTGAATGGGTTAAAAAATAAATAAAAAAAAGTGTGAGGTCCCCCCTCCTAAACATAACCAGCCTCGAGCTCTTTGAGCCGGTCCTGGTTGTTTAAATACTGGGGAAAAATTGGACAGGGGTTCCCCGTATTTAGACAACCAGCACCGGGCTCTTAGACCGGTCCTGGTTCCAAAAATACGGGGGACAAAAGATGTAGGGGTCCCCCATATTTTTAAAACCAGCACCGGGCTCCACTAGCCAGGGACATAATGCCACAGTGGGGGACACATTTATGTAGGTCCCTGCGGCCGTGGCATTACCCCCCCAACTAGTCACCCCTGGCTGGGGTTCACTGGAGGAGTGGGGACCCCTTAAATCAAGGGGTCTCCCCCCCTCCAGGCACCCAAGGGCTAGGGGTGAAGCCCGAGGCTGTCCCCAGCACCCCTGGGCGGTGGGTGCCGGGCTGATAGCCATAAGTGTGTAAAAAAAAGAATATTGTTTTTTGTTGTGGAGCTACAAGGCCCAGCAAGCCTCCCCCGCTTGCTGGTACTTGGAGTACCTCAAGTACCAGCATGTGGGAAATAACGGGCCCGCTGGTACCTGTAGTTCTACAACAACAAAAATACCCAAATAAAAACACAACACACACACCGTGAAAGTAAAAATTTATTAAAACACACTTACACATACTTACCTACATCCCACGCCGGTCACGTCCACTTGTCCAGTAGAATCCAATAGGGCCGATACCTGTAAAAATGAGAGACAGATTACTTACCTACATCCCACGCCGGTCACGTCCACTTGTCCAGTAGAATCCAATAGGTGGTTCCTGTAAAAATGAGAGAGAGATTACTTACCTACATCCCACGCCGGTCACGTCCACTTGTCCAGTAGAATCCAATAGGGGTACCTGTAAAAATGAAAATTATACTTACAAACGAAGTAATCCACAGGAGAGAGAGAGAGAAAGAGAGAAATGAATGAATATGGGCCCTCATTCCGAGTTGTTCGCTCGCAAGCTGCTTTTAGCAGCTTTGCACACGCTAAGCCGCCGCCTACTGGGAGTGAATCTTAGCATAGTAAAATTGTGAACGAAAGATTCTCAAAATTGCGATGACACACCTCTTAGCAGTTTCTGAGTAGCTTCAAACTTACTCGGCATCTGCGATCAGTTCAGTGCTTGTCGTTCCTGGTTTGACGTCACAAACACACCCAGCGTTCGCCCAGACACTCCTCCGTTTCTTCAGCCACTCCCGCGTTTTTCCCAGAAACGGTAGCGTTTTTTCGCACACACCCATAAAAGGGCCTGTTTCCGCCCAGAAACACCCACTTCCTATCAATCACATTACGATCACCAGAACGAAGAAAAATCCGTGAGTAAAATTCCTAACTGCATAGCAAATTTACTTGGCGCAGTCGCACTGCGGACATTGCGCATGCGCATTCGCGACTAATCGCTCCGTTGCGGAAAAAAAAATAACGAGCGAACAACTCGGAATGACCCCCATTATGTACTCGCTGACGCGGGAAGACGTTAGCACAGACAGGGGAGAGTGCTGCTGCCGGCTGGCCTGTAGCTTTGCCCCCAGTAGCTGTGCCCCCAGTTGCTGTGCCCCCAGTTGCTGTGCCCCTTGTAGTTGTGCCCCCAGTTGCTGTGCCCCTTGTAGCTGTGTCCCCAGTTGCTGTGCCCCTTGTAGTTGTGCCCCCAGTTGCTGCTGCCGGCTGGCAGGATGGAGCAGGCGCCCCCAATAGTTATGAGCCCAGTAGCTGTGCTCCCCAGTAGTTGTGATCCCTCTAGCTGTGCCCCCAGTAGCTTTCCCCACTGTTGCAGCGCCCCCTGTAGCAGTGCCCCGAGTAGTTGTGACTCCTGTAGCTGTGCCCCCTGTAGCTTTGCCCCCAGTAGCTGTGCCCCGTGTGGCTGTGCCTCCAGTAGTTGTGCCCCCTGTAGCTGTGCCCCCTGTAGCTGTGCCCCTTGTAGCAGTGCCCTGAGTAGTTGTGCCCCCTGTAGCTGTGCCCCCAGTAGCTGTGCCCCCTGTAGTTGTGCCCCCAGTAGCTGTGCCCCCAGTCGCTGTGCCCCCTGTAGCATTGCCCCCAGTAGTTGTGCCCCTTGTGGCTGTGCCCCTTGTGGCTGTGCCCCCTGTAATTGTGCCCCTTGTAGCTGTGCCCCCAGTTGCTGTGCCCCCTGTAGCTGTGCCCCTTGTAGTTGTGCCCCCAGTTGCTGTGCCCCTTGTAGCTGTGTCCCCAGTTGCTGTGCCCCCTGTAGCTGTGCCCCTTGTAGTTGTGCCCCCAGTTGCTGTGCCCCTTGTAGCTGTGTCCCCAGTTGCTGTGCCACCTGTAGCTGTGCCTCTTGTAGTTGTGCTCCTGTAGTTGCGCCCCTTGTAGTTGTGCCCCTGTAGCTGCGCCCCTTGTAATTGTGCCCCTGTAGCGGCGCCCCTTGTAGTTGTGCCCCCGTAGCTGCGCCCCTTGTAGTTGTGCCCCCGTAGCTGTGCCCCTTGTAGTTGTGCCCCCGTAGCTGCGCCCCTTGTAGTTGTGCCCCCGTAGCTGCGCCCCTTGTAGTTGTGCCCCCGTAGCTGCGCCCCTTGTAGTTGTGCCCCCGTAGCTGCGCCCCTTGTAGTTGTGCCCCTGTAGCTGCACCCCTTGTAGTTGTGCCCCCGTAGCTGCGCCTCTGGTAGTTGTGCCCCCGTAGCTGCGCCCCTTGTAGTTGTGCCCCCGTAGCTGCGCCCCTTGTAGTTGTGCCCCCGTAGCTGCGCCCCTGGTAGTTGTGCCCCCGTAGCTGCGCCCCTTGTAGTTGTGCCCCCGTAGCTGCGCCCCTTGTAGTTGTGCCCCCGTAGATGTGCCCCTTGTAGTTGTGCCCCCGTAGCTGCGCCCCTTGTAGTTGTGCCCCCGTAGCTGCGCCTTATAGTTGTGCCCCCGTAGCTGCGCCCCTGGTAGTTGTGCCCCCGTAGCTGCGCCCCTGGTAGTTGTGCCCCCGTAGCTGCGCCTCAAACACACACACATATATATAAAAACAAACAAACATACTTACCGCTCCTGTAGTGCCGTCCTCCGTCTCCGGCCGCCGGCTCGTCTCTGCTGTACTATGGGAGAGACGTCATGACTCATGACGTCTCTCCCACTGTAGCGCCGCTCAGACACTAGGGGTCAATTATGACCCCTGTTGTCAGTCAGCGGCGCCGGCTGCAGCGGGCGCCCACACAGCCCACGGCGCCTGCTGCAGCCGGGCAGGGGGCTCGCTAGTGATTGGACAACGGATCCAGCACTGGATCCGCTGGGCCAATCACATCTGGGGCAGTGACAGGGGCGTGCATTTGTCGGGGCTGAATGCACGCCCCTGTCATTGCGGCACCAGTATAGGTGCCGCTTCCCTGTACTTTCTCAGTGGGCTTTCACAGCCCATTGCAGCGCCCCGCCCCCTGCCCGCCCCCCGCTGCCCGGACTTTAATGTTAGGTGTGGGAGGCACCTCTCCCGCTGCCTCCCAGCCCAACATTTTCACGGGGGGGAGAGATTATTAAAATAATAAAAGAAGATATTTATCACAGACTCTGTTATAAATATCTTCTTTTTATTATTTTAATTATTATGACAGGGGAGGCACTGCCTCCCCTGACTGCACGTCCCTGGTAGGTACATTGGGCTGAGGTACTGGAAGACAGGTTTCAGCGCCTGCAAGGGAGTAAGAATCCCATATAGCTCATATGGACACTAATGTTCTAGTGCATCAGCATAACAATTGCTGTTCAAGAACAGCTTGGTTCACGTACAGATGGGTCCACGGTTATCTTGACTAGTTTCTGTGCCTAGGCACAAACATGACTTATAGCATAAACCAGAGGTTCCCAAACGGTGTGCCGTGGCTCCCTGGGGTGCCTCGGGACACTTGCAGGGGTGCCCTGGGTTGGTGGTCCAGGACCAATTCAAATTATTCATGGTCAATATAATAGGCAAAACCAGTGCTGGTGGCTGCCAGTCATAAAATATGTGGCCAAACGAAGCAAATCTTGTCCCTCACCACACAACTGACCCCAAGGATGACATATAAACGCGATCTACTTAATGTAATATTTCTTTCTAAATTTCTCAATAAGAAATTTTTGGCCTAGGGGTGCCATGAAAAAAATTCTGATATTCTAGGGCGCCGTGATTCAAAAAAGTTTGGAAACCATTGGCATAAACCCTTCATCGGTACATGGGAAGCTGATTCAGAATCTAAGAAGGTTCTGGAAATGTTTACCTTGGCTGAAAGTTTCTGTTTGAATTAACAGTTATTCCGGAGTCAGAAACAGACTCCAAGAAGGTCACGTTCCCTTCCACATATAACCCCAAATGGTTCGGCCTTGTCGGTCATAAAGGAACGTAACAGCCTTAATACAATAAGTTTGGTAAGGCAAAGAAGCAAAGGCAACCAGAGGCCAGCTTCCAAACCAGAGGCCATCAGTATGATGGTGCGGGTCTCCTGGAGGATTCCAGAAGGATAAGGGGCCAACTTCTTCAGTTTGCACAGATTTGATAGCAGTCTACAAATAGATGCCTGGGTGCAAGAAGCAGTATCTCTAAGGTGACACTTTCCCTTCTGGAACCATTCTCCTAAAAGGGTGTTCGGATTCAGGCTCAGCCTGTCTCTGGTAGAGGCGTAGGCGAGGGATTTGCATGAAGCAATTCAGAAAATGTTTTGTCAGGAATTGTCATTCCAGTAACCCATGCACAATGGAGGGTTTATTCCCACCTGGGTCAAAAACAATCCCTCGCCCCATTATCAATTTCAAAAACAGAGAAATTTGGGTAACACGGTTCACGTAGAGGCAACGCCATAGTTGGGTGAGGAGCCAATATAATACATGGTATTCCTGGATAAGTCAGGAATTTTACCTTCAGGCTCCTATAACACTGTCCATCAGTGTTATCTCAAGGTTTACCATCCTTCAGCAAAAATTCAGTTAGGCCTTACCCTTTGGGTTAGCCACAGCCCCAGAGTAGCAAAATGATTATGGCAATTTATCTCCGTTAGTAGAGGTTAAGAAAATTGCCATTCCTTGACCACCTTCCTATCCTGATACAAATACAGGAAAGTTTCTGTGTCATCTACAACATACAAATAACTTGTCTGCAGAGGCACGGGTGGTTCGTAAATGGGATCATCTCTGGTTCCGTAACATAACTCATGGTGGGGCTATACTGAATTCGAGTTTGCAGAAAGTAGTTACCTCGGAACAAGATATCCAAGGCAAAGCTAGGAGAGTGGTTACAATGTCAAACAATATCGATTCACGCAGCAATGCGAATGATGGATTTGATGGTGTTATGGAGTGGGCATAATTCCACTCAAGACTTTTTCAGCATCTCCTCCATCTAAGGCCGTATCACACTGGATATGTCCAATCTCAATGATTTTGGAAGTTAAGCAGTGTTGTACCTGGTTAAATTCTCCGAGCCCAAAACCATCTGTGAATACCAGGGGGTGTAGACGGGCCAGATGGACAGTACACAAACAAGTATGTGGTACTGGCAAAAAAAGGTAAGTAGTAGCCTGGGGGCTACAGACATTCCATCTAGATCAGAGGATACCTTTTTTCTTTTTGGATATCAGGTGGAGAAATCCTGACAACAAATACAAGTCTTCACGGCTATGGAGGCCATTTTCCGGAAAATTATGATTCCGGGGATTATGGACCACAGAAGAAAGGTGCCTGCTAATAAATCTGTTAGCACTTCAGGCCATATACTGGGTCCTGATTCAGGCACAAGACACTCCTAAAGGAAGATTGGTCCAGATCCGCAAGGACAAGGAAAGGCCAGTAGTGTATCTCAACTTTCAGAGAGGAACACGCAGATAAATAGCAAGGAAGGAGGTAAATCACATACATATGTGCAGAACTCCATCTTCCAGCCTTGTCCTCAGGGTTTGTTCCGGGAGTCCTAAACTGAAGAGCTGATTTCTCAGTCGACATGCCATTCAGGTAAATGAATGGGCTTTGCACCCTAAAGTCATTTCAGACTCGGGTAGACAAATGGGCTTGGCCAGAGATCATTCTCATGGTGTCCGATCTGAACAACAAAAGCCATAATCGGGTCAGGAACAAAGGAAGTGATCTTTGTGGATATCTTTTTAATGGGAATTTTATTTCTCTTATGTGTTTCTCAAATCGTCCTGCTACTCAGGATAGTGAGGAAAATACAACAAAGATGCCGGGATCCTAATAAGCCCCGGCTTGGCCCAGAAGGCGTTGGTACACAGATCCGCAGAAAATGTTAAATCATTTTCTGTTTCCTCTACGCCCAGACTAAGACAGGGACCTTGAATATCACAGATATCTGGATCTACTGTTTTGATGGCGTGGCTTTTGAAATTATATACTGAGGTCCAGAGGATTCTCACAAATGCTCAGAGCAAGGAAAAACTTCCTTGACTCGTATTTATCACCAAATATGACAAGATTATATGCATTGGTGCAATAAAAGAGGTATGGACCCGAAATCTTGCAGAGTTTCCAGGGTTTTACCATTCTTTCAAACAGGAATAGTTAAAGGTTTAGCGGTGGCTTCCTTGGATATACAAGTGTCAGCATTTGACTGTATGGTTCCGAAAGAAAAATGCCAGGATGTGTGCACTTTTTCCCAGGGAATGCTGTGCATTCAACCTTCCCCTTTTCCTACTACAGGGTCAGGGAATCTAAATCTAGTCCTCAAAAGCCTGTAAAGTTGCTCTGTTTAAACCACTAAGTGAAGTGGACTTTAAATGGTTGATAGCTAAAGTTCTCGTTCGGCTGACAATGGCATCAGCTAGAAGAGAGTCAGATTTAGGAGCACTTTCATGCTAATCTCCTTTTCTGATGTTATCCAGATGTCCACAGGTTTCCACAGGGATCCCACCCTGACGCACCTGATTTGAGAATCTGCATACTCGCTAAACTCTTCCCTCTTGCATGGAAGAGTGTGCATGTGTGTTTTTTGCCTGAATAGGGTTCTACATAATGCTCCTGCCTAAATGCTTTGGAAACAACTGATTTGACTGAGTCAGGTGGCGGGATAATATGGATGAGCCTGGTGCATTCTGGGAGGCCAGAAAGCTTGTGATCGTTTGGTGCCAATCCGCTGTCGCTCCATCATATCCCAGTGTTATCCTGTGGAAACCTGTGGACCTAGAAGAAATACTGTTATCAACTGTAAGATCTTACCATAACATATATTTCAGGGTATGGAAGAAAATAATGTCATGGTGTCCATAGGTATATACAGTAGGATGCATACTACGCGTTGCACTTTGGGAAGGACATCCGTAGCTTCTCTCAGGTTTACAGTCCAAACCCAACATTCTGCATTTTGTGCACTTCCTTGTATACTAATTGTGGTGCTAACTGTAAAACCCATGATCACAATGGTGCTCTGCTGAGAGGCATTACAGTTCTGTATTCAGACAATCTTTTGCCATACCCAAGTTCTTACCAGGATGGCTGTTTAGATTTTAGAGTCTCATGGATGTCTCCTCAATTGTCAGAAGCCCAGTCTGGTTCCTGCTCAGCAGAAGATAAACCTGGGATTGCTGTTTGAATTCAATGGGTGGTATTTATAGACAAGTTTCATTAATTACCAAATATCAGAAGTTCAGAGCACTTTGGAAAGCGCAACTGTTTCTAAAAGGAAAGCCCAATAAGATACAAACTGACAATGCGATAGTGATATCACATCAGTCATCAGGGATGAACCAAGAGTCCTCCGTCGGTGATAGACATCAAGGTGATTATTCATGGCAAGTCAATGTACCAGTGGCTACAGCCCACAATGTGTATATCAGCGTTATAAAATGGAGATTCTCTCAGGAATGTGCTACATCCAGATATCAAGTTAGCCAGGGATGGTTCCAACTGTACATTGGCAAGATGGATTCTCAGTTGAACAACAAGGTAAATAGTTATGGTGAAAGGTCAAGAGATTCTAAAGCAGTTCTGACGTCCTGTCCGTTCCATGGAATTTCCATCTGTTTTAGCCATTTTTTCCTATGCTAATGTTATCAAAGCTACAATAGATGATAGAGCGGGTAGGTGTGCACTGTGCAGATAATTCTTCTGGACCTAGACTGGTCGGAAAAGCTTGTGGTGCACAGAAATTCTAAACATTGCAAGTGGTTGGGCTTGGTGTCTTCTATTCAGAGTTGGGGTCTTCCATCTCAGACCCTGTGCCCCTTTCAAAAAGTTTCCTTACTGGGCTTTAATGACAAGGCTGTTAAATACATGATTTTAAAATGTACGGGTTTTGCAGATTCTGCGATTCAGACTGTGATTCAGGCTTTGAAGTCTTCATCTGCCAAAAATTACCACAGCATGTGGAAAATAGATTTTGTTGAAAAAAATAAGGGGATTTTTTTCCCCCCACTTGTTCCTTTAATCTGTCTGTGTTGCTGCCGTTCTTACAGGAAAGTTTAGGTGCCGGGTTATGCTGAACTGCGATCTCTGCCCGGTCACACTTTTTCTGTAGATTGGCTAGGATTCTGCACACTCAGGGAGTATTGCAAATTAAGTCTCCTTATATTCCTTGGATGCTCTGGGATTTAAATATATCTCTGATTGCATTGTAATTTGCTTTCTTTTTAGCCCCTCGAATTGTTAGAATTTAATTAGTTGGAAAATCGCTTTTCTTTTAGCAAGTTTCAGTGCAACGAGAGTTTCCAAATTGGCAATGATCACTTGCAGATCTACCTACGTGCTCTCCATGAGGACAGAGCAGTCCCTCTAACAACACCTTTCTACCAGAGTATCTCACAATTCCATGTAATCCAGCATGTCGTCGTCCCAGAGATTTCACTTGGTTTACTGGAGTATTCTCTTGGCATGGTCTGAGTGCTTAAGATATATTTGAATGTAACGGCGTATAAACTTCTAGTCGCATAGAGGGGGTCATTCCGAGTTGATCGCACGTAGCAACTTTAAGTTTCCTGTAAAAAGACCAGGGTAAGAGTTACTTACCCTGTGCGATCGATCCAGCGATGCAGGTCCCAGAATTGACGTCAGACATCCGCCCTCCAAACTCCTGGACACGCCTGCGTTGGACTCACCACTTCCCAAAAACGGTGAGTTGCCGCCCCGGATCCTCCTTCCTCCTGTCAATCTTCTTGTGGTTGCCACTGCAATCGCTTTCTTCGGTAGCGGCGTCACTGCCTGGCGACGCCCGTCTCCGGGTAACGACGCGCCATCGCAATGCGGCCGATGCGCATGCGCAGTTCCGACCCGATCGCGCGGCTGCGAAGAAGCGCAGCGTGCGATCAGTTCGGAATGACCCCCAGAATCCACAAAAGAGTGGTTGGCTAGTGTGAGAAGCGCGGCTTGAATTCTTTAATTTACAGTCATGACGCGTATAAGTAGATAGGGAACACTCCTCTCTTGTCACACAGGACGGAGTGCGCAGCATTCTCCCAGTAATCGGTCATGTGGAGTGTTCCCGGTTCCACATGTTGGCTTGAAGAACTTTCAGTTAAATACAGGAGCCACTTACACCATCCACTGCTACCCTACCAGTTCTGTAGAGTCTTACACAATAATGGTTTGGCAATGACTAAGTTCTCCAAGGACAAGTGGTGGTAACGTTGGCAGTAGACTGCAGGACTAGAGTGGAGGAGTGACTGGCACTTTCAACATGCCGGGTTCCGTCTGCAGTGATGACGGGCTGGGTACACAACATCTATTGTCATTGTGTACCCAGCTTAAGTTTCCTTTCAGCCACTGTGATGCATTTAGTACGGTGTCGGTAACATTACAATGATTATACAATTTAACCAGTTTGTTCCTTTTTAGTAAACTTGGGGGGGATATTTAAATCTTCTCATTGCCACTCCCAAATGCTCAGGATTGTTTATGGGGACCAACCAGATCATTGCTGGGCAGACTAGATGGGCCAAGAGGTTCTTCTCTGCTATCAAATTCTATGTTATGCTTGGTCTTTTCCGCTATTGGTACATAAAGCTTTTTCTTCATCTCACTCCCTTAAGCAACTTGTAATTTGGATAGACGCCGTCACCGGGAAATTGCCAAAACCCACCTGCGTTTCTTTATTATACCAGAAATTCTAAACTGCTATTCTGTAAGTTCTCTTAGTAGGAGGTTCTGTATTATGTTATATTCCAGTACCCAACAGACATACCTTTCCTAGCTGCGGCCTGCACTACCTGACCCATATAACAGTTCTGAAGACATTTGCCCCGTAGCAGTGCTGTCAGTCCCAATGCAGCAATCCCTAAAATCACAACATAGGACCCTATTCAGTAAGGATTGTACATTCTGCTAAACAGCAGAATTTGCAATCCTTTTGCTTGCATGCTGGAGGCCGCCCATCGTAGGGCAAGGCCGTTCAGCATACAGGCCACCCACTGCGATCGCGCTGAAATTGCGATCGCACCACAAATTGTGGATGGCTCCTGTCACTGCAGCCTGGCTGCAACGGCAGGAGGGCCGATGTCATCTTTTTGATCAGAGCGGTTATGTGAGGCGTCACGCAGCCGCCCCAATCACGCGATTTGTGATCCAACCTGAATTAGGTCCATTGCCTAGTTGTGCAGCCTTTCCTGTCTGACTGAAGCTGGGTATCAACCACATGGTTTATATAAGGTGTGCGGATTAACATCAAATGTGCCAAATCTTAGTTTTACAATAGTATCTTTTGTTAGTGGCGATATTGTACAACCAGGAACGTACAAGACGACGGTACGCATCCATCACTTCTGCCGCTGCCCAGTGAAGGCCCATTTAGGAACCTAACTAAAAGACCTCGGGGCAGATATATCAAACCTCTTAAACAAGACAAATGGATAAGTTACTTTAGCAACCAAATACCTGCTATTATTTACCTAGTATTTAATTAAAATGTAGCTAGAATTAGGTGGCTGTGAGGAACCATTCCACTTGTCCTCTGTAGGAGAGTTTTATCAAACCTTCTGAAGTCTTGAGTCCTGATCAGGATAATACCCCATTCACACCCGGTATCAACACAAATAACCCGGTATCGACCTGGCATATTGCCGGGTCGACACGGGTCAGTGTGCGGTGTTAAAGCGCCATGTCGGAAATCCCAGGTCGCCTGACCCGGCAGTTCAACCTGGGAATAAAGCAGTGTTATTCCCGGGTTGAATACTAGGTCAATGGCAGTGTAAACGGGCTCCCAGGTCGATGCGACCCGTTCACTACAACAGGAAGAAGCGGCACAGAGATGATCTCTACTCCCAGCGCCGCCTCCGCCCCCACTGCCGGTTCTGCCCCCCGCTGCTATGGCTACCTGCCCGGCATATTGCCGGGTCAGGGAAGCCAGCAACAGCGTCCAATACCGTATCCCACCCGGGAAGGACCCGTTTCCAATTCCCGGGAGGGATCTGGCATTGGCAGTGTGAAAGGGGTATTATACTGTCATTTGTGCATGAATTATTCCCAGTGTTTTGTTGGTCTAAATGTCAGTTCACAGTTACTTTGGGTATAGGTCAACACAACTTAGGTTGACAGTCATTAGGTCGACCACTATTGTTCGACATGCATTAGGCCGACAGGGTCACTAGGTCGACATGGTCATCAGGTCGACAGGTCAAAAGGTCGACATGAGGGTTTCCCCCTCCCCCTTTTTTTGGTGTCATTTTCTTCGTAAAGTGACGGGGAACCCCAATTAGTGCACAGTGTCCCCTCGCATGGTTCGCTTTGCTCGCCATGCTTCAGGCAAGGTGCCTCGCTGCGCCCGGCACAGGTTACCGTTACCAATTGTAGTCCACGTGGATCGTAAAGTATGAAAAAGTCCAAAAATGTAATTAAAAAAAAAACCCTCATGTCGATCTTTTGACCTGTTGACCTAATGACCATGACGACCTAGTGACCCTGTCGACCTAATGCATGTCAACCTATAGTGGTCGACCTAATGACTGTCGACCTAAGTGGTGTCGACCTAATGGCTTCTGCTGTAACACTGCATCTGTCACTAGACAAATGCCACGGATTTGCCACTAACCGTTCCTGTCTTCTCCACAACGTTAATTGAGCCCACACGACTGCTGAACAGATGCACTTTACCTAATTAGTACATCGCGTGTGTGTGTCCAATTATAAATACCACGGCTGACCCGGCGGCCTTGTCTGCATTTGTCATAATATCAGTCAGGAGCGGGTTTTTGTTTTTCTTCAGGTGCAGTTTTTCCTCGTTGTAATATGTTGCAATATTGTAGTTTTCCTGCTCAGGATAAAATCCAACAGTTGTCTAATCAGGGCCATAACCACACAACATGGCCGGGGCTTCGGCCCTTTGTGTAACTTGCAGAGCACAGTTTGGACGAGGCCTCCCAATCTCTGTTCTGGACACGCTGTGTGTTTTGCAGCCTCTTGGACGCTGCCACAGTATCTGCAACCGATTACAGAGATGACTGAGGTGGAATCGGTTTCAGATGGCCGGGGAGCTATTGTGACAGGGAAGCTGACAAAATGTGATGTAAATGGAAATCCTTCCTCTGGGGCAAATGATTACAAATTGGAGTTTATCAGATGGTTTGTGATGTCGTTGTTTATTAAGGGTGAGATGTGTTTCCTCTATCCCATCCCTGTATAGCCGGAGGACTGTAACATGTTATGAAGGGAGTGGCTCTCTCATCATACATGATGATTCCCTGTGGGCCTGGAATGGATGGGATTGCTCTGTATCTGAGATTTCCCTAATGCTCTGGCTTCCAGGAATAAGACCATGTTCCACAGATGGAGAAGTAGTCTTATCAGAATGTTTAATGTAAAATACTAGTGCTCTTATATGAATAAGTTATAGATAAGCGCCTCTATATACATTTGTAGCACTTATCAAGAATTAAAATATTGGAGATATTAATGTGCTCAGGGGGGAAGATATTGTCTTATGCACAGCGGACTTCCTATCAGTAATCCAGCTAGCCTCTTATACCCCTTTCACACTGCACAAATAACCTGGTATCATACCTCACAACATGACCCTCTCCAGGAGGGACAAAATGTTCTGCCTCTGGACTTCTCTCTTAATTTGGGATTGGCAGCACCTGTATTGAACAGGTTAATGGATAAGAGAGGTGTTTCACCACAGCTGATGGCAATCATAAACTGAGGGTAGTCCATGAGCAGAGCATTCTGTTCCTCCTGGAGAGGGTCATGTTGGGAGGTATGCAATATCGACCCGCATATTACCAGGTTGACATGGGTCGGCATGCGGTGTGAAAGCGCCATGGTGGAATTCCCGGGTCGCCTGACCCGGTAATTCAACCCGGGAATAAAGCAGTGTTATTCCCGGGTTGAATACTGGGTCAGTGGCAGCGTAAACGGGTTCACGGGTTCGATGCGACTCGGGGACCCGTTCACTAGATAGGGAAAGGTGACGCAGAGATGAGTTCATTTCCCAGCACCGCCCCCCGCTGCTATGGCAACCCGCCTGGCATATTGCAGGGTCAGGGAAGCCTGCTGCAGCGTCCAATGCCGGATCCCACCCGGGAAGGACCCGTTTCTAATTCTCTGGTGGGATCCGGCTTTGCGGTGTGAACGGGTTATAAGTAGATAACAGATCAGTAGTATTCATCATGTGTCCCGCCAACAGCTGTTGAACTACACATCCCAACATGTCCTAATAGCTGAACTGTGACAGGGCATGTTGGGATGTGTAGTTCCACAGCAGCTGGGGGGCGCATGTGGAACACCCTGTAATGCAGGCATTCCCAACCGCGCTCCTCAAGGCACACTAACAGAACAGGTTTTAATGATATTCATGCTTGAGCACAGGTGACTTAATTAGTACCTCAGTTATTTTGATTTAACCACCTGCGCTGAAGCCTGGATATCACTACAACCTGCACTGTTAAGCTGGGTAGACACTGGCCGATATATCAACCGATCTATTGAACGGCCGATATGTCGCTGGTACGTCGGCCAGTGTGCACCGACGGCATGTGTGAACGCCGCCGTTCACAGACATACTGCGTCGGCCCTACAGCACACACGATGACCAGTATATCTACAGATATGAAACACACAAAAAAAACAGCGCTGGCACTTTTACACTACAAACTCATTGATTTAATATCATATATTAAAATACATCTTACACACCCATACCATACTGAGGAAGCCGCTGAGCTGTATATCTAAGCGGGGAAACGCGTTTGTTGGACGTACTGCTAAGGAGTTTTTATGAGACATCTCTACCCTATTACTGGCCGGCCAGAGACAGCTGTACCTGTGGATAATATCTGAAATGATACCTGCTATCCACCAGACAGTGGACTCCGGATAAGGCTGTATTTGGAAGCGACAGCCGGGAGAGGTATCAATTTGACGCGTGTAAAGCTGAACACTCGTGCGCAGATAATTATCCTTACTAAAAGCCATAATCACGATATATTATAAGTAGAGTTCACACTGGTTGACAACTTAATGGTGTGAGGAACTTCATCTGGAAAGTATATCTAACTGGCTGCATGCTAAAGAACTGTAACCTGTGAGATTAATCCAGGTGTGCTAAGTGACCGGACAATTGTCTATTATAACAACTAAGGAAACAGAGTCATCAGTCGGACATATGCATTGAATGGTACCATTCAGCTTAAATATTCAGCTGTACATATATAAGTAATTAGTGAGGAACAGTTTAAAGTTCTTTGGTTCGGCATATAAAGCAGGATTTATCCTGCAAGCTATATAGCTTAATTGTCATATACTTTAATTGTTTTATATGGTATGGGTGTGTAAGATGTATTTTAATATGATATTAAATCAATGAGTTTGTAGTGTAAAAGTGCCAGCGCTGTTCTTTTTTGTGTGTTTCTTCTTTGTGTATTTGTAGGCTATGAACCAAGCCTTTGGAACGTAGCACCAGGCACTCTTACAGTAACAATAGCGCCAGACTATCTCTATCTATCTACAGATATGTTGGTAAATCGTTGTGTGTGTACGGGGTGGGTTAGCCGACCACCCGTACACTTCCTGCAGCAGCTGCCGGTGATTGACGGGTGACCTGGGTGTAAATGCCTGCTCAGTTCATTATGTCAGTCACGAAAGGGCAGTGTGTATGCGCAGCACACTGCCCGATCCGGCTATAGATATGTCTGCAGATCCATTGATCTGCAGATATATCTACCAGTCTGTACCCACCTTAAGTGTGCCTTGAAGACCGTGGTTGGGAATGTCTGCTGTAAAAGATGAATATGGATTGAGCATTAAACGCGACGACATACAGGAATTCAGTCATAGATCTGGGAATGTTTGCAGCTGTAATATACAGTAGCAGCATAGGTGGTGTCCACATTCCCCACGTACATTTATGGCTCCTCCAATGGCGAGTACATACAATATTACATCTGTCTCTAGCTACAACAGGACAGCGCCTCTAGTGTACAAATCAGAATATGGCAGCCTTTAGTTGTGGTACTGGCAGCCCCAAGACAGAGTGCGTTATGGGATTGGGGGGGTCATTCCGAGTTGATCGCAACTTTTTGCTGCCCGTGCGATCAACTAGACGCTGCCTATGGGGGAGTGTATTTCTGCATAGCAGGGCGGCGATCGCTTGTGCTAAAAAAGTTTCCTGTAAAAGAAGACCAGGGTAAGAGTTACTTACCCTGTGTGATGGATCCAGCGACGCAGGTCCCGGAATTGACGTCAGACATCCGCCCTCCAAACGCCTGGACACGCCTGCGTTGGACTCACCACTCCCCGAAAACGGTGAGTTGCCGCCCCGGATCCGCCTTCCTCCTGTCAATCTTCTTGCAGTCGCCGCTGCGACCGCTTTCTTCGTTCGCGGCATCGCTGCCTGGCGACGGCCGTTGCTGGGCAACGAGGCAACTGCGCAATGCGGCCGCCGTGCATGCGCAGTTCCGACCCGATCGCACGGCTGCGAGGAAGTACAGCGCGCGATTAGGTCAGAATGACCCCCTGGGGCCGCTAGGGACCACCATACTGCCTGTGATATAAGCGGGCTGTCTTCCTCTGCGTTGCATCTAGTATGGCGAGTGAATGCTGGGAATCACTGTATTGGTTACAGTAATAGGTCAGACTAATATGGGCCTGCAGTTAGTGATTTAGAATAGTGGTCTTTCTCCTGGTAATGACGGTTATTAGGCATATCAGCAGCTATTCCTTGCATCATAGAATTCTCAGTGACATTTATCTGAGGAGAGTTTGACGTCTCTCAGACTGGCTAGCTTGGATCAAACATAACTGAAATAGCTGCTCGAACTATTTGTGTTTTATCTTAACCACACACATTACTGTTCATGATAAGTAATCCCAGTGTTCCAGACAGTAAAAAGCAATTTGGCAGAGCCAGGAAATTTGGGGATGTACTCCAGATGGCAGAGATTACCTTCACCCAGTACATCCCAGGAGCCGTGTAAGAATAAGTCTTTTCTCTGGGGCCATGGCTAAGTGGGACATGGAGTAGCTGCTCTGACTGGGCACTCTCCACCTCATATATCCGGGACATATATCCTGAGGTACCCCCCCCCCCACCCCATAGAACCACTGGCTAATGTTATTAGATCCTCCTCGCGGGTGGCAGGCTTCCGGATGGGTGACAGGACAGAAAAAATTGCTCTCTATGCAGATGATATTCTTTTATATATATCTGACTACTCCTTATGTTTTGAATATCATTAATACCTTTGGGGGATTCTCCGGTTTGACCATAAATTGGAACAAATCATGTATCCTTCCTTTTAGGGGTCTCTGTCCTGTTAGCCCGTCTGGGGGTCTGACGCTTCGGTGGGTGGGTCTAGTGGTCTGCCGCTTTGGTGGGTGGATTCCTGGGTATTTGGATAACTAACCAATCCTCACAATTCACTGCTTTGAATCTACATCTGCAAATGGATTATCTACGTTCACGTATTAGAGTGTGGGGGAAATTACCGCTTACCGTTACAGGTAGGATTAATCTTATCAAAATGGTCGCATTACCCAAACTACTCCATATTTTACAACACTCCCCCATCTGTCTCCCTCAGAAAATATTTGTTAAAATTGATAGTCTCTTATCTTCACTAGTCTGGGCTAATCGCAGAGCTAGAATTAAATTGGATAACCTCACAAGGCCCCGAGATTCGGGTGGTCTTGCTCTCCCTAATTTTAAGTTGTATTATATGGCAGCCCAATTGTCACATTTGATTCCCTGGGTCACTGACTCTGCTGGGGACACTTTGATATCTCAACTGCTTCTTCATACTCAGATAGGCCTCACGCCAACACAGCTATTATTGAGTGATAATGTAACTGTTCTTCTCTAGGGAGAGACAACAAAGTCCAGAGGACACTGTATAAGTAATCAACAATTCATCAATATAATTATAGGGAAACCTACCAGTGAAAGGAATCAATTGGCCTTTCTTTTATGAAAAGGCCCAAAATTGTATCAGGTTGGAGGTGCGCCACTAAGCTGGGGTTACATTATATATTTCTAGGGGTGATTAGTGTAGACCACTAGTGGGTACTACACTAAAAAAAGAAGCTTAGTGTGTGGCGCACTCTTTTGTAATGTTTATTAGTTAATAAAATGTAACTTTTATTTCATCATTTAAAATAAATCTCTATGTCCAGACACATGGGTATATTTGATAGCCTGAGAGTAGAACCTTTGTAAAATAGTTGCCCCAAATTTAAGATGTTTAGATACTGGTTAAATTGCCGGTATAGTAGGGGCAGAAAAATTATTTTGTTATCAAGCTTAGTGATATATTATTAAGAATTAGTTATGCTGTAATGGCTGTCAATATTGCTTATTAGCACGACTTAATTAGTCTCAGATCTCTGACGTGAGTCTGACATTAACTATTCTTTAGAGAAAATATGTTACTGTTTGCATAGAGAGCCTTTCTGCACCGTGAAACTATAATAGTAAATACAGATCACAAAGGTAAATTTCATAATTACCTTAAGGAAACCCCTGTGTGGATCTTCAAGGTTAACCCTCAACCTTGTGGATGCATAAGAGGGTGGTAAAAATATATGAATTGTAACATGCGTACACTCTGTCTGCCAGTCTATTGTCCAGACTGCAGTGGTCGTACAAATGTAATTTGATACATTATTTTGTATCCACAATGGTGAGATACAATTATGGCCAAAAGGAGCAGTTCATGCAAGAGAACAGATCATTGATACACTGTCTCTGAACTTACAATACTGTTGATCATATACAGGGATGCTATAACAATATTGTGAACAAATAAGAATTTACTCACCGGTAATTCTATTTCTCGTAGTCCGTAGTGGATGCTGGGAACTCCGTAAGGACCATGGGGAATAGACGGGCTCCGCAGGAGACTGGGCACTCTAAAAGAAAGATTAGGTACTATCTGGTGTGCACTGGCTCCTCCCTCTATGCCCCTACTCCAGACCTCAGTTAAGGAAACTGTGCCCAGAAGAGCTGACACAACAAGGAAAGGATTTGGAATCCAGGGTAAGACTCATACCAGCCACACCAATCACACCGTACAACTCGTGATAACCATACCCAGTTAACAGTATGAACAACAACTGAGCCTCAGTAACAGATGGCTCATAACAATAACCCTTTAGTTAAGCAATAACTATATACATGTATTGCAGAGAGTCCGCACTTGGGACGGGCGCCCAGCATCCACTACGGACTACGAGAAATAGAATTACCGGTGAGTAAATTCTTATTTTCTCTGACGTCCTAGTGGATGCCGGGAACTCCGTAAGGACCATGGGGATTATACCAAAGCTCCCAAACGGGCGGGAGAGTGCGGATGACTCTGCAGCACCGAATGAGCAAAGGCAAGGTCCTCCTCAGCCAGGGTATCAAACTTGTAGAACTTAGCAAATGTGTTTGAACCCGACCAAGTAGCAGCTCGGCAAAGCTGTAAAGCCGAGACCCCTCGGGCAGCCGCCCAAGAAGAGCCCACCTTCCTTGTGGAATGGGCTTTCACTGATTTAGGATGTGGCAATCCTGCCGCAGAATGAGCTTGCTGAATCGTGTTACAGATCCAGCGCGCAATAGTTTGCTTTGAAGCAGGAGCACCCAGCTTGTTGGGTGCATGCAGGATAAACAGCGAGTCAGTTTTCCTGACTCCAGCCGTCCTGGCTACATAGATTTTCAAAGCCCTGACTACATCTAGTAACTTGGAGTCCTCCAAGTCCTGAGTAGCCGCAGGCACCACAATAGGTTGGTTCAAATGAAACGCTGATACCACCTTAGGGAGAAATTGGGGACGGGTCCTCAATTCTGCCCTGTCCATATGGAAGATCAGATAAGGGCTTTTACAAGACAAAGCCGCCAATTCTGACACACGCCTAGCCGAAGCTAAGGCCAATAGCATGACCACTTTCCACGTGAGATATTTTAGCTCCACGGTCTTAAGTGGCTCAAACCAGTGTTATTTCATGAAACCCAACACAACGTTAAGATCCCAAGGTGCCACTGGAGGCACAAAAGGGGGCTGAATATGCAGCACTCCCTTAACAAACGTCTGAACTTCAGGCAGTGAAGCCAGTTCTTTTTGAAAGAAAATAGATAGGGCCGAAATCTGGACCTTTATGGATCCTAATTTTAGGCCCATAGTCACTCCTGACTGTAGGAAGTGCAGGAATCGACCCAGCTGGAATTCCTCTGTAGGGGCCTTCCTGGCCTCACACCAAGCAACATATTTTCGCCATATACGGTGATAATGTTGTGCTGTCACGTCTTTCCTAGCCTTTATCAGCGTAGGAATCACTTAATCTGGAATGCCCTTTTCCGTTAGGATCCGGCGTTCAACCGCCATGCCGTCAAACGCAGCCGCGGTAAGTCTTGGAACAGACAGGGCCCCTGCTGTAACAGGTCCTGTCTGAGAGGCAGAGGCCATGGTTCCTCTGAGATCATTTCTTGTAGTTCTGGGTACCAAGTTCTTCTTGGCCAATCCGGAACGATGAGTATAGTTCTTACTCCTCTCTTTCTTACTATCCTCAGTATCTTGGGTATGAGAGGAAGAGGAGGGAACACATAAACCGACTGGTACACCCACGGTGTCACTAGTGCGTCCACAGCTATCGCCTGAGGGTCCCTTGACCTGGCGCAATATTTTTTTTAGCTTTTTGTTGAGGCGGGACGCCATCATGTCCACCTGTGGCCGTTCCCAATGGTTTACAATCTGCGTGAAGACTTCTGGATGAAGTCCCCACTCTCCCGGGTGTAGGTCGTGCCTGCTGAGGAAGTCTGCTTCCCAGTTGTCCACTCCCGGAATGAACACTGCTGACAGTGCTAGCACGTGATTTTCCGCCCATCGGAGAATCCTTGTGGCTTCTGCCATCGCCATCCTGCTTCTTGTGCCGCCCTGTCGGTTTACATGGGCGACCGCCGTGATGTTGTCTGATTGAATCAGCACTGGTTGGTTCTGAAGCAGGGGCTCTGCTTGACTCAGGGCGTTGTAAATGGCCCTTAGTTCCAGTATATTTATGTGTAGTGAAGTCTCCTGACTTGACCACAGTCCCTGGAAGTTCCTTCCCTGAGTGACTGCCCCCCATCCTCGGAGGCTTGCGTCCGTGGTCACCAGGACCCAGTCCTGTATGCCGAATCTGCGGCCCTCAAGAAGATGAGCACTTTGCAGCCACCACAGCAGAGACACCCTGGCCCTTGGGGGGGACAGGGTGATCAACCGATGCATCTGAAGATGCGATCCGGACCATTTGTCCAACAGATCCCACTGAAAGATCCTTGCATGGAACCTGCCGAAGGGAATTGCTTCGTAAGAAGCCACCATCTTTCCCAGGACTCGCGTGCAATGATGCACCGACACCTGTTTTGGTTTCAGGAGGTCCCTGACCAGAGATGACAATTCCTGGGCCTTCTCAACCGGGAGAAACACCTTCTTCTGTTCTGTGTCCAGAATCATGCCCAGGAAGAGCAGACGTGTCGCAGGAATCAGCTGCGACTTTGGGATATTCAGAATCCAGCCGTGCTGTAGCAACACTTCCCGAGAAAGTGCTACGCTGACTAACAACTGCTCTCTGGACCTCGCCTTTATAAGGAGATCGTCCAAGTATGGGATAATTATAACTCCCTTCTTCCGAAGGAGTATCATCATTTCGGCCATTACCTTGGTAAATACTCTCGGTGCCGTGGACAGACCAAACGGCAACGTCTGGAATTGGTAATGACAATCCTGTACCACAAACCTGAGGTACTCCTGGTGAGGTGGGTAAACGGGGACATGCAAGTAAGCATCCTTGATGTTCAGCGACACCATAAAATCCCCCTCTTCCAGGCTTGCAATAACCGCCCTGAGCGATTCCATTTTGAACTTGAACTTCCTTATATAAGTGTTCAAGGATTTTAAATTTAGAATGGGTCTCACCGAACCGTCTGGTTTCGGTACCACAAACATTGTGGAATAGTAACCCCGTCCCTGTTGAAGGAGGGGAACCTTGAATATCACCTGCTGGAGATACAGCTTGTGAATTGCCGCCAGTACTACCTCCCTTTCCCTGGGAGCAGCTGGCAAGGCTGATTTGAGGTAACGGCGAGGGGGAGTCGCCTCGAACTCCAGCTTGTATCCCTGAGATACAATTTGAACAGCCCAGAGATCCACTTGTGAGCGAACCCACTGGTTGCTGAAGTTTCGGAGACGCGCCCCCACCGCACCCGGCTCCGCCTGTGGAGCCCCAGCGTCATGCGGTGGACTTAGAGGAAGCGGGGGAGGATTTTTGTTCCTGGGAACTGGCTGCCTGGTGCAGCTTCTTTCCTCTACCCCTGCCTCTGGGCAGAAAGGATGCGCCTCTGATCCGCTTGCCTTTCTGAGGCCGAAAGGACTGTACATGATAATACGGTGCTTTCTTAGGCTGTGAGGGAACCTGAGGTAAAAAAGTTGACTTCCCGGCTGTTGCCGTGGATACGAGGTCCGAGAGACCATCCCCAAACAATTCCTCACCCTTATAAGGCAAAACCTCCATGTGTCTTTTAGAATCAGCATCACCTGTCCACTGCCGAGTCCATAATACTCTCCTGGCAGAAATGGACATTGTATTAATTCTAGATGCCAGCAGGCAAATGTCCCGCTGTGCATCCCGCATATATAAGATGACGTCTTTTATATGTTCTATGGTTAGCAAAATAGTATCCCTGTCGAGGGAATCAATGTTGTTTGACAGGGTATCAGACCATGGGGCTGCAGCACTACACATCCATGCTGAAGCAATAGCAGGTCTCAGTATAGTACCTGAGTGTGTATACACAGACTTCAGGATAGCTTCCTGCTTTCTATCCGCAGGCTCCTTTAAGGCGGCCGTATCCTGAGACGGCAGTGCCACCTTTTTTGATAAGCGTGTGAGCGATTTGTCCACCCTAGGGGATGTTTCCCAACGTAACCTATCCGTTGGCGGGAAAGGGTACGCCATCAGTAACCTCTTAGAAATCACTAGTTTCTTATCGGGGGAACTCCACGCTTCCTCACACAATTCATTTAATTCATCGGATGGGGGAGAAGTCACTGGCTGCTTTTTCTCCCCAAACATAATACCCTTCTTGGTAGTAACCGGGTTAATATCAGAAATGTGCAATACATTTTTCATTGCAGTAATCATGCATCGGATGGCTTTAGTAGACTGTGCATTTGTCTCATCCTCATCTACACTGGAGTCAGACTCCGTGTCGACATCTGTGTCTACCATCTGAACTAGCGGGCGTTTATGAGCCCCTGATGGCCTCTGAGACGCCTGGGCAGGCACGGGTTGAGATCCCGGCTGTCCCAAGGCTGCTGCGTCATCGAACCTTTTATGTAAGGAGTTGACACTGTCTGTTAAGATCTTCCACATATCCATCCAATCCGGTGTCGGCCCCGTCGGGGGCGACACCACACTTATCTGCCCTTGCTCCGCCTCCACGTAACCCTCCTCATCAAACATGTCGACACAGCCGTACCGACACACCGCACACACACAGGGAATGCTCTGACTGAGGACAGGACCCCACAAAGTCCTTTGGGGAGACAGAGAGAGAGTATGCCAGCACACACCACAGCGCTATATAACACAGGGATTTTCACTATAATGAGTGATTTTTCCCAATAGCTGCTTAATATATATTATTTGCGCCTAAATTTATGTGCCCCCCCCTCTCTTTTTTACCCTTCTTGTATCAGGAATACTGCAGGGGAGAGCCTGGGGAGCTGCTTCCAGCGGAACTGTGAAGGAAAAATGGCGCTGGTGTGCTGAGGAAGAAGGCCCCGCCCCCCTCAGCGGCGGGCTTCTCCCTGCAGTTTCTGACTGAAAAATGGCGGGGGTTTTACACATATACAGTCACAGACTGTATTATGTGTATTTTTATGCCAAAAGGTATTTCATTGCTGCCCAGGGCGCCCCCCCCCCCCCCCCAGCGCCCTGCACCCTACAGTGACCGGAGTGTGTGGTGTGCAGTGGGAGCAATGGCGCACAGCTGCAGTGCTGTGCGTTACCTTAATGAAGACCGGAGTCTTCTGCCGCCGATTTCATCTCCTTCTCTTCTGTCTTCTGGCTCTGCAAGGGGGGCGGCGGCGCGGCTCCGGGAACGGACGATCGAGGTCAGGCCCTGTGTTCGAACCCTCTGGAGCTAATGGTGTCCAGTAGCCTAAGAAGCACAAGCTAGCTGCACGCAGGTAGGTTTGCTTCTCTCCCCTCAGTCCCACGTAGCAGTGAGTCTGTTGCCAGCAGATCTCACTGAAAATAAAAAACCTAACAAATACTTTCTTTTCTAGCAAGCTCAGGAGAGCCCACTAGGTGCATCCAGCTCTGGCCGGGCACAGATTCTAACTGAGGTCTGGAGGAGGGGCATAGAGGGAGGAGCCAGTGCACACCAGATAGTACCTAATCTTTCTTTTAGAGTGCCCAGTCTCCTGCGGAGCCCGTCTATTCCGATGGTCCTTACGGAGTTCCCAGCATCCACTAGGATGTCAGAGAAATATAAATAAGTGGTCCCTGTTCTCTTAAAGAGGAAGCATGAACAAGTGTATGAGGCATACGTTCAACTGATCACTGAAAGCATTCAATGATTCTCTCTATAGTGATACATTTCTAAATTCACATGGGAAGGTGTACGTCACATTCAGAGAGCATATATTTCAGTGGTGATCATATCAAACGATTAGAATGCCTAAATGAATGACAAAGTCTCATCCCATCGGGCGCACATAATAACAGTCACCATATATTATAGGTAACCCACGCAAGAAGGAATAGCGGCACTCCAATATGCAGATACTGCTAGTTTCAATCTCTAATTAATAGAATAAATTCAGTGACACTAATTCTCAGATTGTCTCTAATATTGAGACTGTTCCATAGTTAATATAGAACACATCGGTATTCTTCTAAAACACATATCCTATCATATCATACATATTTTATTCTTTCTCCCCTTTTGCTAAACGGAAACTTGGTAATTTTTCACAGATTAATATAATATGTAGAGATAATTAGTATCAAATGGAACAGCTATTGCAATATGCTGCTACTATCAAATCATGTGAACAGATTACTTCCTCATTAATAGGTATAATCGCTGAGAGACACAGAGTCCCAGGTGTATGGTGACGGTTTCCCTTTCTACTGTTGTCCCATGTGCCGTAGTTAATACCTTGGCAGTGAATGAAAACAATGAGAGCGGGGAAAGGCCGTCCACCTGGAGACAGAAAGGACAGAGCAGTGCGAGCCGCTTCTGCTGTCCACGCTCTACATCCCCCCTCCCCTGTTGTGTAAACACATTGCAGGGGGGGGCCCGTAGATGTCCAGCAGTGGATGAGAGGGCGGCTCTGAATACCTGTTTGAGTTCCAAGTCTGTTGTGTCACTGAGCTGAGTCAGACCTCCGTAGTTAGCGGGTAGCCGCTCGCAGGAGCCGGACGCCGGGTCGGGTGTAGTTCCCGCACCTCCGTGTGCTCTACACACCCGCGCCCCGCTGATAATCTTTTTGCTGGAAGCTGCTGCAGGAGCTAGACGCCAGGTCGGGTGTAATACCCGTACCTCCGTATAATCTATGCGTCCACGTCCCGCTAATAATGATGACGTACGTTTCACATGTAGCTTGATCACATCAGTGACACTATGGGGAGGCAGGCAGTATTTAAAGGAAATACTGTGCACTAATCAATTGAATAATTAACATGGGATTAAAAGATGATCCTCATTTGATCACCATGAAGGGTCATAGAACAGTGTTGCTTTTATTAATTACAAACATAGTCACGCCAAGATTGCCACAAGACCTAATGGATAATCCAAATAGCCTCATAATAAAAATATAATATGATAATTATTAAGGCCCTCTGTTATGCCTATGGTTAAGCATGATTAGAAAATGGTATTAAGGTAATTATAGAGTTATTACTTAATCATCTCATTCAGCTGACACATGGTTACCTTGTATTGGTGAATGAAATCACCATATAGTGATTAATTGACCGTCCTATATGGAGCATATATCGCTCCTGCAGCAGCTTCCAGCAAAAAGATTATCAGCGGGGCGCGGGCATGTAGAGCACACGGAGGTGCGGGAACTACACCCGACCCGGCGTCCGGCTCCCGCGAGCGGCTACCCGCTAACTACGGAGGTCTGACTCAGCTCAGTGACACAACAGACTTGGAACTCAAACAGGTATTCAGAGCCGCCCTCTCATCCACTGCTGGACATCTACGGGCCCCCCCCTGCAATGTGTTTACACAACAGGGGAGGGGGGATGTAGAGCGTGGACAGCAGAAGCGGCTCGCACTGCTCTGTCCTTTCTGTCTCCAGGTGGACGGCCTTTCCCCGCTCTCATTGTTTCCATTCACTGCCAAGGTATTAACTACGGCACATGGGACAACAGTAGAAAGGGAAACCGTCACCATACACCTGGGACTCTGTGTCTCTCAGCGATTATACCTATTAATGAGGAAGTAATCTGTTCACATGATTTGATAGTAGCAGCATATTGCAATAGCTGTTCCATTTGATACTAATTATCTCTACATATTATATTAATCTGTGAAAAATTACCAAGTTACCGTTTAGCAAAAGGGGAGAAAGAATAAAATATGTATGATATGATAGGATATGTGTTTTAGAAGAATACCGATGTGTTCTATATTAACTATGGAACAGTCTCAATATTAGAGACAATCTGAGAATTAGTGTCACTGAATTTATTCTATTACTTAGAGATTGAAACTAGCAGTATCTGCATATTGGAGTGCCGCTATTCCTTCTTGCGTGGGTTACCTATAATATATGGTGACTGTTATTATGTGCGCCCGATGGGATGAGACTTTGTCATTCATTTAGGCATACTAATCGTTTGATATGATCACCACTGAAATATATGCTCTCTGAGTGTGACGTACACCTTCCCATGTGAATTTAGAAATGTATCACTATAGAGAGAATCATTGAATGCTTTCAGTGATCAGTTGAACGTATGCCTCATACACTTGTTCATGCTTCCTCTTTAAGAGAACAGGGACCACTTATTTATATTGTTCACAATATTGTTATAGCATCCCTGTATATGATCAACAGTATTGTAAGTTCAGAGACAGTGTATCAATGATCTGTTCTATTGCATGAACTGCTCCTTTTGGCCATAATTGTATCTCACCATTGTGGATACAAAATAATGTATCAAATTACATCTGTACGACCACTGCAGTCTGGACAATAGACTGGCAGACAGAGTGTACGCATGTTACAATTCATATATTTTTACCACCCTCTTATGCATCCACAAGGTTGAGGGTTAACATTGAAGATTAACGCAGGGGTTTCCTTAAGGTAATTATGAAATTTACCTTTGTGATCTGTATTTACTATTATAGTTTCACGGTGCAGAAAGGCTCTCTATGCAAACAGTAACATATTTTCTCTAAAGAATAGTTAATGTCAGACTCACGTCAGAGATCTGAGACTAATTAAGTCGTGCTAATAAGCAATATTGACAGCCATTACAGCATAACTAATTCTTAATAATATATCACTAAGCTTGATAACAAAATAATTTTTCTGCCCCTACTATACCGGCAATTTAACCAGTATCTAAACATCTTAAATTTGGGGCAACTATTTTACAAAGGTTCTACTCTCAGGCTATCAAATATACCCATGTGCCTGGACATAGAGATTTATTTTAAATGATGAAATAAAAGTTACATTTTATTAACTAATAAACATTACAAAAGAGTGCGCCACACACTAAGCTTCTTTTTTTAGTGTAGTACCCACTAGTGGTCTACACTAATCACCCCTAGAAATATATAATGTAACTGTTCTTACCATGGACCTCATTCCGAGTCGATCGCACGTAGCAACTTTTTGCTGCTCGTGCGATCAACTCGACGCCGCCTATGGGGGAGTGTATTTTAGCATAGCAGGGCTGCGATCGCTTGTGCAGCCCTGCTATGCTAAAAAAGTTTCCTGCAAAACAAGACCAGGGTCAGACTTACTCACCCTGTGCGACGGATCCAGCGACGAAGGATTGACATCAGACATCCGCCCTCCAAACACCAGGACACGCCTGCGTTCGCCTCACCATGCCGGGAAAACAGTCACTTGGCGCCCACGGAACGCCTCCCGTTATATGTTGCAGGGGGAGGGGTGGGACCCTGACACCCCTCTGACTCACACTCGTTCCTTTTGCGAATTTGATTCCTTGCAGATGGAATTGGTGTGGGGATGTTGGGGTATGCGCTTCATTGGTCACTTATACGTGTTGGGTACTTTAAAAACATTTGACCAATTGTGTACTGATTTTCACTTGCCTACCTCACATTTTTACCAATACCTTCAGCTCCGTCATGCTTGCTCGTCTCAGTTTGGTGCTGCGCCGCCTCTTATCCAGCCATCCCGTTTATGTGCTTTTAACGTCCACTGGACCTTCTAGGACCGTTTCTGCTCTGCTCGGTGCCCATCATGCTTGTTCTCTCCCTGGTCTTAAGACTAAGTGGGAGGCTGACCTGGAACCCATCTCACCCAGTGCTTGGGATATGGCCCTGGGGGCTTCTCGTTCCACTACTACCTCTGCCAGATTTCAACAAATACACCTGTATATACTACATCGAATATATGTTACTCCTACTCGGTTGTCAAGAATGGGAGGGCGTGGTGATTCCAGATGCCCGAAGTGTGCCTCTTTGGATGGCACCTGCTATGGACCTGCCTTCTGGTAAATATGTTCTGGTAGGCTGTTATACAGATTATAATTTCTACAGGTATACCGTCTGATATTCTATTTCTTACCCCCACTGTCTGTATTCTTGCAGTGATTGACAAAGAAATATTGGATGTACACTCTATACGGTATATTTGTAACTTATGCGCACATGCTAAGGTATTGATAGCATGTTCCTGGATGGCACGAACAGGCCCCACTGTAAATAATTGGATACCCCTGGTGACATCGACTGTATCGCATGAGACGTTTGTATACATATCTAGAAAAGCTCCTGATTTCTATATGATATGGGATAGATTGCTTTCTTCCCCGTACAGTCAGACCCTATCTATATCTGCAATTTAACCACTTGCCTGGCACGGTCGCTTCAGATGCGACTATGCCTGCAAGTGCTCTATCTGACCTGGTCACACAGGATGCCACCAGTCAGATAGAGAGTGTTAGCAGCGGCAGAGAAGGGAAACTTCCCTCCGCTGCTGCTGTCAGAGGGGCCGGAAGGTCTCTCTGCCTCCCTGCACTCTCCCCCACTGATTGCCATGCTGCCGGTCAGCACAGCAGGATTCCCCCCCCCCCCCACCCCCCTCCAGCGGCTGCAGACAATGGCAGCCGCTGGGGAGTGTAAATTAAACCTCCCAAGCCACCCCCAGAACCTCCCGTATACATGGAGGCTATCCCGGTTTTCAAAATGAAAGCCACAATGTTTCCGATGGTCGCGATGTTCCCGATCGATGTTTTCAATGTTTGGGGGACATAGTTAAAAAAAAAAATATATATATATTTTTTTAAATAACAGCATTTTGGATAAGGTTAAATTTATGTTCTTCACCTAATTCACTCATAAATAAACCCTGACAATTTCGGAGCTGTTTTTGGCTAAATAAATCGTCAGTTAAGTGGTTAACACTCTTCAATTTCTGTGCTTGATCTGTTAATCACTAATTCATGTTGTGCTATGTGCAACTCCATTATACTCTTGGATTACGATTTACTATGTAAGTAGTACTATCTATGTGTCTTTAATGTTTCTTTGAAACCGTATTGTCTGTTAAGAATATGCTCACACCGGGTTATGGTACTTTTCTTTCATTAATTGTTTATGCATACATGATGTGGTTTGGAAATCCTCTGGACTTACTGCATACGTTATTCTTTTTTGTTTCTTTGTATGTATGTATGTATGTATGTATGTATGTATGTATGTCTGTAAAACCAAATAAAAACCTATTGAATTAAAAAATAATTAGTTTTCTCTCAGATCTTCAAATGATCCCCAACGTCTGCATCCATTAGACCTCCATTTTACTGTTATGCATAATGCCAACTCTCCAAGAATGTCAGGGAGACTCCCAGCAAACTCCCTGATTGTATCTAAGGGTGTGTACACACGGTGAGATATTTTCTTTTTGATTTTGACTATATAGTCAAAATCGCAAGAAAAGTTAGTGCAGATCGCAAGGTGAAAGTCACCTTGTGATCCCGATGCGCGGTCCCGCCAGGCCGGCATTGCAAGAAAAGATAGACTGTGCAGGCAAGTCAATCCTTGCTAGATCGGTGTACTATCTAGTTCATCTCGCATGTCAATGACATCTCACATAAGCCAAAATCTCACATAAGCCAAAATCGTAAGCACCCATAGTCCATATCTCAAGAAAAGTTAGTCAAAATCAGTGGTGCTGGGTTCCGGGGAGTTCAAGGGAAATCGGAAGTGAAAATCGGGCATAGCAAGGATATCACCGTGTGTACACACCCTTACACCCATTATATAGCTGTTGTATACTTGGATAGGCTACATTCTCAGTGATGTCACTGGCTCCTAGTGAATTGGTAGGTTGCAGTCTTAGTGATGTCACTGGTTCCTAGTGAATGGATAGGCTATATTCTCAGTGATGTCACTGGTTCCTAGCAAATGGATAGGTTGCAGTCTCAGTGATGTCACTGGTTCCTAGTGAATGGATAGGTTGCAGTCTCAGTGATGTCACTGGTGCCTAGTGAATGGATAGGCTGCACTCTCAGTGATGTCACTGGTACCTAGTGAATGGATAGGCTGCACTCTCAGTGATGTCACTTGTTCCTAGTGCATGAATAAATAGGCTGCATTTCTCAAGGGTATTGACTCCTTTATAAATTGTTGTAAGCCATGCAATTGGCAGACGGCAGATTTGGTGCAATACCAGGAAATTATATAAATGTGATCGTGACTTCTTGAGTGTAAATCATATATCGGGATTCTGTGGGATGCGATTCTGACATGTAGAAAATAATCTGCTGTGTCCATACTGCTTCATGAATGACTGGTAATGTCTGACAAGGCCAGTTAGAATGTATGAAGCAGTGCGTTTCAAAGTGCATGGGGATAGTGTTGCAGGTGTGATATAATTGGATTTAGCAAAACCATTTGATAATCTTTTATGTATCAGTTTGGTGCAGGAGAGGAGGGTAGCAGATCGGGGGGAAGGGGGGGGGGGGGGGTACACGGGGGGGAGATCTGGATAAAGAGAAGACCTATTGTGGGTTCAAGCATAAGATGTTTGTTATTGAACTATATGTCTGCAGACTGAGGACATTAATTTATGGCTAACTTTTTTTATATAAAGGACAATGCAGCCAGGGGATAAGGCATCAGTTACGTGGGGGAGGGAGGTCGGCAGGGTTAGGGTGGTTCCCACAGTTCTTTGGGAGCTGCCGGCTGTAGCCGGGGAAAGTGTCTGGAGCAAAGACTTCCGGTCACACACCTAGCCTGCACGTTGCTGGCATTTGCTGACGCATACCCAAGGCGCGGCAGCCACAACAGTAATATTAGAGATGACTCTACAACAGATGCTAGGAGAAACTTCCAGGAAAGGATGTATGCAACATGGAGGATGAATTGCAATCAGTGTAACAAGTGTCCGTCATCTGGCATCCTTATTCTATAGATATTGGGGACACATCGTGCGTCAGGATAGGTCAGAGACCGCTGTCTGGGAACGCCAGAGATTCCTGGATTCGTGTTGTGCAGGCGGATCATCCCCAGAGAGGGAAATGAGGTTTCCCTGGTGATGACCCCAATAAATCAGCGTAAGTACAGTCAGACATTGAGCGTCACTGGTGCAGCCGCTGAATCATACTCTGGACTCCCATCATTTGCAGATAGGAAACTGAGAGATGCATGAGGCTTGCTTACAGTACAGCTGCCATACATTTCGTATCCAGCCATAGGGACCTATTCCTATATTCTCCGTACAGTGCTGCATACATTGGTGGCTCCATATAAATAAATGACCATACAAGTAATAATTCTGATAACCTTAGTGCATCTAAAGTCTGCATCTGGGAACATAGCCGCCCCAAGCTGAGTGTTTTCTAGGAGGAAATAAACCTTGGCGCCCTGTAAGGCCTGACCACAAGCAGCTGTGTATGTTACTCTCCTGGCACTGGGGTTATCACCACCATACACCAGGGATGGGGAACCTTTGGCCCTCCAGCTGTTGTTGAACTACACATCCCAGCATGCCTTGCTACAGTTTTGCTATTTGGCCATGCTAAAACTGTTGCAGGGCATGCTGGGATGTGTAGTTCAACAACAGCTGGAGGGCAGAAGGTTCCCCATCCATGCCATACACTACTGTAGGCCTGGCCAACCTGTGGCTCCACAGCTATTGTGAAACTACAAATCCCATGCTGGGACTTGTAGTTTCACAACAGCTGGAGAGCCACAGGTTGGCCATGCTTGCACTACTGCATATTACGCTATGGGGGTTATTGTCAGTGTATTGGGGGCAAAGTGACAGATTATAGACTGGGAGTCAGATACAAACTACTCGTTGCCCTAATTGCTGGGATTTCATTGTGCACATTCTGTCCTCACTACACGGCAAGGTCTCAGCCTCCTCACTGCATACTGCCTACTTTTGACAAAGCATGTCAGGGAGATGTAAAAGTAACACCTATCAGCGCAGACGTGTACTGCTGTAAGAGGTGCGGCTGCGCGTGTGGTGGTGCCTGCTGCCGTGCAGGTGTAGTCTCGGTACTCACCAGGCGCCGCTCTCTCTCACCTTCAGGTACCGGAACCTTCAACGGACCTGGCAATCTTCAATCGGATCCGGACACGGCGATTCCCTCTCGGAGCTGACTGACGACCGAGCTGAGGAGAGAATAGGTTACCTCAAGGGGGGTATCAACCCTTCTTCCACCGGAAAAGGGGATACCCCAGGGGTGACGGCGACCTTCACCGGTCGGGTGAAAGGTCATCACAGGCACAAAGCCTCAGCCACCCAGATTTCACACACTCGCGCTCTCGCACGTAGTGTGATGAAAAGGATTCTCACGTCCGTGAGCAATCCCGACTCCGGCGCTCGGGGACAGACAAAGGGACAAACGTACACGGATGCTACTCACCGCCACAAGTCTTGCACTCCGATCTTCTCCACTTACAGGTCCCTGTAAGGAGGCAAACAAACAAACAGCCGTGCAAGGCCAAGAACTACCCTAGTGTGCGTCCGCTACACTAGCTACATAAACAGAGCCCTCAAACTAGCTCGTGTGAGTGGTGCAACACAACTATGCACAACTTAAACAAACAGACACTTTGCCCTGCACGGTAACAACATACATCACAATATCGGAATACAAGATCACACGGTGCTGTCCCTTTAAATCCCTCCCTCTGGAAAGGGGGTGGGCGCCGCACGGCCTACCCACCTCCTGTACCTTCCCTTATGTGGGCCTCAGGCCTGCCTACCTAAATACCTCAGGGTGGCCTGGGCCTAGCGCCCAGTGCCACCTTTATTCACCTTGGGGGTCTTATTCACTGGGCCTAGCGCCCCCTAGCTGCACACAGGCCGGAGGCCTGACTTCACCCACGGGCCTAGCGCCCGCTTAACTTGTTGCCCGTTGGGTGACCTGGGCCTAGTACCCAGCGTCACCTTAGTATCCCTAGCGGCCGCCAACTGCACTAGGGCCTAATGCCCTCTAATGTCCCCCAGGCCTATTGCCTGCGTTTGCCCCGGGCCTAATGCCCGCCTACTGTGCCGCTTTCTGGTGGCTTGGGCCTAATGCCCAAACCACCTAATCCAATGACGACCCCCAACCTCCTATCTGCGCCCAGGCCTAGTGCCCGAATTGTGCCCTCGGGCCTAATGCCCGTCCCTGGTGGTCGAGGGAGGAAAAGGGGAGGGTTAGCCTCACTGAGGCCTCACCTAATCCGGGGGTCTCCGGCACCCTCTTCTGCCGCTGACCCGTCCTGGCCAGCGGCGCCTCCGTCTCTTCTCCGCGTCCAGCCGCCGCTGGACATCTTCTTCAAGGGTCCTGGCGTCTTCTGGCCTCTTCCGCGGCCTCAGGACCTCTTCACCGCTCTTCGGCGCGGCCTCCCGTCGTCTCCTCCTCGCGGTGTTTCCTCTCTTCGCGCGCGGTCTTAAGTTCAGGCTCCCGCCCGGCGTCAGACGCCGGGGGCGGGGCCTATGACGCGGCGAGCGCCGATTGGCTCGCCGCGCCCCTCTCCGATTGGCTGCCGCTCCGGGAGCCGCAATTGGCTCCCGGAGGGCGCCAACATTCAAATGCCCCCGCAGCCTCTGGTCCGGTGCAGGGAAAAGGGTAATCCCTGCACCGGACACCCGCCGCCGCCACGCACCCAGCGCTGGGGACAGACAAGCTGCCCCAGCGCTGTCCCCAACCAGTGACAGCACCACTGATGTGCCCACAGGGCACATCTCTACACTGCTACACCGGAGAGGCGCGTCATACAAATAACTTACATCTAAATGTAAATGAGCCCCAAAGTTAGTAAGATCTACTTGTTGAAGAAAAGACACTGATATTTTGCAGAAAATGTTTGTGTATTGTGCTTTAACCACTTAACTGACTATTTATTTCGCCAAAAACCGCCTGAAATTGTCTTTTTTTTTTTTTATGAGTGAATTAAGTGAAGAACATGAATTTAACCCTATCCCAAATGATTTTAGTAAAAAAAAAAAAAGGAAAAATGTATTTATTTTGTTTTTTCTTTTTTTTCTTCATACATCGAAACATCAATCGGGAACATATCGACCATCGGAACATCGCGACAATCGCGGCTTTCATTTTGAAAGCCGGGATAGCCTGCAGGTATACGGGGGAGGGGGGGGGAGTGTCTGGGGGTGGCTTGGGAGGGTTCATTTACACTCCCCAGCGGCTGCCATTGTCTGCAGCCGCTGGAGGGGGGGATCCTGCCGTGCTGACCGATCAGCAGTGATCAGCAGCATGGCAGACACAGGGGGAGAGTGCGGGGAGGCAGAGGGACCTTCTGGCAGCAGCAGCGGAGGGAAGTTTATCTCCCCTGCCGCTGCTAACACTCTCTATCTGACTGGTCACATCCTGTGCGACCAGGTCAGATCGAGCACTTGCAGGCATAGTCGCATCTGATGCCACCATGCCAGGCAAGTGGTTAAAAGAGGTTCCATATACTGTAAGTGGCCACGAGAAACTTTATTTAAAATGCATGTAGCCATAGGGATCATTGGGGCAAATGAATTAACCTGGACAAGGCATAAGGAAGTGATAAACTAGTGATAGGTGCAAGGTGATAAACGCACCAGCCAGTCATCTCCTAACTGTCAATTTGCATATTGGAGCTGATTGGCTGGTGCGTTTATCACCTTGTACTTATCACCGGTTTATCACTTCCTTATGCCTTCTCCAGGTTAATACATCTGCCCCAATGTGCCTTATAACCAATGCAGGGAAATGGCACTGATGTTCCCATTTGAATATGTATATCTGTGATTTATTTGTTTCCCCCAAGAATGTAACAGCTGCATAATGGGATTAAGGTGCAATCAGGGAGATTGCTGGACTATTCAGGGAGTGAGGGAGATTGCTACTATTTCAGGGAGTCTCCTGCAGAATGAGGGAGGGTAGGCAAGTATTCCTCACTGTAACGCCACCCCCATACACAATTCCTGCTAACAGTGATATATATGTGGCTGTTGCATCTTAAATGAGACAGAAAGCCACAATTTCACAGTAACTGGAAAAGGCAGTGTATTACTGAGCAGAATATTGGCCCTCATTCCGAGTTGTTCGCTCGCAAGTGGATTTTAGCAGATTTGCTCACGCTAAGCCGCCGCCTACTGGGAGTGAATCTTAGCATCTTAAAATTGCGAACGATATATTCGCAATATTGCGATTACACACCTCGTAGCAGTTTCTGAGTAGCTTCAGACTTACTCGGCATCTGCGATCAGTTCAGTGCTTGTCGTTCCTGGTTTGACGTCACAAACACACCCAGCGTTCGCCCAGACACTCCTCCGTTTCTCCGGCCACTCCTGCGTTTTTTCCGGAAACGGTAGCGTTTTTTCACACACGCCCATAAAACGGCCTGTTTCCGCCCAGTAACACCCATTTCCTGTCAATCACATTACGATCGCCAGAACGATGAAAAAGCCGTGAGTAAAATTCCTAACTGCATAGCAAATTTACTTGGCGCAGTCGCAGTGCGAACATTGCGCATGCGCATTAAGCGGAAAATCGCTGCGATGCGAAGATTTTTACCGAGCGAACAACTCGGAATGAGGGCCATTGTACACAACACGAGTGGAATGCGTAGACTCTAAGGGGGTGATTCAAATTTTTGAAAAGTCAGTTGGGTGTCTGCGTGTTCCTATCTAATAGACAGGAAACAACAGACACCCAACCGACTTTTCAAACATTTGAATTCCACCCTATAAATAGAATATTAGGAGGGAAGGGGGATTCTGTAACTGAGCAGACAGGCAATGACTGACAGTTTGGCAGCCTTGCCTTGGAGAAATTCTGTGTAAATTGTTACTCATACACAGGGTCAGGCGTAATTGATGTCCCTTTGGAATCATCCTTTCACAACATTGAGTGAAGAGGAAAGATCAATGAGTGTTCTGTCTTCTGGTAAATCTGTGGTTTGTCACATAATAAGTGGGTTCCTGAACTTATCAGGCCATTATACAGACAAATCCTGTCCGTCCTGGGTCACAGAGTCTTCTGTAAGTGCCACATTGCCCGCTCCATGTAACTGGTCACATAAAAGCCCTCTCTGTATTGGTATGTGTATACTGTGGGTACCACCAGATTGGTGATGTATAATGCCGGTGTTTGTTGGGTCATTGGTGACAACAGTTAGGTAGAAACTTGGCGCATGGCGTGTCTTTCACATGAACAGAGGGCCTGATTCATGTTTGTAAGTAAAGCAAACAAGTAAGCAACTGGGCAAAACCATGCTGCACTACAGGTGGGGCATATGTAACATGTGCAGAGAGATTTAGATTTGGGTGGGTTTTATTGTTTCTGTGCAGGGTAAATACAAAGGAATGTAGCCCACAAATGTTAGGCAGCTTTGTATTTATACTGCAATTTAGATCTTGGGGGGTAATTCCAAGTTGATCGCAGCAGGATTTTTGATAGCAACTGGGCAAAACCATGTGCACTGCAGGGGAAGCAGATATAACGTGCAGAAAGAGTTAGATTTGGGTGGGTTATTTTATTTCTGTGCAGGGTAAATACTGGCTGCTTTATTTTTACACTGCAAATTAGATTGCAGATTGAACACACCCCACCCAAATCTAACTCTCTCTGCACATGTTATATCTGCCAACCCTGCAGTGCACATGGTTTTGCCCAGTTGCTATCAAAAATCCTGCTGCGATCATCTTGGAATTACCCCCTTGGTTTGAACCAACACCACCCAAATCTAAAACTCTCTTTGCACATGTTACATCTGCCCTACTTGCAATGCACCATGGTTTTGCCCAGTTGCTCTTTTTTTTGCATTGCTTAAGATGGGTATACACTATACAATTATCTGGCAGATCATCTGCCAGATCTGGTTGGTTTCAATGACAATCTGATAATGGATTAGACCAAATTACAATCGACCTTTCGCTCCCAAACATTGGAAAATGAACAAAACTTGTCGTTCAGACAAATTTGTTAAATCACAGCTTAACCAATTTGCATGAACAATAGTTTTTGTCCATGTGTCAGTGTTTGTGAGGAGATGGTCGATTGTCATTTGCTCTTACAGTATCAATTACCAGATTTTAATTCCAACCAGATCTGCCAGATAATTATATAGTGTATGCCCAGCATTACAAACATGAATCCGGATCAAACTGCCTGCACATCCCAAATATAAGGATGAGAAAGGGCTTGGTACCCTCCTCAAATTAACCCTTTGAAGTAAAAACCAAAGTACAGTAGTTGTTACGATTCTGGCTGTGGCTCCTGGGAGTGCAGCATCTCGGTGGCTTCCTGTAGGCAGGTGTTTCGGACACATGGGGCAAAGCACGCAATGCATATAACATTCAGTGGAAGGTACCCAGGGGGAAATAGCTTGTTTGGCATCTGTTACTTAATACACAAATCAGTACTAAACATACTGTACAATGACACTTCGTACATTATAGACAAGTGAGGAAGTATCTCAACAGCTTCCCAACAAGGGGATCCCTGGTGGACCAAACCCTTTATCTAATGGAGCTGGTACCAATCTCATCATCACATCCATACATGTCCCCTTATATTGCGTACAGGGTAAATTTTCCAGTAATAGCCATAGTAATACAGATACATAATGGTCATGTATAGATAATGAGTGTGGAGATATGAACCCTGACCACCAGGCGCGAGCCTACAGCAGCTGGACGTGGGCCACCACCACTTGGAGAAATCGGAAGGAAGAACAGATCTATATGCACGTGTAAAATTACATTGCTATAGTAATATAGTCTGCTTTCCTTTAGATGTGGTCATTATTGTGAGTATTGTAGAAGGACACAGCCAGCATATGGGTACTGGCTCAGCTATATCCCTATTACCATTACTCTAGTCAGTGCCCTGACATTATATGAGCATTGGCTCATTGCTTCCGGGTGATGCACCTAAATTATCCTGACTTTCCCTGTAGAGGGAATTAGGATGCACCCGTGATCCAAAGCAGAACACGTGGGAGCGCTCAGAGTCTAGACACATTTACCTACGCCGCACAACCAGATACATATCGCTCACAGCACTTCCACTTCCCCCGTCAGCTCACCGTTGCCTTGGTTTCTCATTTCTGAACATAATTTACATGTATTTTAGGTTTATAGTTTGACTGCTGGGTAATACCCCTTTCACACCGCCGCTTCAACTCGGATTGCGGCTCGGTGTGAATGAGTCCCCCCCCAAAACAACCTAGGTCCAGTGACCCAGGAAACCAACCCGGGTCAGGGTCATCTTAAGAACAGTGAAGGCCCATGGGCAAAGCAATACACTGGGGCCCCTACTATCCTCCAGCGGTAGGGGTGCTATCAGCGTCAGCTTTGATGTCCCGCGGGCGGTAGGGGGTGTTCTATCTTCCGCTCAGCATTTAGGACCTGGAGCAGTAATGTCTGCTAATTGCTTTACTGCACAGATGGTGGGAGATGGGGCGGGAGGGAGAACACTAAACTGTAGCAGGGGGCATTGGGCTGATTGAAGGGGCCCCGGTACATGACTTCCAGGGCGGTAGGGGGTGTTTAATACGCAGTGGAGGGGTGGATAGTGGCATGGGATTAATTTTCATCATTTTCTGGTGGGAGGGCAGCTTGCTTGACTGCAGATATCTCCAGTTCCTGGAAATAGATTTCTTAGCTTTCAATGCGATAAAAATCTAGAGAGCCCCACCTTTCAGGAGATACTGGGGACTCGGGGATCAGAGATCAGGAGCCAGAGCAATCCACCAACAAAAATATAAAACTGCATACTAGGTGTGTGGAGCTGCAGCAGGGACCAGCTGCTGGAAGGCTGAGATCTCTGGTTCTGGGCATAGTAGTGACAAGCTGCCAGTGTCCACTGAAAGGGGAGAGTCCCATCTTCTGGAGTATATCCTCATAAAAACTCTAAGTCAGGGAGAACCCGAGATATCTGGCTGGGGAGACCAATTATCAGGCTCAGATGGGGACCACTGTTTGAAGTCAGATATCTCCAGTTCCCCATGGCCGATTTCCAAAAATCTGGTACCCCTGGAAAAAGAGGACCCTCAACTATCAGCCAGTGGCCCTTGAGCAACTGCCCATTGAGCCCATACAAAAATGATGGCCCTGACCTGGGTAGCTTGCAGGATTGTACATGGGAAGGAGCCAGGTTAAGGGGCAGTGTGAACAGGTGACCTGAGTCATCCGACCAGATTCACAGCATAAGGAGAGCAGGATTCACAGTGGTTGGATATTATGTCATCTCCATGCGCCGGCAGAACAGGTAACACTGCACCCGTGTGCAGTGTAAACGACGCCAACCAGTGAATAATCCGGCCCATAGCCACAGTGTGAATGGGGTCTGTCTCGAGTCTGACACGGATTGGAAAAATGTTCCAAATCCTGAGTCAAACTTGGGATTTTGGTGTGAAATGGGGTATTCATGAGACATGACCAGGCCTATACTGACATGGGTACTCGTTTGGCACGCTGGTAACCTTTTACAGAAATCACCTGACAATAGTGACGGTGTATCCTTCTATACCCCTTGCCCACTTGTTGCCAACATTTGCCAGATGGTGAATGGGTGGCACCTGTTCTGGGAAAGAGTCCGGGACCTCTCTCAGCCTGGACCACATAACGCACGTTTCCTGAAGCTTGTTCATAGCCAATTTGTCAGAGTTGCCTGAACATCCAGGGACATGTGAATTACACAGGTTCTGTAGTTGATTAAAACCAGGTGAAATGGAGACTTGAAGTCAGTCAGCCGCAGAATCTGTGTAATCCATATGTGTCCCTTATTAAAGGAATGGCACCGCTACAAACCAGTGGTGGATATATATCAAGCAGAAAGTAATTTCATTGCTGTGCCCTGAGCAGAGTGCCCATAGGCTTCTGCCTGTAGGTTTGAGCCGTGTTTATCAAACCTGGTCATCATGGAACCCAAACAGGTCACAGTTTCCAGGTCACCCAGCAGGTGCACAGGTGTATTCATTACTCACTGACACATTTTAAAAGATCCACAAGTGAACTAATTATTTATCTGGCTGGGTCCACAGGATTATCCACAGGATAACATTGGGATATTGTCGAGCGACAGCGAAAAAGGCACCAACACGGTCACGAGCTTTCTGGCCTCCCAGGATGCATTGGGGCCTTCACCATATAGTCCCGCCCCCTGACTTAGTCAAATCAGTTTTTTGCTAGGTGCGGCAGGAAGCCGCATGGTCGCAGGGCTGCTGTGGAAGCAGCCTCAAGCTTTTTATTATTTTATTTTTATAGACTTGCTATTTTGTTTTTTTGAGCGACTGCTCTAACAGCGTTTTAAACGCATTCTAGAAAGAGTCGCTCCAACAACTCCCCACCGGGTCGCAACAACGCTTACCTTCGGGTATCAGTGCTGTCTCGACGGGCGTCTGTGTCGGATGTTCTAGCAGGTCCAGCAGACGTAACCAGGCTGTGGCCGGAGCATGGGGAGACAGTGAGTATATGGACTTCCTCTTACTAGAGGGGTCAGGACACAGCTACACTGATTTTGGTGGAGACTACAAACAGTGTGTTGATGCGCCGAACATCAAGAGTGCGACAGCGCTACGCTCTGGGGATCATAGGCGCCAGGACTAGGTAGAGGCCGCGATCCTGGGAGTTTAGGTCAACAGGGGGATTCAGACGCTCTCCTGGCCATCCCTCCTCCGAGTTCATGGCCAGTTCCCGCAGGTGTCTCGTTTCATGAACTGAATGACCTCACTTCCGGCTCAGACGCTACCACGAGGCTACTCGGTCGCAGCTTAGACGCTGCGGTTGTGTACACTAGAGATAAACCCGCCAGACCGAGTCGCAGGCCTTAGCGTCTGCATACACGTGGAAGTCGCTCAGCGTCCGTGTCCGTTGGTGAGCGTCCGTGTCCGTTATCAGTTATCAAGAGCGGCAGTGTACACCAGTAGCGTCTGAATCCACTCAGCGTCTTACGAGCGTATTTGCTTGGATATGGAAGTGTGGTGAGTCTCCCTGTATCCCGCTCTCCGGAGGCAGGGTATACAGTACTAAAAATTCTCTCTACTTCTTAGTATGCATTGTTAATTTTTAGTACCTATTGCATATGAGACCTGTATATTACTGTGTTTTCTGCATGCTATGTTGAAAAAAGAACCAGTTTAAAACAGAAGTACAATTTTCCTACTTATGTATAAGTTGTTATGGAGGTTGTATTCTAGAGATGAGCGCCGGAAATTTTTCGGGTTTTGTGTTTTGGTTTTGGGTTCGGTTCCGCGGCCGTGTTTTGGGTTCGACCGCGTTTTGGCAAAACCTCACCGAATTTTTTTTGTCGGATTCGGGTGTGTTTTGGATTCGGGTGTTTTTTTCAAAAAACACTAAAAAACAGCTTAAATCATAGAATTTGGGGGTCATTTTGATCCCAAAGTATTATTAACCTCAAAAACCATAATTTACACTCATTTTCAGTCTATTCTGAATACCTCACACCTCACAATATTATTTTTAGTCCTAAAATTTGCACCTAGGTCGCTGGATGACTAAGCTAAGCGACCCTAGTGGCCGACACAAACACCGGGCCCATCTAGGAGTGTCACTGCAGTGTCACGCAGGATGTCCCTTCCAAAAAACCCTCCCCAAACAGCACATGACGCAAAGAAAAAAAGAGGCGCAATGAGGTAGCTGTGTGAGTAAGATAAGCGACCCTAGTGGCCGACACAAACACCGGGCCCATCTAGGAGTGGCACTGCAGTGTCACGCAGGATGTCCCTTCCAAAAAACCCTCCCCAAACAGCACATGACGCAAAGAAAAAAAGAGGCGCAATGAGGTAGCTGTGTGAGTAAGATAAGCGACCCTAGTGGCCGACACAAACACTGGGCCCATCTAGGAGTGGCACTGCAGTGTCACGCAGGATGTCCCTTCCAAAAAACCCTCCCCAAACAGCACATGACGCAAAGAAAAAAAGAGGCGCAATGAGGTAGCTGTGTGAGTAAGATAAGCGACCCTAGTGGCCGACACAAACACCGGGCCCATCTAGGAGTGTCACTGCAGTGTCACGCAGGATGTCCCTTCCAAAAAACCCTCCCCAAACAGCACATGACGCAAAGAAAAAAAGAGGCGCAATGAGGTAGCTGTGTGAGTAAGCTAAGCGACCCTAGTGGCCGACACAAACACCGGGCCCATCTAGGAGTGTCACTGCAGTGTCACGCAGGATGTCCCTTCCAAAAAACCCTCCCCAAACAGCACATGACGCAAAGAAAAAAAGAGGCGCAATGAGGTAGCTGTGTGAGTAAGATAAGCGACCCTAGTGGCCGACACAAACACCGGGCCCATCTAGGAGTGTCACTGCAGTGTCACGCAGGATGTCCCTTCCAAAAGACCCTCCCCAAACAGCACATGACGCAAAGAAAAAAAGAGGCGCAATGAGGTAGCTGTGTGAGTAAGATAAGCGACCCTAGTGGCCGACACAAACACCGGGCCCATCTAGGAGTGTCACTGCAGTGTCACGCAGGATGTCCCTTCCAAAAAACCCTCCCCAAACAGCACATGACGCAAAGAAAAAAAGAGGCGCAATGAGGTAGCTGTGTGAGTAAGATAAGCGACCCTAGTGGCCGACACAAACACCGGGCCCATCTAGGAGTGGCACTGCAGTGTCACGCAGGATGTCCCTTCCAAAAAACCCTCCCCAAACAGCACATGACGCAAAGAAAAAAAGAGGCGCAATGAGGTAGCTGTGTGAGTAAGATAAGCGACCCTAGTGGCCGACACAAACACCGGGCCCATCTAGGAGTGTCACTGCAGTGTCACGCAGGATGTCCCTTCCAAAAAACCCTCCCCAAACAGCACATGACGCAAAGAAAAAAAGAGGCGCAATGAGGTAGCTGTGTGAGTAAGATAAGCGACCCTAGTGGCCGACACAAACACCGGGCCCATCTAGGAGTGTCACTGCAGTGTCACGCAGGATGTCCCTTCCAAAAAACCCTCCCCAAACAGCACATGACGCAAAGAAAAAAAGAGGCGCAATGAGGTAGCTGTGTGAGTAAGATAAGCGACCCTAGTGGCCGACACAAACACCGGGCCCATCTAGGAGTGGCACTGCAGTGTCACGCAGGATGTCCCTTCCAAAAAACCCTCCCCAAACAGCACATGACGCAAAGAAAAATTAAAGAAAAAAGAGGTGCAAGATGGAATTGTCCTTGGGCCCTCCCACCCACCCTTATGTTGTATAAACAGGACATGCACACTTTAACCAACCCATCATTTCAGTGACAGGGTCTGCCACACGACTGTGACTGAAATGACGGGTTGGTTTGGACCCCCACCAAAAAAGAAGCAATTAATCTCTCCTTGCACAAACTGGCTCTACAGAGGCAAGATGTCCACCTCATCATCATCCTCCGATATATCACCGTGTACATCCCCCTCCTCACAGATTATCAATTCGTCCCCACTGGAATCCACCATCTCAGCTCCCTGTGTACTTTGTGGAGGCAATTGCTGCTGGTCAATGTCTCCACGGAGGAATTGATTATAATTCATTTTAATGAACATCATCTTCTCCACATTTTCTGGATGTAACCTCGTACGCCGATTGCTGACAAGGTGAGCGGCGGCACTAAACACTCTTTCGGAGTACACACTTGTGGGAGGGCAACTTAGGTAGAATAAAGCCAGTTTGTGCAAGGGCCTCCAAATTGCCTCTTTTTCCTGCCAGTATAAGTACGGACTGTGTGACGTGCCTACATGGATGCGGTCACTCATATAATCCTCCACCATTCTTTCAATGTTGAGAGAATCGTATGCAGTGACAGTAGACGACATGTCCGTAATCGTTGTCAGGTCCTTCAGTCCGGACCAGATGTCAGCATCAGCAGTCGCTCCAGACTGCCCTGCATCACCGCCAGCGGGTGGGCTCGGAATTCTGAGCCTTTTCCTCGCACCCCCAGTTGCGGGAGAATGTGAAGGAGGAGATGTTGACAGGTCGCGTTCCGCTTGACTTGACAATTTTCTCACCAGCAGGTATTTCAACCCCAGCAGACTTGTGTCTGCCGGAAAGAGAGATCCAAGGTAGGCTTTAAATCTAGGATCGAGCACGGTGGCCAAAATGTAGTGCTCTGATTTCAACAGATTGACCACCCGTGAATCCTTGTTAAGCGAATTAAGGGCTCCATCCACAAGTCCCACATGCCTAGCGGAATCGCTCCGTGTTAGCTCCTCCTTCAATGTCTCCAGCTTCTTCTGCAAAAGCCTGATGAGGGGAATGACCTGACTCAGGCTGGCAGTGTCTGAACTGACTTCACGTGTGGCAAGTTCAAAGGGCATCAGAACCTTGCACAACGTTGAAATCATTCTCCACTGCGCTTGAGACAGGTGCATTCCACCTCCTATATCGTGCTCAATTGTATAGGCTTGAATGGCCTTTTGCTGCTCCTCCAACCTCTGAAGCATATAGAGGGTTGAATTCCACCTCGTTACCACTTCTTGCTTCAGATGATGGCAGGGCAGGTTCAGTAGTTTTTGGTGGTGCTCCAGTCTTCTGTACGTGGTGCCTGTACGCCGAAAGTGTCCCGCAATTCTTCTGGCCACCGACAGCATCTCTTGCACGCCCCTGTCGTTTTTTTAAATAATTCTGCACCACCAAATTCAAGGTATGTGCAAAACATGGGACGTGCTGGAATTTGCCCATATTTAATGCACACACAATATTGCTGGCGTTGTCCGATGCCACAAATCCACAGGAGAGTCCAATTGGGGTAAGCCATTCCGCGATGATCTTCCTCAGTTGCCGTAAGAGGTTTTCAGCTGTGTGCGTATTCTGGAAACCGGTGATACAAAGCGTAGCCTGCCTAGGAAAGAGTTGGCGTTTGCGAGATGCTGCTACTGGTGCCGCCGCTGCTGTTCTTGCGGCGGGAGTCCATACATCTACCCAGTGGGCTGTCACAGTCATATAGTCCTGACCCTGCCCTGCTCCACTTGTCCACATGTCCGTGGTTAAGTGGACATTGGGTACAGGTGCATTTTTTAGGACACTGGTGACTCTTTTTCTGAGGTCTGTGTACATTTTCGGTATCGCCTGCCTAGAGAAATGGAACCTAGATGGTATTTGGTACCGGGGACACAGTACCTCCAACAAGTCTCTAGTTGGCTCTGCAGTAATGATGGATACCGGAACCACGTTTCTCACCACCCAGGATGCCAAGGCCTCAGTTATCCGCTTTGCAGTAGGATGACTGCTGTGATATTTCATCTTCCTCGCAAAGGACTGTTGGACAGTCAATTGCTTGGTGGAAGTAGTAAAAGTGGGCTTACGACTTCCCCTCTGGGATGACCATCGACTCCCAGCAGCAACAACAGCAGCGCCAGCAGCAGTAGGCGTTACACGCAAGGATGCATCGGAGGAATCCCAGGCAGGAGAGGAATCGTCAGAATTGCCAGTGACATGGCCTGCAGGACTATTGGCATTCCTGGGGAAGGAGGAAATTGACACTGAGGGAGTTGGTGGGGTGGTTTGCGTGAGCTTGGTTACAAGAGGAAGGGATTTACTGGTTAGTGGACTGCTTCCGCTGTCACCCAAAGTTTTTGAACTTGTCACTGACTTATTATGAATGCGCTGCAGGTGACGTATAAGGGAGGATGTTCTGAGGTGGTTAACGTCCTTACCCCTACTTATTACAGCTTGACAAAGGCAACACACGGCTTGACACCTGTTGTCCGCATTTCTGTTGAAATACTTCCACACCGAAGAGCTGATTTTTTTGGTATTTTCACCAGGCATGTCAGTGGCCATATTCCTCCCACGGACAACAGGTGTCTCCCCGGGTGCCTGACTTAAACAAACCACCTCACCATCAGAATCCTCCTGGTCAATTTCCTCCCCAGCGCCAGCAACACCCATATCCTCCTCATCCTGGTGTACTTCAACACTGACATCTTCAATCTGACTATCAGGAACTGGACTGCGGGTGCTCCTTCCAGCACTTGCAGGGGGCGTGCAAATGGTGGAAGGCGCATGCTCTTCACGTCCAGTGTTGGGAAGGTCAGGCATCGCAACCGACACAATTGGACTCTCCTTGTGGATTTGGGATTTCGAAGAACGCACAGTTCTTTGCGGTGCTTTTGCCAGCTTGAGTCTTTTCAGTTTTCTAGCGAGAGGCTGAGTGCTTCCATCCTCATGTGAAGCTGAACCACTAGCCATGAACATAGGCCAGGGCCTCAGCCGTTCCTTGCCACTCCGTGTGGTAAATGGCATATTGGCAAGTTTACGCTTCTCCTCCGACAATTTTATTTTAGGTTTTGGAGTCCTTTTTTTACTGATATTTGGTGTTTTGGATTTGACATGCTCTGTACTATGACATTGGGCATCGGCCTTGGCAGACGACGTTGCTGGCATTTCATCGTCTCGGCCATGACTAGTGGCAGCAGCTTCAGCACGAGGTGGAAGTGGATCTTGATCTTTCCCTAATTTTGGAACCTCAACATTTTTGTTCTCCATATTTTAATAGGCACAACTAAAAGGCACCTCAGGTAAACAATGGAGATGGATGGATACTAGTATACTTATGGATGGACTGCCGAGTGCCGACACAGAGGTAGCTACAGCCGTGGACTAACGTACTGTGTCTGCTGCTAATATAGACTGGATGATTGATAATGAGATGAAATCAATATATATATGTATGTATATATAATATCACTAGTACTGCAGCCGGACAGGTAGATAATATATTTATTAGGTAATGATGACTGATGACGGACCTGCTGGACACTGTCAGCTCAGCAGCACCGCAGACTGCTACAGTAAGCTACTATACTCTATAGTAGTATGTACAAAGAAGAAAGAAAAAAAAAACCACGGGTAGGTGGTATACAATTATGGATGGACTGCCGAGTGCCGACACAGAGGTAGCTACAGCCGTGGACTAACGTACTGTGTCTGCTGCTAATATAGACTGGATGATTGATAATGAGATGAAATCAATATATATATGTATGTATATATAATATCACTAGTACTGCAGCCGGACAGGTAGATAATATATTTATTAGGTAATGATGACTGATGATGGACCTGCTGGACACTGTCAGCTCAGCAGCACCGCAGACTGCTACAGTAAGCTACTATACTATAGTAGTATGTACAAAGAAGAACGAAAAAAAAAAAAACCACGGGTAGGTGGTATACAATTATGGATGGACTGCTGAGTGCCGACACAGAGGTAGCTACAGCCGTGGACTAACGTACTGTGTCTGCTGCTAATATAGACTGGATGATTGATAATGAGATGAAATCAATATATATATGTATGTATATATAATATCACTAGTACTGCAGCCGGACAGGTAGATAATATATTTATTAGGTAATGATGACTGATGACGGACCTGCTGGACACTGTCAGCTCAGCAGCACCGCAGACTGCTACAGTAAGCTACTATACTCTATAGTAGTATGTACAAAGAAGAAAGAAAAAAAAAAAACCACGGGTAGGTGGTACAGGTTGAGTATCCCATATCCAAATATTCCGAAATACGGAATATTCCGAAATACGGACTTTTTTGAGTGAGACTGAGATAGTGAAACCTTTGTGTTTTGATGGCTCAGTGTACAAAAACTTTGTTTAATACTCAAAGTTATTAAAAATATTGTATTAAATGAACTTCAGACTGTGTGTATAAGGTGTATATGAAACATAAATGAATTCTGTGAATGTACACACACTTTGTTTAATGCACAAAGTTATAAAAAATATTGGCTAAAATGACCTTCAGGCTGTGTGTATAAGGTGTATATGAAACATAAATGCCTTCTGTGCTTAGATTTAGGTCCCATCACCATAATATCTCGTTATGGTATGCAATTATTCCAAAATACAGAAAAATCCGATATCCAAAATTCCTCTGGTCCCAAGCATTTTGGATAAGGGATACTCAACCTGTATACAATTATGGATGGACTGCCGAGTGCCGACACAGAGGTAGCTACAGCCGTGGACTAACGTACTGTGTCTGCTGCTAATATAGACTGGATGATTGATAATGAGATGAAATCAATATATATATGTATGTATATATAATATCACTAGTACTGCAGCCGGACAGGTAGATAATATATTTATTAGGTAATGATGACTGATGACGGACCTGCTGGACACTGTCAGCTCAGCAGCACCGCAGACTGCTACAGTAAGCTACTATACTATAGTAGTATGTACAAAGAAGAACGAAAAAAAAAAACACGGGTAGGTGGTATACAATTATGGATGGACTGCTGAGTGCCGACACAGAGGTAGCTACAGCCGTGGACTAACGTACTGTGTCTGCTGCTAATATAGACTGGATGATTGATAATGAGATGAAATCAATATATATATGTATGTATATATAATATCACTAGTACTGCAGCCGGACAGGTAGATAATATATTTATTAGGTAATGATGACTGATGACGGACCTGCTGGACACTGTCAGCTCAGCAGCACCGCAGACTGCTACAGTAAGCTACTATACTCTATAGTAGTATGTACAAAGAAGAAAGAAAAAAAAAAAACCACGGGTAGGTGGTATACAATTATGGATGGACTGCCGAGTGCCAACACAGAGGTAGCTACAGCCGTGGACTAACGTACTGTGTCTGCTGCTAATATAGACTGGATGATTGATAATGAGATGAAATCAATATATATATGTATGTATATATATATAATATCACTAGTACTGCAGCCGGACAGGTAGATAATATATTTATTAGGTAATGATGACTGATGACGGACCTGCTGGACACTGTCAGCTCAGCAGCACCGCAGACTGCTACAGTAAGCTACTATACTCTATAGTAGTATGTACAAAGAAGAAAGAAAAAAACCACGGGTAGGTGGTATACAATTATGGATGGACTGCCGAGTGCCGACACAGAGGTAGCTACAGCCGTGGACTAACGTACTGTGTCTGCTGCTAATATAGACTGGATGATTGATAATGAGATGAAATCAATATATATATGTATGTATATATAATATCACTAGTACTGCAGCCGGACAGGTAGATAATATATTTATTAGGTAATGATGACTGATGACGGACCTGCTGGACACTGTCAGCTCAGCAGCACCGCAGACTGCTACAGTAAGCTACTATACTCTATAGTAGTATGTACAAAGAAGAAAGAAAAAAAAAAAAACCACGGGTAGGTGGTATACAATTATGGATGGACTGCCGAGTGCCGACACAGAGGTAGCTACAGCCGTGGACTAACGTACTGTGTCTGCTGCTAATATAGACTGGATGATTGATAATGAGATGAAATCAATATATATATGTATGTATATATAATATCACTAGTACTGCAGCCGGACAGGTAGATAATATATTTATTAGGTAATGATGACTGATGACGGACCTGCTGGACACTGTCAGCTCAGCAGCACCGCAGACTGCTACAGTAAGCTACTATACTATAGTAGTATGTACAAAGAAGAACGAAAAAAAAAAACCACGGGTAGGTGGTATACAATTATGGATGGACTGCTGAGTGCCGACACAGAGGTAGCTACAGCCGTGGACTAACGTACTGTGTCTGCTGCTAATGTAGACTGGATGATTGATAATGAGATGAAATCAATATATATATGTATGTATATATAATATCACTAGTACTGCAGCCGGACAGGTAGATAATATATTTATTAGGTAATGATGACTGATGACGGACCTGCTGGACACTGTCAGCTCAGCAGCACCGCAGACTGCTACAGTAAGCTACTATACTCTATAGTAGTATGTACAAAGAAGAAAAAAAAAAAAAAACCACGGGTAGGTGGTATACAATTATGGATGGACTGCCGAGTGCCGACACAGAGGTAGCTACAGCCGTGGACTAACGTACTGTGTCTGCTGCTAATATAGACTGGATGATTGATAATGAGATGAAATCAATATATATATGTATGTATATATAATATCACTAGTACTGCAGCCAGACAGGTAGATAATATATTTATTAGGTAATGATGACTGATGACGGACCTGCTGGACACTGTCAGCTCAGCAGCACCGCAGACTGCTACAGTAATCTACTATACTCTATAGTAGTATGTACAAAGAAGAAAGAAAAAAAAAAACCACGGGTAGGTGGTATACAATTATGGATGGACTGCCGAGTGCCGACACAGAGGTAGCTACAGCCGTGGACTAACGTACTGTGTCTGCTGCTAATATAGACTGGATGATTGATAATGAGATGAAATCAATATATATATGTATGTATATATAATATCACTAGTACTGCAGCCGGACAGGTAGATAATATATTTATTAGGTAATGATGACTGATGACGGACCTGCTGGACACTGTCAGCTCAGCAGCACCGCAGACTGCTACAGTAAGCTACTATACTATAGTAGTATGTACAAAGAAGAACGAAAAAAAAAAAAAACACGGGTAGGTGGTATACAATTATGGATGGACTGCTGAGTGCCGACACAGAGGTAGCTACAGCCGTGGACTAACGTACTGTGTCTGCTGCTAATATAGACTGGATGATTGATAATGAGATGAAATCAATATATATATGTATGTATATATAATATCACTAGTACTGCAGCCGGACAGGTAGATAATATATTTATTAGGTAATGATGACTGATGACGGACCTGCTGGACACTGTCAGCTCAGCAGCACCGCAGACTGCTACAGTAAGCTACTATACTCTATAGTAGTATGTACAAAGAAGAAAGAAAAAAAAAAAACCACGGGTAGGTGGTATACAATTATGGATGGACTGCCGAGTGCCGACACAGAGGTAGCTACAGCCGTGGACTAACGTACTGTGTCTGCTGCTAATATAGAGTCTAGACTGGATGATAAATTATTGAAAATGAGATGAAATCAATATAATATCACTAGTACTGCAGCCGGACAGGTACTATATATATTTATTATGTAATGACTGATGACGGACCTGCTGGACACTGTCAGGTCAGCACAGCACCGCAGACTGCTACAGTAAGCTACTATAGTAGTATGTATAAAGAAGAATGAAAAAAAAAAAAAAACACGGGTAGGTGGTATACAATATTATATATATATATATATATTATATACAATTATATATATATATATATATATATATATTAAACTGGTGGTGATTGATTATTAAACTGGTGGTCACTTCAGGACAGGTCACGTTGCAACTTGCAACTAGTACTCCGAGGCCTAAGCAGACAATCACAAAATATATTATTATACTGGTGGTCAGTGTGGTCACAACAATGGCAGTGTGGCACTGACTCTGGCAGCAAAAGTGTGCACTGTACGTTATATGTACTCCTGAGTCCTGCTCTCAGACTCTAACTGCTCCCCACTGTCAGTGTCTCCCCCACAAGTCAGATAATACACTTACAGTCACACTATCTAATCTATAAATATCACTTCAGCAAGTAGTATAGTAGTATACAGTAGTACTCCTCCTATTAATGCTCCCCGAAAATACTGTGTCTCTCTCTTCTCTAAACGGAGAGGACGCCAGCCACGTCCTCTCCCTATGACTCTCAATGCACGTGTGAAAATGGCGGCGACGCGCGGCTCCTTATATAGAATCCGAGTCTCGCGATAGAATCCGAGCCTCGCGAGAATCCGACAGCGTGATGATGACGTTCGGGCGCGCTCGGGTTAGCCGAGCAAGGCGGGAAGATCCGAGCCTGCTCGGACCCGTGTAAAAAACCTGAAGTTCGGGCGGGTTCGGATTCAGAGGAACCGAACCCGCTCATCTCTAATTCTCATATGACAATGTCTAATGCTTTAACATGTGACTGACTGCTAGTATGTGTGCTGACTTTTCTGTGTAATGTCAGTCCTGTTCTGACCCTCAAATCAGGTGCACTGTGGTCAGTTGATCTCACCTCTATATACGGACATATAGTGTGATTTTCAGTCACAAATTGTGTAGTCAATAACAGGTTAACTTAATACCATGTCTGTGAGCGGCAAAAGTGATGAGGAGAATTTGTCAAGCACTCCTACAGCCTTAACATGCTTATCTTGTAAGTCAGGGGTAATTGATATGAATCAATTGGTCACTTATGAGGGTTTGTGTGCAAACTGTTTCGCTTTTCAGCGAAGTAAAAAACAGGAGTTGGTTCAGCCACCAACAGAGCCACCATGGAATATGTTCGCAAAGACTCTGTCTTCAATAGCGGACAGGTTAACTCCGGTAGCACCACCTCAAGGGTTAGGTTACACTATGAACCCATACATGCAGCTCCCTTCCTATGGTTTGGTTCCAGTAGCCTCTACAAGCAACCAAGGGACAGGTAAGACTAAGACAGATACGTCTGTGTGGCAGACTACACAAGATGATTCATCGGATGATGATGATGATGATACAATAGATTCAACTCCGTATGATGATCAGTCGCAGAGCTTTAGTTCAGAAGATGTAGCTGAACTTATTAATGCTGTGAAGGCTGTTCTCTCGTTGGAAGAGCCAGCCAAGACAGTGTTAAAAGCTAAAGCACCTGTATTTATTTTTAAACGAACAAAATCAGTGAAAGCTGAATTCCCAGCGTCAGATGAGCTGACGGAAATGATGGATGAGTCTTGGGCAGCGCCCAGTAAAAAGTATAAGATTCCTGAGAGATGGGATTCTTATTATCCATTTCCAGCTGTGGATTGTTCGAAAAGAGAAGTTCCTCCAAAAGTAGATGCACATGTTCTGCGACTCGTGCATAAATCTGCTTTACCACTGTCATCTACCTCATTGAATGATGTCACAGACAGAAGGGTAGAGAGCCTGTTGAAAAATATTTTTTCTCTAGTAGGAGCAGTGGTAAGACCTGCTATGGCTTCGGCCTGGGTAGCAAAGGCAATGGGCGAATGGATAGAGGAACTAGAGAATGACATCCCTTCTCCTACTAGGGAGCAAGAGGATCGTTTTTGCCGTTTAAGACAATCTGCCCAGTATTTGGAAGAAGCAGCAATTGATGTAGGTACAGTTGCTTCTAACGCTTCAGCCTTGACAGTAGTCGCTCGCAGAGCAGTTTGGCTACGTACCTGGAAGGCAGATGCAGAATCCAAGAAAGAATTGGAAGCATTGTCTTTTGTCGGTAATATATTATTTGGAAAACCTTTAATCGGATATCCTAGAATCAGAGGCTGAATCGAAAAAGGTCAGATTTCCGGCTGCTTATAACCCTAAGTCCAAGGGTTTAAAATTTCGCTCATTTCGTTGGCAAAGCAAAGCGAAAGCTAAAGAGGAGCCTAAGCAACCCCAGTTTAAATCCAGGGGTAGGAAGCAGTGGGCTAGCAAAAAGCCAGCTTCCAAACCTGAACAGAAACCGTCAGCCTGAAGAGATGGGCCTCCGCCTGGAGGATTCCAGGGTTGGGGGCCGACTCCTTCTTTTTGCACACATATGGCAACAGTCAACAGCAGATGCTTGGGTGCAGAAGGTAGTATCTCAGGCGTATAGGTTCCCATTCAGGAGGCAGCCTCCTCAAAGATTTTTTTGCACCAGCCCATCTCGTATAGAGTCGAAGGCCAATGCAGAGCGCAAGAAGCAGTCCAAAAACTACTGCAGTCAGGTGTGATTGTCCCAGTACCTCCATCACAAAGGAGACAGGGGTTTTACTCCAATCTATTTCTAATCCAGAAGCCAAATGGGTCATATCGACCAATTCCAAATCTGAAAATGTTGAACAGATACATATGGATCCCGAAGTTCCACATGGAGACGTTACGCTCCATAATGTTGGCTATGGAACCGGGAGATTACATGGTATCTCTGGATGTACGGGATGCTTACCTGCATGTGCCTATAGCACTGTCGCATCAGTGTTATCTCGGGTTTGCCATCCTCCAGGAACATTTCCAGTTCCAAGCTCTGCCTTTTGGGCTAGCTACAGCACCCAGGGTGTTTACCAAGATCATGGTGGTTATGGCAGCTTGTCTGCGCAAACAGGGGATAAGAATATTCCCATACCTAGACAACCTGTTAATCTTAGCACAGTCGCAAGATTTACTGTTGAGCCATCTTCAACAGACGATAGTTTGTTTACAGAGACACGGGTGGCTCATAAATTGGGAAAAGTCGTCCCTGAATCCATCACAGTGGATGGTTCATTTGGGAGCCATATTGGATTCAAACCTACAGAAGGTTCTCTTACCAGAGAAAAAGATAGTCAAGGTGCAGGTCATGGCTCAGGAAGCGTTGCAAGCCCAGACAATGTCAGTCCATGCAGCAATGCGACTGTTGGGTCTGATGGTATCAACCTTCGACATGGTGCAATATGCGCAATTCCACTCCAGACCGTTGCAGCACCTTATTCTGACCAAATGGAACGGAAATCATCAGACGATAAAGAAGCAGATGATAAAGATTCCAGTAAACGTAAAAAGGTCTCTAGCGTGGTGGCTACAGACAGACAATTTAAACAAGGGGAGATCCTTTTGGATAAAAGAGTGGCAAGTCCTGACAACAGATGCCAGGGCTGGGGGGCGGTACTCGGAAGCCTATGGTTCCAAGGAAAATGGACCGCAAGGGAAAGTCGCCTGCCAATAAATCTGTTAGAAATAAGAGCCATTTACTTGGCTCTGGTTCAGGCAAAGGACAATCTACAAGGAAGACCAGTCCAGATCCGCTCAGACAATGCGACGGCAGTAGCATACCTCAATCATCAAGGAGGAACTCACAGCAAGAGATTGATGGAGGAAGTAACTCCCATTCTAAAATAGGCAGAACTCCATCTCCCGGCATTGTCAGCAGTATTTGTCCCGGGTGTACTAAACTGGGAATCGGACTTTCTCAGTCGGTACACCATTCAGGAAACCGAATGGGCACTACACCCAGAAGTGTTCCAGACACTGGTGAACAGATGGGGTCTACCGGAGATAGACCTTATGGCGTCTCGTCTGAACAACAAAGTTCCAAGGTATGGAGCGAGAACGAGGGACCCAGGAGCGGTCCTTGTAGACGCACTGTCAGTAGAATGGAGGTTTCAGCTGACGTATCTGTTCCCGCCAATATCTCTGTTACCCAGAGTAGTGAGAAAGATAAAACAGGCAAAAGGAGCAATCATTCTAATAGCTCCAGCTTGGCCAAGAAGGCATTGGTACACAGATCTGTTGAGAATGTCCATGGAAGCACCGATACTGCTCCCTCAACGTCCAGATCTGCTAATGCAGGGTCCTTGTTGTCACAGTCATCTGGATTGCCTGTCTTTGACGGCGTGGCTGTTGAAACCTCTATCTTAGAGGCTAAAGGTTTTTCGAAACAAGTAATCCAAACTATGCTTAGAGCAAGAAAGCCTTCTTCGGCCCGTGTGTATCATAGAATATGGCAAGCCTGTATTCATTGGTGTACTGGAAAAAATTTCAATCCGAGATCTTTTAAAGTAGCTAGGATTTTGGATTTCCTTCAGGCAGGATTGGATAAAGGGTTGAAAGTTGCTTCCTTGAGGGTTCAAGTTTCAGCGTTAACTGTATGGTTTCAGCAGAAGATTGCTGATTTACAGGATGTACGTACATTTTTTCAAGGAGTAGTACATATTCAACCTCCATTTGTTCCTCCTGCAGCTCCCTGGGATTTGAATTTAGCTCTTAAATTTCTCCAGGGTCCTCTGTTTGAACCACTTGAGAGAGCAGATCTTAAGTGGTTAACGGTTAAAGTTATTTTTTTACTGGCAATGGCGTCAGCCAGAAGAGTGTCAGATTTAGGAGCATTATCATGTAAGTCTCCTTTCCTAGGTTTTTTTCCAGACAGAGCAGTTCTCAGAACGAGATCTAGCTATCTTCCAAAGGTGGTGTCAAAGTTTCACCTGAATGAAGAGATTGTAGTCCCAGCTTTTCAGGTATAGGGACTATCTGCGGGAGAAGCGTCGCTGGACGTGGTCCGGGCTTTAAGAATCTACATAGATCGTACTAGTGCCATCAGGAAAACAGATTCTCTATTCATCCTCTACGGATTTCATAGAAGAGGATGGCCTGCTAGTAAACAGACGCTGGCGAGATGGCTCCGAATGGTAATATCTGAAGCTTATTCTCATGCAGATCTCCCTATTCCGGCTAATGTCTCTGCACACTCTACACGTAAGGTAGGTCCTTCTTGGGCAGCACAACAGGGTGCATCAGCAGAACAGATATGTAAGGCAGCCACATGGTCTTCCATAAACACATTCATCAGACATTATGCCTTGGATACTTTTGCCTCTCATGACGCAGACTTCGGGCGAAAGGTCCTCCTGTGCAATCAGGAGCGTCCCCACCACTAAAATGGCTTTGGGAATCCCAATGTTATCCTGTGGATAATCCTGTGGACCCAGCCAGAGAAATATACGTTATGGTAAGAACTTACCGTTGATAACGTGATTTCTCTTATGTCCACAGGTATCCACAGGGATCCCACCCTGACGCATCTGATTTGAGGATCTAGACCAGTGATTTTCAACCTTTTTCAATTCGCGGCACACTCATAAGATTTTTAAATTGCCAAGGCACACCATCAGTGCGCCACGGGGAAAAAAAACACATTGGTCCCCACAGTAATTAAACAGACGGGATGCCGCTGTCGGTATACTGACAACCAACATCCCGTTTGTCAGTAAAACATATATATTCCTTAATAATGCCACATGCTGTCCCCCCAGTAATTACACTCACTGCCCCCAATAATAATTGCTGCTGTTCACATCTCCTACCCCCGCCCCCCCCCCCCCCAATTCCAAACATTGCTTACATAAATAAATACATTTTTTATTTTAAAGGTAAAACCTGCAGCTGAGCTGTGATGGCAGCATGGATGGAGGAGCTGCAGTGGTCAGTGTACGGACGGGCACTCCAGGCAGGAATGCGACGTGGAGTGGCCAGTTAGTGGGCGAGCAGGCACTGCAGGCAGGAATAAGACGTGGCCAACCAGAGAGCTGCCGCCCGCCGCAATCAATAGCCGGTTCGGGCAGCGCTGTGCAGTGTGCACTTCCGTGTGCATGACTCATAGGTCACGAACACGGAAGTGCAAACAGCACAGCGCTGCCCGAGCCGGCTATTGATTGCGGCGCGCGGCGGCTCTCTGGTTGGCAGGCGCCGATAGATCTGTCTGGCGGGCAGCAGCGGGGAGCATCTCTGGCGGCGGCACACCTAGATATCGCTCACGGCACACTAGTGTGCCGCGGCACAGCGGTTGAAAACCGCTGATCTAGACAATCACTAAAACCTCTTCCTTCTTGTATGGAAGGGTGTGCATGTGTGTTCTTATCGCCTAAACAGGTCTCTACCTAATGTTCCTGCCTAAAATCGCTGTGGAAAGAACTGATCTGACTGAGTCAGGGGGCGGTACTATATGGTGAAGGCCCCAATGCATCCTGGGAGGCCAGAAAGCTCGTGACCGTGTTGGTGCCATTTTTGCTGTCGCTCGACAATATCCCAATGTTATCCTGTGGATACCTGTGGACATAAGAGAAATCACGTTATCAACGGTAAGTTCTTACCATAACGTATATTTGCCTTGCAATTCTTTGAGGAGACCTGGAAAACATGAGGTGTTTGGAGTCCTGAAGACACCTTGGTTCTACGAGGACTGAGTTTAAGAAACACTGGGATAGATGTGGTGAGGGCCTTGTTGGATTTTAAGTCACAGGTAAAATAAAACTTCTTAAATGAAGCAATCCATATTAGAGCAGTGAACACTACTGCACTCAGGGGGTCATTCCGAGTTGATCGTAGCTGTGCTAAATTTAGCACAGCCACTATCATGAACTCAGACATGCGGGGGGACGCCCAGCACAGGGCTAGTCCGTCCCCGCATGTCAGTGCCCCCCCCCCCGCAGAAGTGCAAAGGCATCGCACAGCGGCGATGCCTTTGCACTTCAAGAGTAGCTCCCGGCCAGCGCAGCTTTAGCGTGCTGGCCGGGTCCGGCCACGCCTGCGTTGGCCAGACCGCGCCCACGAAACGGCGGCCAAGCTCCGCCGTTTTGCCCCCTCCCACCCATCGACCGCCTCTGCCTGGCAATCAGGCAGAGGCGATCGTAGCGCAGCGACGGGCGGCCGTGCACCGGCACACTGCAGCAGTTCTGACCCGATAGCTACGCTGCGAAAAACTGCTGCGTGCGATCGGGTCAGAATGACCCCCTCAGTTTTCTCTTTGTATGCAGGACCAATACAGATACCATAGAATATAACTGAGCATTGTAAGACCGCGTTCAGATTTAGCGGTCTATGTACTAAGCTGTATAGAGAGCTAATGTACCAGCCAATCAGCTCTTAACTGTCATTTACAGGCTGTGTTTGAAAAATGACGGTTAGGAGCTCTCTCCAAGTCTAGTACACAGACCCCTTATAGGCCCTACACACTGGCCGATTTTTGGAAAGATATGAACGATCTCGTTCATAAATGAACGAGAACTCGTTCATATCTTTCAGTGTGGAGGCTCCAGCGATGCGCGTCCCCGCGCTCGTTCATCGCTGGTCTCCCGTCGGCTGTGCATGCAGGCCAATATGGACGATCTCGTCCATATTTGCCTGCACTTCAATGCAGCCGCGTGACGGGGGGAGTGAAGAAACTTCACTCCCCCCGTCACTGCCCCCCCGCCGCCGGGTCGCTCGTCGGCCGTATCCGCCGTCGGGCAGCTCGGCGGCGGATCGGCTAGTGTATAGGGCCCTTTAGTTCTAATCGTTTAGTTGGTGTATAGTTACAGAATGTATTGAAGTTTAAGGGATGACAATCTTGTTAAAGAACCACTAAATATCCGCATCTCTAACCAGTAGCCGCTGGCCCTGTGCTCACCTGACGCTGACACAGCACAACGGCAGATGTACAAGTGCCCATCTATATGTGCGATAACTCGCTGCGTATAGGGGAATCTCTGCTGACACCATTAGTTCACATCCCAGTAAACATTACATGCTAGGGAGGCAGGTGACGTGGGGATAACACGTCACGTGATGATCCCTTTTATCTATAGCGGAGAGTCTTCCAGGATTGCTCATATTTTATTGGAGACACATTTAAACATTTCCAGGGAAGATAATGCTTACAAATCACTAGCATCTGTTACTATAGTCTGACAAATACTACAGAGTATTTGAGCTGAGGCGCTCCAACCTGGCAGAAGTGATGGCTCACTATGGGAGCTGCGCCCTCTGCTGGCCATATTTAATTATTTTGGCTCTATTAACTGGACTGTAACTCTATTTATTAACCTGTAAGTGGGAGAAGCAGAAGAAGGACAACTAATCTATGCTATGATGCAAGTAGAAAAGGATTGGGCACAGGTTATTTAATATCATTTACAGACCTCTGTGAAACATAGAATGTGACGGCAGATAGGAACCGCTTGGCCCCATCTATTCTGCCCTAAACACGTGTACACGCACACACTAGGGTTCATTTTTGTATAATACACATAGAGGGCAATGTACGGACCCCTTTATCTGTCAGACAACAGGGTCACGTAGGAAATGTGGCCAGTAAGCCGCAGCAGTCAATACTACACCCTACCACTGAAGTGAATGCAAATGACGCTCTGTAACAGGGAATTCTGTGTCTTTCACCAAGGACTTTATATCATGCAGGTAGAGTTGGTTCTGTTTTAGTGGGCTACAGCACGTTTTCCCTCAATTCCTTTGGATGCAACTATTATTTAAAGCGTAGTTTTGTAACGTTGCCTAGATGATATAAAGTCCTTAGTAGAAAACACAGAATGTATTTAGTGAATAGTGCAGGAGTGTATGTGGAAACCAACACATTCATTTAGGAAAGTTTGTACACAAGCACAGTTGTGTGAATGTCTGATATTTGACTGGTCGCACAACTGATCTGTCTGGTGGTAACACAATGGAGAAATTAGCCAAAATGCCACCACCCTAGCCGCATGCACCACAAAGTGATTAATTCAGAAAATACTTTGCCAGTAAGAATTCTATGGAGAATAACCTCTTGTTCTGGGGTAACAAATCTAGATGCCCCCTTACACCAGTTCTTATTTTGTGTATCACAAATTTTGCACTATTGTTTCCTCTCATCTTTAAAGCTTGTCTTGTCCCTTTTGTACAGGTGTATGGAGACCTGAGGCCGTGAGTAAGTAGTGTGTGATACAACATATCACCAGGTGAGATCTGACCGCTGCCAGGGGCTCCCTTGGTGACACAGTGGACATTAAGGAATAGCACAATCCGGAAAAACTCAGAGAGAAACTGTAAGATGTTCACTGCTGTCTCTAATCCTATAGACACACAGATGGAGGGAATCCAGCACCAACAGTGAATTTTATAGCAGGTTCCAAGTAAAGGGACCCCCGCTTGTGTTACACTGAGACGGAGAATGTTACTTCTATCAGCTGCACATCATCAGTGGAGCTGTGATGTGTCCAGATGGTAGAGTTGGGGTCAGTTAGCCTGGGATGGCAGGGGGGGCATCTACATGTCATATTGTGGCCTGCAACATGACATGTGACGCCGAGTTCCGTTATGCTTCATCAAGACTTTGTACATATTTTAAAGCAAATCCTGTATGGTTAAAGTCGCAGCCTGGCGTCTCTGGTACACAGTGAGTGGCGTTTCTCTGTGTTGTAAACCAGTCACACAATTTAAAGAAAACGTCGCTACACCGCTCAGTGCAACTCAGTCGCGCCAGGCGCCTCGTGCAGTATTGAGGCTTGGTGTACAAAGACACGTCTGTAAGTTGCCAGCGGGTACATTCTTTCAAGTGTCTAATTGTTTCATCACCAGTCATAAACAGTGGGGCCGAGAGGAGAAGGGGAGGGGGGGGGGGGGGAATGGGGTGTACTAATTACCCGGGCCTCGGTCTGATAGAGGGGCCAGTGGCCAGTGAGGTGCTTAAAATACAATTATTTCTGTATTTTTTTCTAAGGGTGCATGGCCACTCCTCCTATGATTAGACCACGCCCCCTGAAAAGTACCTGGGCCCAGGCAGGCTGTTTACTGCCCAGGTCATATATAATAATCCATATGCCACATTTTTGTACCTGGCCCTCAGGGTCTCCACATCCGCTATATACATCTGCACATTTGAAACATACAAGATGCATGGCTTCATCACAGCATGTTGACATGTATGTTACATTACTGCCTATATTACTGCACAGCATGCATGTGATCTAACAGCTGTGCATTTCACGTGTGTCTGCATTTACATGGCTATACCAGGGACGGATCTAGACTTTTCTTTAGGGGGGGGCAGTTTACTGTTTAATCTTGACTCCTCCCTCTACAGGCCCAACCCCTCCCATCTGCAATCCTAACTCCTCCTCCTCTCAATTCTGACTGAACTTTTTGAGTGCGACTGAGATAGAGCTTTGTGATTGTTCTATGTACATGTGACTGTGCTATGGTGTAATTGTATTTATTAGCCCTAGTACCCATACACCAGCAAGTGAGGGGCAAATGCTCTGTAACCCTTGCTCTCCTGGCTCCTCTGTGCTGCTGTGGTATAAGCTGCAGCACATCGTTCTGCCTCAGGCTCTCCTCGGAGAGCTCTCTTCCGCTCAAAAGTGGGCATGGCTATGACTGTGTTAGGGGGGGTTAGGGGGGGGGGGGGCGGTCGCCCCCTTCGCGCCCCCCCCCCCCCCCCCCCCCCCCCCCCTAGATCCGGCCCTGGGCTATACAGTATATTATATATGAGATTCAGCAGAGGTGTTTGTGCAGACCCAACGTCTGATCTATTGCCGAGTTCCCCTCATGACCATTTCCACCTACTCGTCGTCGTCCCCCACACACACCGCTAAAGGAAGGTACACACTGGTAGATATATCTGTCGATCAATTGATCGGCAGATATATCTATGGAAGGATCGGGCAGTGTGTTGAGCATACACACTGCCCGATCCGTCGGGGACTGACGCCATGAACTGGGCGGGCGTGTACACACGCCCGTCCAGTTCACCTGTCAATCACCGGCGCCCGCCGCAGCATGTGTACATACACACACAGCGACGAGCCAATATATCGGTAGATATATTGGCTGTCGGCTGTGCTGCAGGGCCGACGCGATACGTCTGTTAACGACGGAGTTCACAGACATATCGGCCGTACACACTGGCCGACGGACCCGCGATATATCGGCCGTTCAAGAGAACGGCCGATATATCGGCCAGTGTGTACCCAGCTTAAGGCTCAGCGCTAGCTCGCTGTGGTTCTAATAAATAATTGAACATTGCTGCGATTTATCAAATGAAATCTAGTTGGGGCAACTGAGCGGGTGTGGTATGTAAGATAGACTTGACTTAGGTCGACAGTGTCTAGGTCGACCACTATTGGTCAACAGAAAGTAGGCCAACATGGTTTCTAGGTTGACAGGGATTCTAGGTTGACATGTACTAGGTCGACATGAGTTTTTTTTGTTTGTTTTTTTCTTCGTAGAGTGACCGGGAACCCCGATTAGTGCCCCGTGTCCCCTCGCTTAGCTCGCTTCGCTCGCCATGCTTCGGGCAAGGTGCCTCGCTCCGCTACCGCTGCATTCGGCACAGATTACCGTTCCCATTTGTAGTCCACGAAAAGTATGAAAAAGTTTAAAAAAATGAAAAGAAAAAAAGTGAAAAACTCACGTCGACCTTTTGTCACGTCGACATAGTACACCTTGACCTATCAACCCTGTCGACCAATAGTGGTCGATCTAGACCTTGTTGACCTAGAGACCGGATCCCCAACTGAGCAATAGATTCTTCGGCAACACTGGCCCGGTAACGGTTAGCATCGCCCGGATGGTCACACAGGTCATATTTGCGCACATGGACAGTGGAAGTGACAACATGGATTTGGGTTCTCTGTTCTACAGAAAATCTGAGATATAAATATATTCAAATGCCCCCCATGTATAGTACAGTTTGCCCCCGACCATCATCTGCTCTTTGTTATCACTGGAAAATGCTTAGTGCCACGTAATGTAAGCTGTACAGTGGCTGCCGTGGACCTCTGCCCTGGGCCACTAGGTGTTGGGGTTCCCTGCACCATGTGTAGAGTGTTAGTAAGAGGTCTGAGAACCCTAATGCTGCCTAGGTGATGCCCAGCACTAGCTTCTGTCAGATGCAGGAGCTTCTCCCTGACCTCACTGACCTATAGCAGCCCAGACTGACCTTACCCCTCAGGCCTAGTTACCCAGCACCCGCAGGAGGTTCTAGGTAACCTTGCCTCGGACCTGCTGCTATCTGTTTGGAATAGGCGGCTTGTAGTGACATTCTTCATTTCGTCAGTGAGAGGAACATTGCCAGGAGCAGGGGAATTGCAGGATCTGATGTGCCGCCCCCACTTCTCAGGCACTTCAGGAGTATATATAGGAGGGAGCGAGAGCCAGACTGCTCACAGCCAGCAGCTGAATGAATCCTCCCAGCAACTACTATCCCAAAGCTCCAACCACTCCACACAGTGCAAGGTAGGACCTCCTCCCTCTACATTGCAGTGGGATTTCTCACCGATCGCCACCGTGCAGTATGTATATATATATATATATATATATATATATATATACCAGCAGTGCCACACACTCAGGGCATTATGGTATAATGAGACCTAGTGGTCCCTGGCTGTGCCAGAGCAGAAATAAGGACTGAGCTCCAGGTTTACAGGGAAGTTTGTGACTTGCTTTTCTGAATTGTTACAATGCTGTTCCCATAGGAGGACCTAGATCATTGCTGTGTACACTACCACTCCTAGCCAACAGCTGGGCTTGCTGAGAGCTGTAGTCCACCATCATCTGGTGAGGGAAAGCTTGGCTGCCCAGATCTCTCTGGGTTATATCGGTCAGATCTCTCTGGCTGGTTCCCAATCAGCTTATTTTCTACCAGACTTTGGTTCTGTGGCTGAGTAACGTGTGAAAGCAAAAATTCCTTTGTATATTCTAGGCAGTCAGATACCTCATAGACGGCAGTGGTTACAGTATAGGGCTTGCTCTGCATCCTGTTATCTAATCATTTATATGTGACCTTATTCTGTATCCCCCTGCGGTGTGGGTCAGGTCAGGGGGTAAATGTCCTCTGTCACCTGGATGGGCGCTGACTGCAGGGAGTCTGGGCTAGCTGCTCATCTCCCCTCTGTTGGTTTGGTGCCATCTCGTATCTGGCAGAAATGGGTTAAATTGCAGGAATAAATGGAAGGGAGAAGATTAATGCGGAGATGTGGCCTGTATAGGTCTATGGGCTCAGTGTAATAAGCGGAAATATTACATGTCTATGGTTATAGCTGGGCTATTCCCAGCACTCTATCTATCTATCTATCTATCTATCTATCTATCTATCTATCTATCTGTCTGTCTGTCTGTCTGTCTGTCTGTCTGTCTATCTATCATCTATCTCTCTATCTATCTATCTATCTATCTATCTCTCTAATATATAATATATATCTATTATCTATCTATCTATCTATCTATCTCTCTCTCTATCTCTCTCTCCATCTCTCTACCTAATATATAATATCTATCTCTCTATCTCTCTATCTAATATATAATATCTATCTATCTATCTATCTATCTATCTATCTATCTATCTATCTATCTATCTATCTATCTAATATATAATATATATCTATTATCTATCTATCTATCTCTCTACCTAATATGTAATATCTATCTCTCTATCTCTCTATCTAATATATAATATCTATCTATCTATCTATCTATCTATCTATCTATCTATCTATCTATCTATCTATCTATCTATCTATCTCTCTATCTCTCTATCTCTCTACCTAATATATAATATCTATCTCTCTATCTCCCTATCTAATATATAATATCTATCTATCTATCTATCTATCTATCTATCTATCTATCTATCTATCTATCTATCTATCTATCTATCTAATATATAATATCTATCTATCTATCTATCTATCTATCTAATATCTATCTATCTATCTATCTATCTATCTCTCTATCTATCTATCTATCTAGGTTCTATAAATACAGGTATTGGACCATAAGTTATACACACATATATCTTACTCCACAGCTCTATAAAATGAAAGTAATAATAGAGCCAGCTTATAAATGGAGCACGTGTCCCTTTAATTCCCTGGGAAGCTGGCTGGCACATTCCTGGGAGATCTCTGGCAATAACCCATACAGGGACTTCTATCACCACGGAAGGGCGGCTGTATCTGTGCGGAATTAGGGGTTCTTTCTACAGCGTCTCCTGTCACTGGTCAGTAGGGTATATGGAGACAATGTACTCCGATCCCTATCACTATACTGTCTGGTGACTGTGTGCAAGCTGGGATCCGGTCTTTAGGTCGACTGCACTTATTAGTTTGACCACTATTGGCTGACAGGGCCTATAGGTCGACTTGGACATGGACGACATTGAAAAAATGTCGACATGAGTTTTTCACATATTTCTTTCTTTCATTTTTTGAACTTTTTCATACTTTACGATCCACGTGGGCTGCGATTGGGACCAGTAACCTTTCACTCGTCATGCGAGGGGACACGGTGCACTAATTGGGGTTCCCGGTCACTTTACGTAGAAAACGACACATTTAAAAAAACAACAACTAATGTCGACCTTTTTCCATGTTGACATTGTTAACAATGACCTATTGACTGTGTCGACCTATTTCAGGTGTCGACCTAGTGACTGTCGACCTAGTTACTATCAACACTATGATCCACACCCGTGCAAGCTGCCATGCAGAGAGGCCTGTCCCGAGATATCAGACTGTTACACACAGACACCAAGGTGACAGCGCCCCCTGGTGGATAGTTCATTATAACATAATTTCATTTACCTAGCAATAACCTCATAAGAGGGCATGTCACTGATATGGGGGTACAAACACATATCTCTGTAAAGCATTTGCACTATGCTGGGGTTGTCATGTATGTGTGTACACACACACACACACACACACACACACACACACACACACACACACACACACACACACACACTATTTCACTGTGGTTAGACATGTTCTCATGGCTCTGTCCTGGGTAATGATGGAAAAGGAAGATTTGGAGCCTGGTGTGTATTATGGTTACTGTGATTCACTGTATGACTGCGAATATTCCATGAAACATCTGCTCCGCTGCCGCTCTGGGATCACACTTACAGCAGCTGATCCCTCTGTCTGCAGAGACAACCATTCCCCCCACCGCCAGGGTCCAAATGTTCTGCTCGGAGCTGTGGCTGAAAACCTCTTATTATACTGAATTCTCAGGCGGCCACAAGATTTCCAGCTCTTGTGGATCTAGCTGGCGGGACATATGTGGAGATGTAGTATCACAACAGCTGGGGGGAGTCACAGTGTAACCTGAGAGTGAAATGCAGAGACTCCTCTGTAAACTTTCCTGGCTCCTGATTGGTCATAAGTTTGGTCCAATCACATGTGTCATAGGTTGGTTATAGAATTTGCTCTGCTGATCTCTTTGGGACTTTTTCCTTTCGTTTTTAAATCTACAGTACTGTGCAAAAGTTTTAGGCAGGTGTGGTAAAAAATAAAAAATACTGCAAAGTAAGAATGCTTTAAAAAAATAGAAGTGTTAATAGTTTATTTTTTATCAATTAATAAAATGCAAAGTGAATGAACAGAAGAGAAATCTAATTAGATTAGATTTCTTCAGCTCTGCAGCCAGCCCCGGGCCGGCAAGTTAGTATAATTAAAAATGGTGCTTTGAAAAATTTCAGCTTTCATTAGTCTCAGAACAGGATCTGAATACAGGTTGCCGCACATAGGCCCTCATTCCGAGTTGATCGCACCAAGCAACTTTTTGCTGCTGGTGCGATCAACTAATCTCTGCCTATGGGGGAGTGTATTTTAGCATAGCAGGGCTGCGATCGCTTGTGCAACCCTGCTATGCTAAAAAAGGTTCCTGCAAAACAAGACCAGGGTATAAGTTACTTACCCTGTGCGACGGCTCCAGCGATGAAGGTCCCGGACCTGACGTCAGACATCCGCCCTCCAAATACTTTGACACGCCTGCGTTGGACTCACCACGCCTGGAAAACGGTGATTATCTGCCCCGGAACGCCTCTCGCCTGTCCATCTTCTTGCGATCGCCGCTGCGATCACATTTGTCGCTGGCGTCGTCGCTGCCCGGCGTAAGAGTAACCCCATATTTATAATAGGGTTACTCTTGCTGTATCAGCAAAACACATTCGTATTTGTTACTATGCTGTATATGTACGGTTATCAGTGAGATGAAATATCAGCAGAAGCCCTAGTGCGATGGGGCTATATAGAATGGCTGCTTGCACTGAAACCCCCCCTTCCCCGTGTTATGCTCTTAAAGGGATGCTGTCATTTGGGGTGATTTAGACCTGGTTGCACGCAGGCGTTTTTTTGCACTGCTGCAATCAGGTAGTTGCCGCCTACAGGGGAGGGGGTAATCGCTGTGCAGGGGTGCGATCGGCTGTGCAGTCAGCTGCACAAACAAAAGTTTGTGCGGTCTCTGCACAGCTCAGGACTTACTCAGCTGCTGCGATGATCTGGCCAGGAGCTGACGTCAGGAATCCTCCCTCCAAACGCCTGGGCACGCCTGCGTTTTTTCAGACACTCCCTAGAAACGGCCAGTTGACACCCACAAACGGCCACCTCCTGTCAATATTCTTGCGATCGCCGGTTCGATCGCTTTCTTCGTTAAATCCATCGCTGTCCGGCAATCCCTGTTGCCAGCGTCCGAAACGTCCGCGCATTGCGGAGCATGCGCAATTCAGACCTGAATGCATTGCTGCAAAAAAAAGCTAGCGTGTGATCGGGTCTGAATGACCCCCAATATACATTCAGGATTCCGACGCCGGAATCCAGACAGAAGTGTACATACCCACGGCCAGGTAACTATTATTCATAAGCAAAAGTACAGTGACGCTGTACGGTGTACTGGTAGGGTGGCGCAGCATGGTATGCAGGTTGGGTGACACGGTACGGTATGCAGGTTGGGTGACACGGTACGGTATGCAGGTAGGGTAACATGGTACGGTATGCAGGTAGGGTGGCGCGGTACGGTAGGCAGGTAGGGTGATGCGGCACGGTATGCAGGTCAGGTGATGCGGCACCGTATGCAGGTAGGGTGATGCGGCACGGTATGCAGGTTGGGTGACGCGGCACGGTATGCAGGTAGGGTGGCATGGTATACATGTAGGGTGGTACGGTATACATGTAGGGTGGCGTGGCATGGTATGCAGGAAGGGTGACACAGTCCTGTGTACTGAGTACGGTAATGCAGCACAGAATGCAGGTAGGGTGAGGCGTACAGTGTACTGGTATGGTTACAGCCATGTTATTCAGGTAGGGTGACATGGTATGGTGACACGCGGTATGGTATGCAAGTAGGGTGATGCAGTACTGTGTATTGGTATGGTGATACGCGGTATGGTATGCAGCTAGGGTGACGGTGTATGGTATGCAGGTAGGGTGACGCAGTACGGTGTATTAGTATGGTGACAGGCATGGTATGCAGCTAGGGTGACAGGCATGGTATGCAGCTAGGGTGACGGTGTATGGTATGCAGGTAGGGTGACGCAGTACGGTGTATTAGTAGGGTGACGGTGTATGGTATGCAGGTAGGTTGACGGTGTATGGTATGCAGGTAGGGTGATGCAGTACGGTGTATTGGTATGGTGACACACGGTATGGTATGTAGGTAGGGTGACAGTGTATGGTATGCAGGTAGGGTGACGCAGTACGGTGTATTAGTATGGTGACAGGCATGGTATGCAGCTACGGTGACAGTGTATGGTATGCAGGTAGGGTGACGGTGTATGGTATGCAGGTAGGATGACGGTGTATGGTATGCAGGTAGGGTGATGCAGTACGGTGAATTGGTATGGTGACATGCGGTATGGTATGTAGGTAGGGTGACGGTGTATGGTATGCAGGTAGGGTGACGCAGTACGGTGTATTAGTATGGTGACAGGCATGGTATGCAGCTAGGGTGACGGTGTATGGTATGCAGGTAGGGTGACGGTGTATGGTATGTAGGTAGGGTGACGGTGTATGGTATGCAGGTAGGGTGATGCAGTACGGTGTGTTGGTATGGTGACATGCGGTATGGTATGTAGGTAGGGTAACGGTGTATGGTATGGAGGTAGGGTGACGCAGTACGGTGTATTAGTATGGTGACAGGCATGGTATGCAGCTAGGGTGACGGTGTATGGTATGCAAGTAGGGTGACGGTGTATGGTATGCAGGTAGGGTGATGCAGTACGGTGTATTGGTATGGTGACACGCGGTATGGTATGTAGGTAGAGTGACGGTGTATGGTATGCAGGTAGGGTGATGCAGTACGGTGTATTGGTATGGTGACACGCGGTATGGTATGTAGGTAGGGTGACAGTGTATGGTATGCAGGTAGGGTGACGCAGTACGGTGTATTAGTATGGTGACAGGCATGGTATGCGGCTAGGGTGACGGTGTATGGTATGCAGGTAGGGTGACGGTGTATGGTATGCAGGTAGGGTGATGCAGTACGGTGTATTGGTATGGTGACACGCGGTATGGTATGTAGGTAGGGTGACGGTGTATGGTATGCAGGTAGGGTGATACAGTACGGTGTATTGGTATGGTGACACGCGGTATGGTATGTAGGTAGGGTGACGGTGTATGGTATGCAGGTAGGGTGATGCAGTATGGTGTATTAGTATGGTGACAGGCATGGTATGCAGCTAGGGTGACGGTGTATGGTATGCAGGTAGGGTGATGCAGTACGGTGTATTGGTATGGTGACACGCGGTATGGTATGTAGGTAGGGTGACGGTGTATGGTATGCAGGTAGGGTGACGCAGTACGGTGTATTAGTATGGTGACAGGCATGGTATGCAGCTAGGGTGACGGTGTATGGTATGCAGGTAGGGTGACGGTGTATGGTATGCAGGTAGGGTGATGCAGTACGGTGTATTGGTATGGTGACACGCGGTATGGTATGTAGGTAGGGTGACGGTGTATGGTAGGCAGGTAGGGTGATGCAGTACGGTGTATTGGTATGGTGACACGCGGTATGGTATGTAGGTAGGGTGACGGTGTATGGTAGGCAGGTAGGGTGACGCAGTACGGTGTATTAGTATGGTGACAGGCATGGTATGCAGCTAGGGTGACGGTGTATGGTATGCAGGTAGGGTGACGGTGTATGGTATGCAGGTAGGGTGACGGTGTATGGTATGCAGGTAGGGTGATGCAGTACGGTGTATTGGTATGGTGACACGCGGTATGGTATGTGTAGGTAGGGTGACGGTGTATGGTATGCAGGTAGGGTGATGCAGTATGGTGTATTGGTATGGTGACACGCGGTATGGTATGTAGGTAGGGTGACGGTGTATGGTATGCAGGTAGGGTGACGGTGTATGGTATGCAGGTAGGGTGAAGGTGTATGGTATGCAGGTAGGGTGATGCAGTACGGTGTATTGGTATGGTGACACGTGGTATGTATGTAGGTAGGGTGACGGTGTATGGTATGCAGGTAGGGTGATGCAGTACGGTGTATTAGTATGGTGACAGGCATGGTATGCAGGTAGGGTGACGGTGTATGGTATGCAGGTAGGGTGATGCAGTACGGTGTATTAGTATGGTGACACGCGGTATGGTATGTAGGTAGGGTGACTGTGTATGGTATGCAGGTAGGGTGACGCAGTACGGTGTATTAGTATGGTGACAGGCATGGTATGCAGCTAGGGTGACAGTGTATGGTATGCAGGTAGGGTGACGGTGTATGGTATGCAGGTAGGGTGACGGTGTATGGTATGCAGGTAGGGTGATGCATTACGGTGTATTGGTATGGTGACACGCGGTATGGTATGTAGGTAGGGTGACGGTGTATGGTATGCAGGTAGGGTGACGCAGTACGGTGTATTAGTATGGTGACAGGCATGGTATGCAGCTAGGGTGACGGTGTATGGTATGCAGGTAGGGTGACGCAGTACGGTGTATTAGTATGGTGACAGGCATGGTATGCAGCTAGGGTGACGGTGTATGGTATGCAGGTAGGGTGACGGTGTATGGTATGTAGGTAGGGTGACGCAGTACGGTGTATTAGTATGGTCACAGGCATGGTATGCAGCTAGGGTGACGGTGTATAGTATGCAGGTAGGGTGACGCAGTACGGTGTATTAGTATGGTCACAGGCATGGTATGCAGCTAGGGTGACGGTGTATGGTATGCAGGTATGGTGACGCAGTACGGTGTATTAGTATGGCGACAGGCATGGTATGCAGCTAGGGTGACGGTGTATGGTATGCAGGTAGGGTGACGCAGTACGGTGTATTAGTATGGTGACAGGCATGGTATGCACTATGCAGCTAGGGTGACGGTGTATGGTATGCAGCTAGGGTGACGGTGTATGGTATGCAGGTAGGGTGATATGGCTTGGTCTCTGTGGGCAAGGCTATATGGCATTGTATATGAGTTTGGTGTCTGATTGCCGCAGTGTGCGAAAATGCACTGCGGCAATCAGTTCTGAATCACCCCAGAATGTGACAATAATGCACTTTCTGCCCAGAGCTTATGCAGCAATCAGAATATGGGGGGGAAGATTTACTGTGCAGTGCTGGAGAGCAGAGACCTCACTAGGTACAGACATTTACTCTCTGCGGCCGGACACTGAGGTCTACTGGAAGCTATGTACAGCAGCCACACACACAGTGATGATCTGAGCGGACTGTGCCGCTGGTTACGCACCCGCTGCATAGGGATTGTCCTGTGTCTTGTTGGGATAAGGACCCTCTGCAGGATGGGAAGTTCGGCCAGCCCAGGGAATGTGCTGCACAAAGGGTTAAGGCAGTGGATGGTTTTGGAATGTTACACTTTTCCCCTTGACCATATCCAGTATTAGCTCTGTTTACAGATTTATAACCCAGAAAGGGCCTGCAGAGAATAGGGAGCAGCAGCTGCCTGTACTGCTGTCCAAACTCCTCAATGGTTCCAAGGGGAGAGAAGATATGTGCTACAGGAAGACCACCTATGTGCCCCGGCACTCTGTGTGGGGTATAACTGCCCTCCATGTGCCCCTGAATATATTTGAATATTATGCAGAAAAACACTTTCTAGTCATTGGAAAGGTTCTGCAGCATTAAATGAGTGGAGATGGGTTCTGTAGCGCTCTATGTAAGTGAGGGTAGACTGCCTCTGCAGCATTGTATGCAAATGAGGGTTGGTGGGCTCTGCAGCATTGTATGCAAATGAGGGCCGACGGGCTCTGCAGCATTGTATGCAAATGAGGGTCGACGGGCTCTGCAGCATTGTATGCAAATGAGGGTTGATGGGCTCTGCAGCATTGTATGCAAATGAGGGTCGACGGGCTCTGCAGCATTGTATGCAAATGAGGGTTGATGGGCTCTGCAGCATTGTATGCAAATGAGGGGCGACGGTCTCTGCAGGGGAGTTGACTTCAGTAGCATTGTATGTAAATGAGGAGAAACGGGCTCCGCAGCACTAGCGTGTAATAAAAAAGAAGGCCACTCCCGTAGGTGAAGATGGAAAAGAGAATTGGGAAAAGTTCCCTTATGTTATTAATACATCATTATACAGAAAGGTCCTTGTTTCAGGTGTTGGACCCCAGTGTGGTATAGTTCCACAACAGCTTGTAGCCTGCAGCTTTCTGATCTATGTTGTATAGAGCGATGTAATTGTACAGATGACAGTACAGCAAGGTGGATGTTATTCCCTGCGAGTAATGAATGATGTTCCTGCGGTGTAAATGCCCTGGTTGGCAGCGCAGGCGCTATGGATGAGTAAATCTGTAACACCTGGCCAGGGGTTCATGGTGCGACGGCTTTGGTTTATACGTCCCTGTGCGTCATCTGCGGTTTGGGGTTTATTAGTTGTCACTGTGATAAATTACATACACTTCTAGGACAGCTGCCATCTCTACCCCAGCGTTCATTATCCCTGTAATACACGTGATCCTGGCGTTCCTGATCCTTGTAATACACGTGACCCTGGCATTCCTTATCCCTGTACTACATGTAATCCTGGCATTCCTTATCCCTGTACTACATGTAATCCTGGCATTCCTTATCCCTGTACTACATGTAATCCTGGCATTCCTTATCTCTGTACTACATGTAATCCTGGCATTCCTTATCTCTGTACTACATGTAATCCTGGCATTCCTTATCCCTGTACTACATGTAATCCTGGCATTCCTTATCCCTGTACTACATGTAATCCTGGCATTCCTTATCCCTGTACTACATGTAATCTTGGTGGCATTCCTTATCCCTGTACTACACGTGATCCTGGCATTCCTTATCCCTGTACTACATGTAATCCTGGCATTCCTTATCCCTGTACTACATGTAATCCTGGCATTCCTTATTCCTGTACTACATGTGGTCCTGGCATTCTTTATCCCTGTACTACATGTAATCCTGTCATTCCTTATCCCTGTACTACATGTAATCCTGGCATTCCTTATCCCTGTACTACATGTGATCCTGGCATTCCTTATCCCTGTACTACATGTAATCCTGGCATTCCTTATCCCTGTACTACATGTGATCCTGGCATTCCTTATCCCTGTACTACATGTGATCCTGGCATTCCTTATCCCTGTACTACATGTAATCCTGGCATTCCTTATCCCTGTACTACATGTAATCCTGGCATTCCTTATCCCTGTACTACATGTAATCCTGGCATTCCTTATCTCTGTACTACATGTGATCCTGGCATTCCTTATCCCTGTACTACATGTAATCCTGGCATTCCTTATCCCTGTACTACATGTAATCCTGGCATTCCTTATCCCTGTACTACATGTGGTCCTGGCATTCTTTATCCCTGTTCTACATGTAATCCTGTCATTCCTTATCCCTGTACTACATGTAATCCTGTCATTCCTTATCCCTGTACTACATGTAATCCTGGCATTCCTTATCCCTGTACTACATGTGATCCTGGCATTCCTTATCCCTGTACTACATGTGATCCTGGCATTCCTTATCCCTGTACTACATGTGATCCTGGCATTCCTTATCCCTGTACTACATGTGATCCTGGCATTCCTTATCCCTGTACTACATGTAATCCTGGCATTCCTAATCCCTGTACTACATGTGATCCTGGCATTCCTTATCCCTGTACTATATGTGATCCTGTCATTCCTTATCCTCGTACTACATGTAATCCTGGCATTCCTTATCCCTGTACTATATGTAATCCTGGCATTCCTTGTCCCTGTACTACATGTAATCCTGGCATTCCTTATCCCTGTACTACATATGATCCTGGCGTTCTTTATCCCGGTAATACATGTGATTGTGGCGTTCCTTATCCTGGTAATACATGTAATCCAGGAATTCCTTATATTGGTAATACATGTGATTCTGGGATTCCTTATCCCTGTAATGCATTTAATCCTGGCATTCCTTATCCCGGTAATACATGTAGTCCTGGTCTGGGATTCCTTATCCCTGTAATACATTTAATCCTGGCATTCCTTATTGCCGTAATAAATGTGATTCTGGCATTCCTTATTTCTATAATGCATGTAATCCTAGCATTCCTTAACCCTGTATTAAATGTAATTATATCAAACATACTGACAGTTATATAGTGGAACAAGCAGGGTCCCCAGCAGCCAAGAGTAGTGATGTGAGGTTGCTGTCACACTGATACAGAAATACACAGACTGAGAGCTGTATAGTGCAATGAGCAGGGTCCCCCAGCAGCACAGACATTCAGGTCCTTCCACTATATAACACTTAATCTGTGGCTTCCTATATCAGTGTGGCTTCCTATATCAGTGTGACGGAAGCCTGACATCTCTACTCTGTGCTGCTGGGGACCCTGCTCCTTCCACTATATAACTCTCAGTCTGTGGCTTCCTATATCAGTGTGACGGAAGCCTGACATCTCTACTCTGTGCTGCTGGTGACCCTGCTCCTTCACTGTATAACCCTCAGTCTGTGGATTTCTGTATCAGTGTTACAGGAACCTGACATTCTGACTAGGAGCCGGGTGCTGCACTGTATGTCATTGTGCAGTGCTCAGCTCCTAGTCACTGAAGAGGAGCTGGCAATGAGGGTAGAGTTTCTGTGGGCACGTCCCCGAAATGATGAAAATGGAGTTGTGCTGCATACAGCAACGTGACACTCCAGTAACATAATGACAGACTTGGGCACATTCAGAACCTTTTATAGAGCTATAGTAAACAACATGCACCTGCAGTCAAATCAGCCTGACCTTTAAGTTTGGTGACTAAGACATGTGATGATATCGTGTACAATAACACTCACTTAAGAGATGGTTTAGCATTTAACTAGTTAAGTATATGTCAACACAAATATGCACACAACAAAGAGGCCCTGCCCTCTTGTATCAGATGACTCTAGTTTAATGTGTACTATAGTATTTACCAATGAGCAAAGACAATGATATGAGTACCAATTAATAAAGAACATGCAACATGCAGATAGAATGAATGCCTTGCATTATTTATCCAGTTGATTGCCACAATATTGTATACTAGAAAACAATGGGGGTCATTCCGAGTTGATCGTAGCAGTGCTAAATTTAGCACAGCTACGATCAGATACTCAGACATGCGGGGGGACGCCCAGCACAGGTTAGTCCGCCCCGCATGTCAGTGCCGCCCCCCCCCCCCCACAAATACAAAAGCATTGCACAGCGGCGATGTCTTTGTATTTGTGGAGTAACTCCCGGCCAGCGCAGCTCCTGCTGCTGGCCGGGAGATAATTGTCGCTGCCGCTGGCCGCAGCGGCTGCGCGAGACGTCACGCAGCCGCTACGGCCCGCCCCCTCCAACGGTCCGGCCACGATTGCGTTGGCCGGACCGATCCCCCTAAATGGCGGCTTAACACCGCCATTCAGCCCCCTCCCGCCCAGCGAGCGCCTCTGTCTCAGAGGCGATCGCTAGGCAACGAAAGCTGCCATGCGCAATTCCGACCCGATCGCTGCGCTGCGACAAACTGAAGCGAGCGATCGGGTCGGAATGACCCCCATTATCTGTTCCAGACAACTCATCCACGTTGGAACCCTTTTCATGAAACCATACACTGGCCCAGACTTATTAAACCTTGGAGAGTGATAAATAGCACTGTGATAAATGTCCAGCCAACCAGCTCCTAACTGTCATTTTTCAAACACAGCCTGTGACATGACAGTTAGGAGCTGATTGGTTGGTACTTTATCACTGTGCTATTTATCACTCTCCAAGGCTTGATAAATGGGGGCCAATGTGAATGTAATTCAGCTGCGTCCTCTTCTCCTGACCATTGTCTCATGTCTTCTCCTGGTTGTTGTTTTTTTTTTTTATAGCAGAGCGGAATTTGTGGCCGAGAACCACGCACAGCACGCCAGCATCTCATCATGAGTTTGTCTTTCACGTGGACTTTGTCGCTCGGTGTCCTACTTTTTGTGGATCAGTGTCACTGCCAGTTCCTGAACAATTCCACCTTTCTGGAGAACCTGCTGAGTAAATACAGGGACAGCGCTCCTCATTCCAGAAGCCGAAGAGCCATTTCCAGGGGTGATAAGGAGGACATATTGCAGCTTCACAACAAGCTCCGAGGCCAAGTCCATCCTTCATCTTCCAACATGGAGTATATGGTGAGTACAACGTGATGAGAACGTCCAGTGTGCAGGGTAGAGTAGTAGGGAGAGAATGACCTCTTGTGTGAATCCATTTCCAGTGTCCGCAGGCTTGGACTGGCCCATAGGGGTACAGGGGAATCCACCGGTGGGCCCTACTGCCTGGGGGCCCACCTTCTGCTCTAAGGATCAGGTTCCAGACTGTGCACTTGAATTATACATTATACATATGTCACCTTATACTGGACTATGGTGTATTTTCTACAGTGCATTGCTGTTATTAATCTGTTATTAATCTGGTACATTATCATGCATGCAGCAGCTGCATTTACTGTATATATTTATGAAGGGGCCCAGATGTAGCACACTCTAATGATTAGTCAAACCAATGAGGTGGCAGGCCACACCCCCTCTGCAGATTGGCCACACCCCTAACATGGGCCCCTACCACTGTATGCCCCCGGTGGGCCTGCATGCCCCAGTCCGACACTGTCTGTATACATCAGTGTCCTTGTAGGTTGATGCCAGTGGCACAGTGACCCGGAATTTCAACCACTCGTGGCAAACATGCGCTGAATACAGCTATATGTTGCTCAGGCCGGAGAGAGACAGACCAGTGAGAATGACAGACAGGTATTGGGGGTGCTCAAAGTAGAGAAGGGAAAGTCACTGGAGTGCCCCCGTATGGGCATACAGGGGACAGGTGCTGGTGAGCAAAGTACAGGACTGTTCCATGAGAGGCTCATCTCTTATGACACCATTCTGGTTCTCACCAAACCACCTCTCTCCAGTCACTGGCCAGCTTGAGTCACCTGCACCTTTCCTGTAATGTGTGTCAGCAGCACGGTGACTGGGAGAGTTAGTGGGGTAGTTAGGAGGCCCTTATATCACTCACACGGTCAGTCACTGTGCTGAAGACTGGTGTCACCCTGCGCCTCATCCCGTAATCAGTCATTGGAAGTGAAGGTGTTGGCGACATTATAAGTTCCACCTGAACTAGGTGTGGCGTAAGTGGCCTTCGTGTGTTATATACCATGTTCTTGTGCGTTGGGGTCTAGGGACCACTCTACCAAGATCAGAGATATCAATTTGTACTTTGATCTGATGATTTATGACCAAGTATTTCACAAACGCTGAGATCATAATTCCATGCTGACAGCCTGAGCCTTATCCATCACCTTCATTCCACCAGTGCGTGGACTACTCCCCCCATCCTCCCGCAGCCGGGCGAGCTTTGTGACAGATGTGGAGCACATTAACATTTGATGTTTTTTTTTTTCTTACTTGAAAATCTGATTCCGCTTTGAACTCGGTGGATGGGCCACAGGCGATTTCTGAATGTAGTGATTTTGCTGTCAATCATATCTCTGTGGGTGCACTGGGAAAATACTAATGACGCCCCCATTGGGAATACATACGTGACCCCGGCTGATGGGATTCTGGCTGTCAGTATACCGACAGCGGCATCCCGCCAGCCTGAATCCTGGCAGCGAGTCCCCTCACTGCGCTCGCCGCACTTCGGGCTATGGGGGTCATTCCGAGTTGATCGTAGCTGTGCTAAATTTAGCACAGCTACGTTCATGAACTCAGACATGCGGGGGGACGCCCAGCACAGGGCTAGTCCGCCCCGCATGTCTGTGCCGCCCCCCCTCCCCACAGAAGTGCAAAGGCATCACACAGCGGCGATGCCTTTGCACTTCAAGAGTAGCTCCCGGCCAGCGCAGCTTTAGCGTGCTGGCTGGGAGCTACTCATCGCTCCCCGGCCCGCAGTGGCTGCGTGTGACATCACGCAGCCGCTTCGGGCCACTCCCCGCACGATCCGGCTACGCCTGCATTGGCCGGACCACGCCCACGATACGGCGGCCAAACGCAGCCGTTTCGCCCCCTCCTGGCCATCGACCGCCTCTGCCTGTCAATCAGGCAGAAGCGATCGTAGCGCAGCGATGGGCGGCCATGCGCTGGCGCTCTGCGGCGCCAGCGCATGCGCAGTTCTGACCCGGTCACTACGCTGCGAAATACTGCAGCGTGCGATCGGGTCAGAATGACCCCCAATATTCCCACTCTGGTGGTGGCGTGGACCCATCACCCGAGTGGGAATACTGGGCTGCGGTCGGTATTACATCCATCGGCATTTGACCAGTTTCTGGCATCGGTATCCTGAACGCTGGGATCCTGACAGCCGGTATATTAACGGCATCCCCCCTCCATTGATGTCTGTGCTTATTGCGGCTTGGCAGCATGAACAGTCAGCGGGAAAAGACTTGTTAGTAGTAGTACCCAACCACAGTCCTCTAACAGTCCAGGTTTCAAGGATAGGCATACTTAAGCCATACCTCCCAACAGTCCCGATTTTCGTGGGACATTCCCGTTTTTATGGGACTGTCCCGCTGTCTCATCCGCAAACTGCAGTGTCCTGCTGTGGGGAGGGGGGGGGGGATAGGGGCAGTTGGCCATGCCCCCACAGTGACAAAAACGTTTACAGAGACCATGTGACAAACGTTTACAAAGACCATGGCCCCTTTCAAGCAGGCGCGGCTTCGCCGTGCAGATGTGTCCTGCTTCTGATATATTAAAAGTTGGGAGGTATGCTTGAGCACAGGTGACCTAATTAGTACCTCAGCTATTTTGATGTAACCATCATCGCTCAAGCAGGGATATCACTAAAACCTGGACTGCTAGTGTGCCTTGAGAACCGTGGTAGGGAATCCCTGATGTCGGGGGTTTAGGACTCCTATATTTAAGATATAAAAGGAAAATAGACTATACTAAATGAATGACTTGTAATCCAGACTCTGTATTATTCTTATTAACGGTATACTGTTTATTGGATACACTGGTTCTCCGGTATGAATCCTACGTTAGGTGTTATGTTTATTTTCTAAAGAAAGAGGGCTAACGGGAAATCCATCCGCACCTGATTCTCTGAAATGCCCGAGAAGGGAGATTGTTTGAGGGAACTTTATCCAGATGGCTGCGCAGACCCCCAATTGTGGCTCCCCCCTCTCTCCCAGCTGTTTAGCATCCTGTCCTTGTCTCTGTAATGCTAAACAGGTTCTATTCTGGTAACAGAGGCTTTTACTCTTCCCGGCTTCACCAGAATTTAGGCCAGAACTCACAGGCGGAACTGGACAGTAGAGCGTATTTGGATTGGCGCAGCATAAGTGCAGAAATTATCCGTCTCTGTTTACTTGGAACCATTTATATGTGAGACTGCTGAAAGTGCTTTTCTCGTGGTTTATAAGGGATTTTGCTATAATGAAAGGGTTTTATAATCTGTTGAAGAAAAATAATTTTCTAAAATAAACTGCAGCTTGAAATTTATTTAGCTACAATGTAACACGATTATTTACTGGCGTACACTACAAATACACTATATTCAGGGTCTGCTGGTATGGATGTACCGTAGATTTTGCGTCCTCTAGATGTTAATATTGTCTGGTGCACCCAACGCTGCCCTTTCCATGAGGGATTGAATAATCCCATTACTTAAATTCTAAGGATATAAATATTCTATAGCTTTTCAGTGGAAAAGTCAAGGACTGTCCTGGAAAACATGGGACATGGAAGCCCTAACTGCAGAGCTAACAATCTAAAACGTCCCCTTCTTTCCGAGATTCAGAGTAACACATATAAATTATGTAAAGGAAGGATTATTTTTCCCCTTGTTTTTCTACAAATCTTCAGTGAATCATATGCTCAGTGGCGCACCCAGGGAGGGGGGGGGGGGGGTTCCGAGCACCCAGAAACCCCTCTCCACTAAATGCATGAGTATTATTAATGGCTGTCTAGCGTCCTCAGCAGCCTGCTGCCTTCCTGGTGGCACTTGTAAGTGCAATAAAAGTTTACTTTATTTTAATTATAGTACATATATATCCATGTGCATACACATGTATATACATACATACATATAAACACTCACACACACACACACACACACACGATATATATATACATGTGTATATATATATGTGTACTGTATGTGTGTATATATATATATATATATATATATATGTTTAATATGCTATGTATATGTGTATATGTATGTGTGTGTGTATGTATATATACATGTGTATATATATATATATATATATATGTATATATATGTGTAGATATATGTATATATATATATATATATATATATATATATATATATATACACACACACACACACACACACACACACAGACACACTAGTTTTACGGACCCAACATATACTGCGTCACCTCAGTCCTCACCCCCGTGATTGGCTCCGCCCAGTTCTGGAAACCCCCCCATGCAAATCCTGCGTTTGCCACTGATGCTGTATATTTATACAGAGTAGCAATGGGGAGCACTGTGCCTACCAGATTCCGATTTCATTGTAACATGTACGGCTAATGGGAAATCCATGGTGTCCTGTGTCCTGGCTAAACTGGAGCCATTCAGATGGACAGGTGGAAGATGTGTCTATATCTTGCTGGACATTGCTGCATAGTGCCATCAGGTGACCAGTGTATGGGCCTGGCCAAACCTGCCGTATATCTACTAGCTGACAGTGTGGGCCGAAGGACCATACACCAGTCACCGGAACATGAGACAAAGGGGGACAAGTATTAAGCAGTGATAAAAGTGGAGAAGTGAGCCAGTGGAGAAATTTCCCATGGCAACCAATCAGCTGCTCCATACAATTGTAGAGTATGCAAATTAGAAATGTTACGTCAGTGTTGATTGGTTGCCATGGGCAACTTCTCCACTGGCTCACTTCTCCACACTTTTATCACTGCTTAGTACATGTCCCCCAAAGTCTCGGAAATGGGAACACCATTACCATCTTTACACATACTTCCCATTGAGATTAATTAAATTGGGTCACAGACAGCGAGACTATGTTATGATGGGAGCAAGACCATGTTTAGCATCGACTTAACCCCTTTCCATCAAAATGACTGGTTCACTTCCATGTGCAACAGGGGCAGGTGTACTTGGCCAACCACTGACCACTGTTCTGCATATGTACAGGAGCAATGACTGGAGACGTACTTCCCAAATGTCCCCAATTAGACAGAGCACTCATAATAGGACCATCCCGCCTAAATCAGGATAATTGGAGGTATGATCTTTAAGTGACCAGATGGGGTTTGGTGCAGGTCAGAAAGATAGACCGCAGTAAGCTTCTGTGATGTCACTGCCCTCCCCATGTGTCTAAATCCACCAATCTACACTGCTCATTCCTGTAACGCAGGGCTGCCTAGCTGTCAATCATTCACAGTCCCTCCTTCTTATCATGGTAGTCTGCTGCAGAGGAGTTATTCCATGTATAATGCCAAATAGTGGCTTTATGTTCTCTTTATATAGGCTTTCCTCTGTATTATGCTCATTGCTTTGTATGGCGCCACTAAGGTTTGAGTTAAACACATGAAAAGATCTCTCTCTCTCCTATTATAGTAAGTAATGCTGTGGGCCTGTGTGAGATAATAAATTAAGGTGTTCGATACCTTTAATTCTTCATGTCACTAATGCGTACAGCTGACTCTATGTAACATTGACGACATTCATTCTAGCAACTGTTCTCCAATTTACATTTCTCAAAGCGTTGGAATATTTCATGATTCCATGATTCTCCCTGTGGATGTTACATAGTCTACCCTGAGTGCGCAGCACTACATTCATTGGCCATAAAGCAGGACCCAGATTATCCTGCGTCCAGGCTTGGACTGGTCCACAGTTGTACATGGGAAACCACCGGTGGGGCCCACTGCCTGGGGGGCCCACCTTCTGCTCTAAGGATCAGGTTCCAGACTGTGTACTTGAATTATACATTATACATATGTTACCTTATACTGGACTGTAGTGTATTTTCTAGAGTGTATTGCTGATAAGTATTCTGGTACATTATCATGCATGCAGCAGCTGAATTTACTGTATATATTTATGAAAGGGCCCAGACGTTGCACTCTTTAATCGTTGGTCAAACCAATGAGGTGGCAGGCCACACCCCCTCTGCAGACTGGCCACACCTCTAAACATGGGCCCCTACCACTGCATCCTCCCGGTGGGCCCTACATGCCCCAGTCCGACACTTCCCGCGTCATATAGTAACCCTGATTCTATTCCTCCGTATTGTGCTGCGAGCTAGGCTGCATGTGGTCATTGTGTATGTGTATGGCTGCATCACTGCCTATTCCACTTTCCTGCTGATACAGACGCAGTTTCTCTAAGTAATACATGGAATATTTACTCCAGTTATGATAGATTCTTGCATTTGTAGACTGACCATGATTCCCATTATCCAGGCAATCTCTCCCCTCGCTTAGCGGGGATAATTGTTGTGCTACTGTAGAGATATAAACATCAATTGCCATTCATTATCAGCAACAGAGCGAGCCTCCCATTAGTGCTTATGTATGTTGTTCCTCAGCCTATCCTATATTCTATAGTGCCAGTGGCTAATGTATGTACAGTAGGGGGCATCCTAGTGACAATCTTATTGCGTGGTAAAGTGAGAAAAAAAATTCTACCAATTCCACAATAATGTGACCACTAGGGGGTGCTGTCTTATTGACATCAAAGTGTAACATATCAAATTACACTGGCCAACCAAGTAGATGTTAAATGTACTGTAAGGCTGGGTACACACCTGGCCGACGGATAGGCCGTCCGGCTGATCCGACGCCCAATGTAACGATTAACAAGGTGTCTGCACAAACAATCTTATACCAATCCGCCGACCCTTATGTCTAGAAGTAAAGTCATTTAAATATGCCCGCCCACTTTGTAATGTCATTTTCAATAGCTGCTGCTGCTGCTGCCTACTGTGCGTTCGGCTATAGACGCAGCCAGAGGCGTCGGCTGTTCTGCAGAGCTGACGCAAATTGTTTGCAAATTATGTTGTTCACAGACACATCTAGTGTACACCCCTGCTGATGTACTCATGATATACCGCTTGTCGATATAACAAACTATATATAGCATGGTATGTACCCAGCATAAATGTGTTCATAAATTAGCTTTTCCATCCAGAATGTCTTATGTCATGCATGTCCAAACTGCGGCCCTCCAGCTGTTGAGAAACCACACATCCCAGCATGCCCTGACACAGCTTTAGCATTCTCTGACAGCAAAACTGTGTCAGGGCATGCTGGGATATGTAGTTTCACAACAGCTGGAGGGCCGCAGTTTGGACATGCCTGTTTTATGTGCTAGAAGAGAGAAAATATACCTAGCTGATTACATGTAGGTTATGTATATGTGTGTGTGTGTGTGTGTGTGTGTGTGTATATATATTGACAATGCTAAATTCCTTTGTCATATAAACAACCCTTATGAAGCTAAGAACACTGTACGCTGTTTACTTAAGAAATACCGTAATGATACGCTATTTGCGTAACGATCGCTCAGCCGTAGGCGAGACGCTCAAGCGTCACGTTCGCTCACGGCCCAGTGATCACAGGACACGTTATTGGTTATGTCTAGGGGAAAGATTCGCTGTAACGTAGCATACGCTAGAGACCACGAGGAGGTCACCAGCGGTGCAGACGCTCACAACACTATACCTTTATGTTAAACCTTATACCGATGAAACACACAGAATACCTTAATGTGAGTACAGGGTGTAAATGCAACCTTGTGTAACCTGACTATCTACAAAGCTGTTTGAGCGTCACCGACGCTCAAGTGAACACTTAACACTATAGTAAATACACAGATACTGGTTTAGGTTTCCAAGGCCTATTAACTGTATTATGTCTTATATACTTGTAAAAGGGGATAACAGTACATATGATACACTACAATATAACAGAGACTTCCTAACCACAGAACTAAACAATAAATACAAAAAGACAATACTACACTGACCTAAATGCAATACGATACAATACTATAATACTATAAGGTATTTAAGAGAAAAAGAGGAGAGAGGGAGATAGAGAGAGAGAGAGAGAGAGAGAGATTGGCTCGCAGAAAGACAATGATTATGGAGAGAACTTACGCACAAAGGGTATGATCGCCAGCGCCTCGATATCCAGCTCCCGATTATCAGCAGATAACCGTTGATGAGAGAGTGAGAGCTGGATGTGGTCGGCCTGCCTATTTATGCTCCACACACAATGCAATCTCCTGGTCCTACAATCCCATTGTCCATTGGCCGAAGGAATTCGGCCCTGCATCATAACAAAAGGTCATAGGGTGATTCATACAGGTGGGCTGTGACGATTTCCAACAGCTCAGGTGGGTGGGAAACTGGGTTTCCCGCCGCATACCTGAGTATGTGCAAATCATAGAAATGGACATAAACTTCTTATGTCCATAACTATTCGCACGAGCGATTAATACGCTCCAAACCAACACCGGAATATTGCTAATCAAATACTCTTCCGATGGGTACCAAACACTGCTGTATGATTCCTGTTAAACCCTTCGTACGATGCAAAGAGGGATTCCTCAGCTCTGGGACATTATACTTTAACCAAACTTACAGAAACTATCAAAGGGATCATGATCTATAAACTACATTAATTGTGAACATTTGTAACTAATGAGTCGCACGCTACGATCACATAAACTCTACCGTAAATGCGCATACTGCGCGTGCGAGTGCACGCTATTGCGGGTATGCGCTTCCACGGGAGAGCGTACGCATGCGCAGCACGGACCAGTGTGCGGTGCAAATATGGCAACGTGCATTGAGACATTTTTCTGACTTTGACAATATATATATATATATATATATATATATATATATACATGCACACACAGTTTCCATCCAGCTACTATACGGAGCGTCCCTTTCCAGTAGTTAAAATAGATTAGGTGATAAATAACTGGAGCCAGAAGGAGTTTATTGCAGGTAACTTCTCTGCCCGCGGAGGTACCAGATGGGCAAGAAAGGACCTCATTCTAGGACTGTGGAAAAGTACAGGGAGAGGGAAGAGCTGGCAGACGGACCCGGAATGTTTGCCATGAAAATTACAGCCTGAGGACCTGATTTCATGGTCCGAATGGATGTGACCTGAAGTGACTTCAGAGAGAGCATTTTGGGAGAGTGCGGAGTGGCCGTAGGTCGGTCGTGTCCTATATAGTACATCATTTCAACTCGCAATAAATTAGGAGCACTCTGCCTGTCTCACAATCTCTGCCAACGTAAACATTCAGATCGTGAAATATTTGTCCTTCTAATAAAAAAAAAATGAAAAGCTTTCATGGCACTTCCAAATTTAGGCAAGGCTGCGTCTGGGCCTGGCTGATCTGTCTAATGCCTTGTTAGACACATACGTCTGAGAGTTCATACGGTACAGGAGTTTGGCGTTATATAGAGGCGCTAAGCACACCATTATTACAGAGACTAATGTGATTCTGTCTGTTACTTTTTTTTGTGAATTTTGTAATGCTCTAGTTGCAGGGTGGTCTAGTCCTGTGAGTATTGTAATGCCCTGGATACAGGTTGGTCTAGTGCTGTGAGTGTTCTAGCATTCTGATTGGTTATAGGCTGGTCTTTTAGTTCTGCAAGAGTCGTAATGCTTCGGTTGCAGGTTGGTCTAGTTAGTTATGTGAGTGTTCTAATGACCTGATTGGCTGCAGGTTGGTCTAGTCTTGTGAGTGTTCTAATGACCTGATTGGCTGCAGGTTGGTCTAGTCTTGTGAGTGTTCTAATGCTCTGACTGGCTGCAACTTGATCTCTTGTTAAGAATGGTCTAATGTTCTGATTGGCTGCAGATTGGTCTGGTCCTGCGAGTATTCTAATTCTCTGATTGGCTAGAACTTGATCTAGTCCTGTAAATATTCAAATGCTCTGATTGGCTGCAGCTTTGTCTAGTCCTGTGAATGCTCTAATTGGCTGCTGGTTGGTCTAGTTCTGTGGATATTCTAATGCTCTGGCTGTAGGTTGGTCTAATCCTGTGGGTGCAGTATTCTAATGATGTGACACGTGTTACAGACATACTGTTGGTGAGAAAAGTGAATACAGCAGACATTCGCACGAGTGCTAATAAAAAAATTGTCATTTATTTTGTATTCATCGCTAAAATAAAACATCTTAGCAGTGAAAATAGAGTCTGCATATTAGTTATGCATCATTTGTCAGGGCGCACTAATTGCGGCGTGCAACATAATAGGAGTACAGAACAGAAACTGGTGGAAGACATCCATCAGAAGCCTTATAGCTGGATTATCTCTCTTATTGTAGCTGGGATAGTGTTCCATTTGTAGCTGAGGTGCTTGGCATCAGACACCGGGAGCCAGATGTGGACAGGATACGCTGTGATGAAATACACCAAAACTTAATCGCTCAGACAGGACTGTACAGCCTCAGAGCTTCTGCTGTATCCTGTATATTTTCCCTGCTCCAAGTGCGTGGATCCCGGCCAAAACTCTATGTAAGAAAAAGCTATATGCTGGAGATGTAGTGTTTACTGTATGGAAAAATAAGGCACTTTTATCCAGCCAAGACTACTCTCCCTCTGATGGGAAGGGGTAAAGCCGATTCACCCAGCCTCTACCTTCCAGCCAACATATTATGTCTATCAAGTGTCTGCAAAATCTAATCTATCTATCTATCTATCTATCTATCCACACACACACGCACACGCACACACACACACACACACACACACACACACACACACACACACACACACACACACACACACACACACACACACACACACACACACACTATGGAGAGTAGTGATGTCACAGTTGCAAATATAACCTTATATCAGAAGAGTAGTGATGTCACTTGTGTCACCTGGAGGTTGGTGTCACTGCACGCCAGCACATTGCTAGGTTTGCTACTGGCATATGTTCTACAAGGAATAATGTGACCCCTACAGTAAAACAAGAAGGATAGCAAAAGTCACTGATCAGTTCCCTGACCTGTGATGGCCTGCCTCCAATTTTGGCTATCACACGTCTTTCACTTCTCACTGGCTTGGGGCAATGAATGATGACAGTAGGCCACATGTTTGCGTCGGTTGTGTCTACTATATGGACTAGATTTAAAACTTCTCTTGTGTTAAGGCATATGCAATTCAAAATACAGCCACAGAAATTTTTTTCATTATTATTATTATTTGTATGGCGCCACCAAGACTCTGTAGCGCTGTACTGGGTAAGAAAATAAAATGAGACAAAACCAATTCACTGTAAAAAAAAAAAGTACATAAGGAGAAGGGGGATAAATTAAAAAGTGAAATAATAAGATGACAAAGTGAGCAACAGTAAAACCACCGGTATCACTCAATGACCCAGTACAGAAAGCACAATAGACTATGAGTGTAGACCATGCATGGAAAATGGGGATAGTGCAGGGAGAGAACAAGAGGGTGGAGGGCCTTGCTCGTATTAAAGTAGTCTAGGCATAGCTGGGAGGGCAGAGAGATGAGAGAGAAGAGTGTGATGAGCAGGTGCCTTTTCTGGGAATGTTGAAAACAGTCTGCTAGGGGGATGGAGTTCCAGAGGAAGAGCGCAGCACAGGAGAAGTCTTGGATTCAGGAGTGTGAAGAGGTGATCAGCACAGAGGCAAGGGGACACTTACAGGAAGAACGTAAAGAGCAAGTAGGAGTGTGGTCTGAGTTGAACTTAGAGATGAAAAGAGAAAAGCTATGTGATTTGAATGTTGGGGTAATGATCATAGTCTGGATTCTGTAGGGGAATTGGAGCCGTTGAAGGAACTTAGGGTCATGAGGGGATAGGATGATAAAATGAGCTGCGGCACTGAGGATAAGGGAGAGAGGTTGCAGTAGTCCAAGTGGGAGATGACAAGGGCATAAATCAGATATATTAGCCTCATGGGTGAGATATTGAAGAGACGGAAACAGCAGAACTGGGAGAGAGAATGAATGTAGGGGCACTAGGGGGTGAAAGAAAGGGATGCACAGGTGCATTTTGGATGTACACAAGTTACATTTTAAAACTGAACTCTAAATTAAACCCAATAAGGTTTATTCTATCTTAAATTGAATGATCTTTTTAATGATTTCTTTAACCCTCTCCTGGCTGTGTAAGCATTGGTACAAAGAAGAGACTGCTATATTCATAGATTCACTCATCCTTGTAATAATAGTCAGATGAGGATCTAAAGCTCTCTGCACGTGTTACATCTGCCCCACCTTCAGTGCAGCATGGTTTTGCCCATTATTGTGCTTTTTTGGTTTGCTCGAAACCTGAATAACCCCTATCGCCTGCAATTGAATCAGCCCTGTTAATATTTGCACCAGGGATACATTAAGACTACAAATTCCGCTTAATAGCGCGTACATACAGATGCATCCTCACACATCCAGCTCAAGATTCTTGGCATGAGTGAGCCGCCAGCTTCAGTGCAACTCCGCTATCATTGGGCAATTTATTTTTATGTTTTCCAAAACTACGTCTAAGTCGCAACTAGTATGCACCAGGAGACTGCGCTGATTTATTTGATATATTGAGCGTCAGTGAGTCTGTATATGAAGCACAACAGAACTTGGTATAGTAAAAAGCCATGGGCGCTACATTGTAGCACTGTGTGTAGATTCAGAGACTCAGTCACACACAATGGGGGTCATTCCGAGTTGATCGCTCGCTATCTAGCTATGCCGCCGCCCACTGGGGAGTGTACTTTAGCTTAGCAGAAGTGCGGACGCTTGTGCCGCCGAGCTCTGCAAAAACAGTTTGTGCAGTTTCAGAGTAGCTCTGAACCTACTCAGCGCTTGCGATCACTTCTGCCTATTTGTGTCCGTATTTGACGTCATACACCCGCCCAGCGAACGCCCAGCCACGCCTGCGTTTTTTCAGCCACGCCTGCGTTTTTGCAAACACTCTCTGAAAACAGTCAGTTGACACCCAGAAACGCCCCCTTCCTGTCAATCTTCTTGCGGCCGTCACTGCGACTGGAAACTTTGCTAGAACCTGTGCACAACCACAACGGGCTTTGTACCCGTACGATGCGCGTGCGCATTGCGGTGCACACGCATGCGCAGAAATGCCGATTTTCAGCCTAATCACTGCGCTGCGAACAACGGCAGCTAGCGATCAACTCGGAATGACCCCCAATATACAAGCGTTATATATCACATTAATTAGCAGAGTCTCCTGCTGCATCCTAGTCACATCCCGTTGCGTATGTGTTGGTGTACCAGGTGGCGCTTTGTTTGGCGCGTCTGCAGCGAAGATGTTTGCGGACACATCTGCAGTTATCCTATTTATATAGAATAACATCTTGACCATTATTCATAAATGTGAAATTGTATTTTCAATATAAAACACAAACACCCCAAATCTATTTTGCCTTTTTAGAAATTCTCTGTAATGATTGCAAAGGTCAGTTGAGTGATGTAAATAAATGGTCTCCATACAATGGGGCCGCAACGCTAATGAATTAGCGGCAGTATCAGTGGGAGGGGTCAATACACTATCAGCCAATCAGTGTGTCAGTCACTATTTCCTATGGTCACATTAGCACTGCACTGTATACACCCCCTTACAGGCTTATCTGCGTATGTGCACATGCCCAGTTGTGCCTACGCTTCCCCGGCCGTGTTCTGCCTCTCCAGGAATTGCGCAGATGTATATGGTATTGTCTGTAATAGCACATAACATATTCTTTCTTCCATGTGTAGACGTGGGACGATGAGCTGGAGAGATCATCTGAAGCCTGGGCTGAGGAGTGTATGTGGGAGCACGGACCTGCCAACCTGCTCATGTCCATTGGGCAGAACCTGGCAGTGCACTGGGGCAGGTGAGTGTTACTTGGAGGCGGTATTATCAGATGGCCACTCGTTATTTCACGTCACAGTCCCCACCTCTTAGTGCCCATGTCTCATATTCCTGAGTATACAGCCTATTAACTCAGTAAGGACCTGTGACATGAGGCATGAGGCACGAGCGAGGTACCCGCCATGTTGTCTGAGACACAGATTATCACTAAATAAAACATGCAGGAAGATTGGGTGACGGGTCTGTTCCTGGAAAACAGGGATGCCTGAGAACTCTGCCAATCTCGGCAGCCCATGAATCCAGGACTGCATACATCACTGTTTGGAAATCTCATGACTGTAATGCGCCATGTGGCGGACTGCAATGTGTCACTATATTGTTATAGCGCTGCCGCCTCTTCAGCTTGTAACCTACAGAAATCTATTCTCATTGCCTTTTCTTTCTGGTTTAAAGGTATCGATCTCCTGCATTCCATGTCCAGTCCTGGTATGATGAAGTGAAGGATTACACGTACCCCTACCCCCATGAGTGTAACCCCTACTGCCCAGAAAGATGCTCTGGCCCCATGTGTACCCATTACACCCAGGTAAGAGACAGCCCCTCCCTCTGTATGTACCAGTGTCCTGCCTCTCAAGGCCCAGCACAGGCATCCTGTGTCCACAGCGGCATTAGCCACCTGAGTGCTGTCCAGCTGAGACTTGTAGTTCCCCAACAGATGGAGAGGCACAGATTTGCTAACTGCTTAATGTGAGCCTGCATGTGTATTACTGCAGGATTGTCACTGGTCACAAATCCAGCAACTGACCTAGCTGCAGAAATACTATGGGGTATATTCAATTGAGGTCGGATCCATTCCGACATGCATTTGTCGGAACGGATCCGACAAGGGCTATTCAATGCCCATCTCAATTCGACTTTAAAAAAGTTGAATTGAGATGAGGGAGCGGAGAGGGGGGAGATCAGCGGGGAGACGGGGGGACAGCAGCGCTGCAGGAGGATGTGGCACAGCCGCCAGATCTCACGGCAGCGTCCACCCGGCCCCAGCAAGCGGGACCTCACTTGCTGGAGCCGGGTGGACGCTGCCGTGAGCGGCGGCTGTGCCACATCCTCCCGCAGCGCTGTGCTGTAGCGCTGCTGTCCCCCGTCTGCCTGCGGCTCTCCCCCCTCTCCTCCTTTCAGGCCCCTCATCTCAGTTTGATTTTTTTTTTAAGTCGAACTGAGATGGTCGTAAACGGGGCCAAAACCTGTTGAATTTGGCCCCGTTTCCCTCAGAAGCACGTGAATCGGCAGCTATACCGCCGATCCACGTGCTTTTTTCCGACAAGTCAAATTCCCCGACTTGTCGATTAAAAAAAGCTGGGGACTGAATAGGTCGGAACCCCTTCCGACCTGAAAAAGTCGAAAACTGCCGTCTTTTTTTCGACAAGGCGGCAGTTTCGGCCTTAATTGAATATACCCGAGTGACATATTGAGTGAAATACTGATCTCGGTGAGGTTCTGCAGCAGCCTAGACCTGACATCCCATCAGGCCCATAAGCTGCGAGACACAGTCCTAGGACAAGACCTGAATGAACAGACTGCTGTCAATAATGTTTTTCTTACCTATCTTTTCCATCTCCAGATTGTCTGGGCCACAACCACCAAAGTGGGCTGTGCGGTGAACGTGTGCAAGAGGATGAACGTGTGGGGAGAGATCTGGGAGAACGCAGTATACCTGGTCTGCAACTATTCCCCAAAGTAAGGCCCAGGACATGTCTCCCGAAGCTCGATAGAAAGGGTTTCACTGGGGCCTGCACAAACAGACCTTTCATTGCCGGCCGTATAGCTGGAAAATACTTCACCTGGCGTCAGCTAATCTTCCTCCTGACCTTGCATGTGATAGACCCAACATTTATTTGGGTCTAAATTTAATTTCAGAAAAAAACCCCCAAACAAACTGCATGAATGAAAAGGTAACAGGACAATGTAGGACACGGGTCTGATAAATGTAAGACCAAGTGGCTTCTGTGAAGGGAAACTGCGTCCTCTGTGCAGAAAATGCTAATCGTGTTTAATGTGCTGGGTTTTCTCTCTCTCTGTGCTTCAAAGCATCTTACTATTCATTCATGGAGGCGAGGCACAGGTCACTAGCATCATGCCCACAATCTGTCATCACACGCACACAGTAGGGGCATTCATAGCCTACCTACGTCTGAGTTGCCAGCAGCACACAGGACATCTATAGCCGATGTGTGATCCTGACACTCTTCCTCTCTTGTTTTGTTTCAGGGGGAACTGGATTGGCGAAGCTCCTTATAAGAATGGAAGACCCTGCTCAGAGTGCCCACCCAGCTATGGAGGCAACTGCAAGAATAATCTCTGCTACAAAGGTAATTTCACCTTCCATCCAGTGCGAGGCCTGGGGCCTGCGGATCATACAATCTCTGCCCTTTTCACAAAGCAGGTCTCCTATCTAGGCCAGAGTCCTATGGGAGGCCGTCCCATGGGACACTGCTCATATTACGGTTGTACCTCACAATGGCTGCTGCAACTGCCGCACAGGGATTTACAAAAGAGGGAGTGTGTAATGTTAGTGCCGGGGCCAGCCAATAAGATGCAGCTCCTAGTGTGGCCCTCTCCCTTCTTCACAGACTGAATATAACCCTGTGACCCTAGTTCTTCAATGCCATCACGCCGTGTGCTGCCATCATCTGTGTGGGCTCTACTCTCCACATGTGACTAACATGTACCCCTATAATTCCTCTGTGTGGGCTCTTTTCTCCATGTGTGACTAACATGTACCGCCATGCTTCTCGTGTGTTGGCTCTTCCTTCCACGTGTGACTAACCTACCACCAAGATTTTTCTGTATTGACTCTTCTTCCACATGTGACTAACATGCACCACCATGCTTCTCCTGAATTGACTCTTCTTCAACGTGTGACTAAGATGTACCACCATACTTCTCCTGTTGGTTCTTCCTTCCTCTTGTGACTAACATGTACCACCATGCTTATCGTATGTTGGCTCTTCCTTCCACGTGTGACTTACGTACCACCATGCTTCTCCTGTATTGACTCTTCTTCCATGTGTGACTAATATGTACCACCATGCTTCTCCTGAATTGTCTCTTTCTTCCACTTGTGACTAACATGTACCACCATGCTTCTCGTGTGTTGGCTCTTCCTTCTACGTGTGACTAACATGTACCACTATGCTTTTTGTGTGTTGGCTCTTCCTTCTAATTGTGACTTACGTACCACGTAATTGTCTCTTTCCTCCACTTATGACTAACATGTACCACCATGCTTCTCCAGAATTGTCTCTTTCCTCCACTTATGACTAACGTACCACCATGCTTCTCCTGAATTGTCTCTTTCCTCCACTTATGACTAACATGTACCACCATGCTTCTCCAGAATTGTCTCTTTCCTCCACTTATGACTAACGTACCACCATGCTTCTCCTGAATTGTCTCTTTCCTCCACTTTTGACTAACATGTACCACCATGCTTCTCCTGAATTGTCTCTTTCCTCCACTTATGACTAATGTACCACCATGCTTCTCGTATGTTGGCTCTTCATTCCACGTGTGACTTACTTACCACCATGCTTCTCCTGTATTGGCTCTTCTACCATGTTTGACTAACATGTACCACCATGCTTCTCCTGAATTGTCACTTTCGTCCACTTGTGACTAACATGTACCATCATGCTTCTCATGAGTTCCTTCTACGTGTGACTAACATACCAATACTTTCTTTGTTTTGCAGCATGTTTAATAGAGTAAATACATTTAAATATTTACGCCTTAAAACGAGCAGTGTGTCAGTGACATGGTAGTAAGCCAGCTCCGCCATTCCTTTGCGTAATATCCGGCATCATCCAGTGCAGCTGTACAGGTGAAAGTGGTGAAGGCCATTCCCTTCACACACTCCTAAGAAGCCTGAGCTGTGAGTAATATACCATAAGATACTCTTCCACCCAGAGCTGGAACACTTCTCAAGGGGCTGTTCCGAAGACTGCTCAACTTTAATTCTCATTTCCCTGAAACGCTGTAATAAAAAGTTTGGGGAACGTGTTTAATCAGCTGTAAAAGCTGTTACTGCAGTTAGGAAACCTATTCCATCCTTCTGTACCAGCGGGCCAGGAGACGAGCTGTGGAGCTCAGCCTGGCATAGATGGCTGCCCAGCAACCAAATATTAAAAGCTTTTATTGAAGTTCTATGATGAAACGCTAAATCTTTCTATTATTTTAAGAAAAATTGAGATCTGCGTCCAGACTCGGCCTTTCATCATTGGCGGATTACGTGTACGTTTCACGTTCTGCTTCCTTATGCAATTTCCATTAAGGAGACCTCATCGGCCATTCTTTGCCAAAGTATGCATCGCGGTTTATGGGGCGCAGTAAAGTAACTGTGAGGCTTATAAGACACTTGTCTGAGTGCTGGCACAGAGGTATCACCTAGTTGGAGATTGGCTTCTAGCTGTTGCTCTATAGAATGTACTTACCTGTATATGTGTAATATATAATGTACATACTAATATGTGATGGCTAGAATCTGTTTATACATCTTCCCCTAAAATTCTTCTAGTGAAATAAAAAAAATTAGAAAAATAAATTTCATATTCCAGAACAAATTCAGAAAGTAACTTTTTGACCGGAGCTGGATAACGTTACTTCTTAGTAGAGACGCCGTATTCATTTTTGAAGACCCTACGTTCAAAGAGAACAATTTTTAATTCCCTTGTTTCCAACTACATTAGACCCATGGCCAATAAAAAAAGAGTAATTTTCTCCAGACAGCATGTTCTGTCTTTTGTGTAATTATGCTGCATGTTCTGGTTGCCGAGCTCTGAGCGAGATTACCAACAACTGCAATAGAGTAAAGGTAGTATAAAGTCTGGGTGTTGAGGTCTGGGGTGCGTCCCGCAGAGTGTACTGTATACAGTGTCCTGCTCTCTCCATGCAGGTGACAAACGCGCTGGAACGGTGGAGACAGACGAAACAAATGAAATTGAATCTCCTCGGGCCAACGAAGAAACACTTATTTGGGTACATGAAAAGGTCAACAAGCCAAAAGTAGTGCCAAAAACTGTGCAACCTACAACTGACCTAATGAGTAAGAAAACACATTATAATATACTGTACAGTCTGCAATGTACTAACCTGATCCCAGTGTCACTGGCTATTAGTGACTGGATAGGCTGCACTTAGTGATGTCACCTGTTCCTAGTGAGTAGATAGGCTGCACTTCGTGATGTCACTGCCCACTAGTGATTGAGTAGGCTGCACTCTATGTGATGTCACTGGTTCCTAGTGACTAGATAGGCTGCCCTCTCTGTGATGTCACTGGTTCCTAGTGACTAGATAGGTTGCACTTAGTGATGTCAGCGCCCACTAGTGAATGGATAGGCTGCACTCTCTGTGATGTCACTGGCTCCTAGTGACTGGATAGGCTTTACTTAGTGATGCTACTGCCCACTTGTGACTGGATAGTCTACACTCTCTGTGATGTCACTGGTTCCTAGTGACTAGATAGGCTGTACTTAGTGATGTCACTACCCACTAGTGACTGGATAGGCTGCACTCTCTGTGATGTCACTGGCTCCTAGTGACTGGATAGGCTGTACTTAGTGATGTCACTACCCACTAGTGACTGGATAGGCTGCACTCTCTGTGATGTCACTGGCTCCTAGTGACTGGATAGGCTGTACTTAGTGATGTCACTACCCACTAGTGACTGGATAGGCTGCACTCTCTGTGATGTCACTGGTTCCTAGTGACTAGATACGTTGCATTTAGTGATGTCAGTGCCCACTAGTGAATGTATAGGCATATTGCTGCCTGCACTGTGTGTAGGTGATATCAGCACTTTAAACATTTTGTTTACAATCAACAAATACAGATTTAAGTTTCCAACACATTCATATTTTATACATTGGGTGCTTAGTCCTAGGATAAAGAAACCCTATGCAACAATACAAAAGATCCAGTGTAGGACAACACAACAACACAACTGCGCAGTCCACTAGGTCTAACCTCATTCACTCACCTCATGCCTCGTTTTCCTTTCCCAGCTCAAGTAATGAAATGTGAGACAAAGATGAGAGACAAATGCAAAGGATCCACCTGCAACAGGTACCCTACTCTATAACTACTATATATAGCAATTACCCAGTCTAAGCGTATCTTTCAGCCCCAGAGAACACAGTCATTGGGTATAATTACGAAGAGCCTTGTGCGATATACAGATGGGTCCATGTTTATCTTTACCTTTAATAGGATTAATTGAGACTGGGCAGTCGGACTTAATCCCCTGCTGTCTTGTTCTCTGTATTGTATTGCAGCTGAGAACAATAGATGAAGAGTTTATGTTAATAAACCATGTTGTGCCTAGGCGCAGCAAACTAGCCAAGATAACTGTGGAGCCATCTGTACATGTATTAGTAAGGGTGTGGTTCATCAAATCGACAGTGTCTAGGTCGACAATGTTTAGGTCGACCACTATAGGTCGACAGTCACTAGGTCGACAGGTCTAAAGGTCGACATGTGCTAGGTCGACAGGTCTAAAGGTCGACATGAGGATTATTATTTTTTTGGTGTCGTTTTCTTCGTAGAGTGACCGGGATCTCAAATTAGTGCACCGCGTCCCCTCGCATGGCTCGCTTCGCTCGCCATGCTTCAGGCATGGTGCCTTTGCTCCGCTACCGCTTCGCTCGGCACACTTTACCGTTCCAATCGTAGTCCACGTGGATCGTTAAGTATGAAAAAATTCAAAAAAAGAAAAAAAAAAGTGAAAAACTCATGTCGACCTTTAGACCTGTCGACCTAGCACATGTCGACCTAGAAACCCTGTCGACCTTCCATCCATGTCGACCTATAGTGGTCGACCTAAACATTGTCGACCTAGACACTGTCGATCTTCAGACCGGATCCCGTTAGTAAATGGAGCTCTTATGTGCCCCGAAGGGAGGAGAAGATAAACGATATTGGCAAGCATTATATGTCCTGTGTTTTTCTCCTATGGTTCCTCTGCGTTTATATGTATGTCAGGGAAGCTTGGAGATGGGAGAAGACCAGCAAAGAGTGAGAAGATCTATGACTACGAGGCTTGGACATGGATATTTCATATAGAGGAAGGGGACGAGGGGTTACTTTATGTATTTGATTTATTATACATACATGTAGCAATAAAAAATGGAGCAGTTATTACAGAGATAATAATTCTCCTTTTATTGGTTGTATCCAATAAATGGCTTCAGCGTTGGAAAGTTTTCAAAATCGTTTTATTAAACACAGAACAGTTGAGAAATTCCCAGTGTTCCAGATGTGAACCATTTCTTATATAAATTCAGTTACTGTGTATGATTAACAATACGGGATTCTCAACTACAAAACAATGATCAGGCTTGACGCGTTTCGCTAGTCATCGCTTCATCAGAAAAGGATTCTTTATTTGCACAGATTCTCGCAGGTGTCAATACTTTGTTCAATAATAATTTCCTGTGTGTGGCTTCTGTGTACGTATTAGTGGTAACAGTGTTATTTCACACTAGCAGGTTCTCTTTAACAACGTTGGCTGCTCTGTTTGTACTCTAATAGGTTCAATATAAACCCCTATTTAATATGATCCATGAACATAAAGATACACTGAAATGAATGTACATGATACCAGGGCCAAGAAACACTACTAGATTTTACTGATGCTGTAGCAAACAGTATCCACATGCAAGAACGTCAGTCAACAGGTCAACACCAGATGGTTAACAGTTAATAGGTCAACAAGGTCAACAGTGACTTAGGTTTAAAAGATCAACATTCAAATGTTCGACACATGGTTTTTCAGGTTAGGATTAGGGTTAGGCACTAGCGGGAGGGTTAGGCTATAGAAGGAGACGGTTATGAGAGGGATAGGCTGTGGAAGGTGACCTATTTAATGTCGACCAATTGATAGAGCGACAGTGAAAAGGTCGTCTATCAATACACACCCGTGGCAAACAAAAAAGTCTAATAATTGATTATTTCATTGACAAACTGTATGTAATAACGTTATTTAGTACATTTAGCATTGCTAATTACTAAGTTTGCTCACAGTTTCAAACGGTGGTTTATAATTGTTAATTTGCATGTATGAGTCCTGCTTATAATAATATGGGTTACAGATATTGTGTAATGATTCATCCCAGGAGCATTTTCACAGCAAGGTTTCCCTCCAAGGGGATAATTCAGAACTGATCGCTAGGCTGCATTTTCTCACAGCCTGCGATCAGGTCTGAACTGCGCATGCGTATGCACCACAATGCGCAAGCGCATCGCACGGGTACTAAGCGGATCGCAGTTCAGCGATGGGTTTGTGCGACGGATCCGTTTGCACGGGCGATCGCAAGGAGATTGACAGGAAGAAGGCGTTTCTGGGTGGCAACTGACCGTTTTCAGGGAGGGGTTGGGAAAACGCAGGCGTGTCCATGCGTTTGCAGAGAGGGTTCCTGACGTCATTTCCGGTCCCGGACAGGATGATGTGCTCGCAGCGACTGAGTAAGTCCTGGGCTGCGCAGAGACTGCACAAAATCTGTTTGTACAGCTCTGCTACTCATGCGTTTGCACACTTGCACAGCTAAAACACCCTCCCCCTGTAGGCGGCGACTATCTGATCGCAGCAGTGCAAAAATCGCTTGCTAGCGTTCAGGTCTGAATTAGACCCCAAGTGCCGTGGCTAGTGCCTGACTCTAAGGTCTAGTGCATTGATAGTCTGAATTCCCATTAAGTCATTCATCCACAAAAGATGCCTACTGCATGTAGGTTCTAAGTATCTTCAGCTTGGAAATGGCTCCCTTTAATTCGGCAATTTGTATGACCTCCTTCCTATTCCTATGATACTGGGGCTCTTCAGCGATCTGTATTTGTATAGTCAAATGTTGTACCCCCTTATCCTGGCATGCCATGGGCAAATGCCTGTGTGTGCATACTATGATGGCATTCCAAGCAGAGCTGCTGGAATTACAGTCTAAACATTCTCCCGCTGGCTGCTAATCCACAGGGGATAGATCTTGGGCCATGAGCAAAATGTGCTGACAGTAAATAATGAGGGTTTATAAACGAACCGTCACTGGTTATCTCAGAGACGTGTCCATTTATTACCCACAGGAAGCAGCTCTCATTTGTATTGGACGCAGAGCAGATAAACAGTTGGAGATATAGTATCTAGGGTTACCATAGTCACACAACATAGCAGAGTCATGCCAAGCGGACAACGGTTACTCATCAGCCAGCAACACTGAGTCACGGCAACGTATAGCAGTGCCGGCACAATGCATGGACTGTGCTAGGAAATATATTTTATACATTCAGCAGATTTCAACGCTTGGATGGTAAAATAAACAGAATATACTTGAACGCTCAGGTCCTTGAGATAACACATGGCTTCTGGTTCTACATGTGGAAAGTGCTCTCTTTAGGCTTTGGGGGCAGGATGCCAGTTACTTAAAAGTACTCACTGGTGGTAGACCTGTTCTATATACCAAGCGCGGGCAGCCATCTTTTATCGGGGCCTCCTCGTCTCAAACCCATTCACTAAGCCTCTATATTTTGTATATTAGTGGCTGTTAAATTAGAGCAAGTTAGGCATCCCTATGCGTCAAGAGGGATAAACGTATGGGGCTGGTTCCTTTCATAAGTAGAGAATTGTGCTATGATCGGTAAATGTTTCCATCTACTGGTATAAACATTGTCTTTTCCTGTCAGGTATCACTGTCCTCCCGGCTGTGCAAATAAAAAGGGCAAAGTGTTCGGAACCCTGTTTTACGACAGTGTAAGTACCTTGCGCAAAATGCTGTCTTCTAAAGCATAGGGCTGCTGTGTAGTGTGATCAGGATGCAAAGTCACCAGGGTAACGGTCATAGAATGCCGCCATTTTACATACTGGGCCAGAATTCGGCCATTTTGAAAACTCTCTTTCATTCTTGATGTTGACCACTGCAATTTGTAGCATCCCATGCCAGTTTCCATCATCCCCAATGTACCCTGGAATAGTCCTGGTTTTGATACAGGAAAATCAGTAATCCACAATTCTGGTTTCTAGAATGTTTGGTTTTAGGTGGCACCTAGAAATAGATTCTAAAGTAGGCATTTATGGACTTAGCATATAACTGTCTATGTCCTTCTATTTGGGAATTATGGGAAACCAGAAAATATGTATGGTGTGTATGATGGTTAAAGTTTATGTTTGGGTTCTACTAGATGTCCAGCTTATGTCGAGCAGCCATTCACTATGGAGTCATTGATAACAGCGGAGGTCTGGTGGATATAACACGGAATGGGAGGCTGAAATTCTTCATCAAATCTACTAGGAATGGCGTAGAGTCATTAAGGTAAAATATTACACTATCCGGGCTCCGGGACACCAATAATCCGCATTTCCTCCATGACGTCATTTATTTTTGTCTCTACAGCAAATATAAACCAGCAAATTCATTCAAAGTCTCCAAAGTTTCAGGTAAGTGACCATATTTGGTGATCGGTTACCTCTATTCTCCTATGTACAACAGCCCAGCACAGATCAACACCTGATAAATCTGCATAATGGTGGTCTATCTATCTATCTATCTACACACACACACACACACACACACACACACACACACACACACACACACACACACACACACACACACACACACACTGCTTACAGTTATATTTGACTTGTGTGTCTTTTTTTGTGGCACATAGCATAATTTTGCTATAAGCTTGGATCATATGCATTATATTCTTCACTCTTGTCCTCTCTATCAGTGCAGACAATAGACTGTTACTCAACGGTGGCCGAGATCTGTCCATTTGAAAAGCCAGTTAAGCACTGCCCCAGGTAAGTACGACAGAAGGTGCGAGTTATACCTTCCACTACCCACGTGCATTTACATTCTGTACACTGTCCTCATTGACTGGATCATGGATGAGTCTGCTGCCTTCTAACCTACATACTTGTGAGCTGAAGATTTTACCTGGAATCTATATGAAAGGATAATAAGAGTACTTTGCAACGGGTGTGGTATGTTAGATAGACAAGACTTAGGTCGACCGTGTCTAGGTCGACCACTATTAGTCTACAGTAAGTAGGTGACATGGTTTCGAGATTGACAGGGACTCTAGGCCGACGTGTACTAGGTCGACATGAGTTTTTTCACTTTTTTTGGTGTAGTTTTCTCCGTACAGTGACGGGGAACCCCAATTAGTGCACCGTGTCCCCTCGCATGACTCGCCATGCTTTGGGCAAGGTGCCTCGCTCCGTTACCGCAGCACTCGGCACAGATTACCGTTCCCAATTGTAGTCCGCGTGGATTGTAAAGTATGAAAAGGTACAAAAAACTAAAATAATAAAAAAAAACACCCCTCATGTCAGCCTTTTGTCATGTCGACCTAGAACATGATGACCTAGAAACTCTGTCGACCTTCCAACCCTGTCGACCTAGTGACTGTTGACCTATAGTGGTCGACCTAAACATTTTCGACCTAGATACTGTCGATTTGGTGACCATTTACATATTGTGTATTTACAGCAGCAGAAGGAAAGATAATGATTTAAAAATTAACTGATTATCTACTTTAAATAGATAACTAATATTCCTTAGAATGGGGGGTCAGGGGGGAGGGGAGGGGCAATTTAAAGCGTACAAACAGATTTTGGATTGAGTACTGGGGCAGCACTCATTGCAGTATTTAGGAGCTACATGCCTTGGTACAGTCCATTTTTCTTATGATAATTAAGGGGCAATGGGGGTCATTCCGAGTTGATCGCTCGTTGACGTTTTTCACAGCGCAGAGGACAGGTTACTACTGCGCATGCGTATGCACCGCAATGCGCAGGCTCGTCGTACGGGTACAAAGCAAATAGTTGCTGGGCGATGGATTTAACGAAGAATCCATTCACACAGCCTATCGCAAGGAGATTGACAGGAAAAGGGCGTTTATGGGTGTCAACTGACCGTTTTCAGGGAGTGTTTGGAAAAACGCAGGCGTGTCCAGGCGTTTTCAGGGCGGGTGTTTGACGTCAATTCCGGGACCGGACAGACTGAAGTGATCGCAGCGGCTGAGTAAGTCCAGAGCTACTCAGAAACTGCAAAAAACTTTTTCGTCCCGCTTGGCTGCACACGCGTTCGCACACTTGCAAAGCGAAAATATTTCCCCCCGTGGGCGGCGACTATGCGTTTTCACGGCTGCTAAAAGTAGCTAGTGAGCGATCAACTCGGAATGACCCCCAGAGAACACAGAGAGAATCATTAGTGAAACAAATAAGTTTGCTGATTACTGCCCTGACTCTACCACTCCGCTGTTCCTCTTAGCAAATGTGTCCCTTCTCGTCTCAGCCACATGCGAATAGAATAGGTAGCATCTGCATTATCCTGTCTCTCTATAAGGAGGTATCAGCAATTGGCTTCACTGCTCCCCTTACATAATGGCACAGTGCAGCCACGTATCTCAGCGTGCCTAGGTTGTATGTCATACATTGGAAAGCAGCAGGATTGGCAGGTTGCAGAACAATCTCTAATACACATCCTCTTCCAGGTTCTACTGTCCCAGTCACTGCAAGAGTGAGCCGCGGCACTGGGCACCGGTGATTGGCACAAACATTTATGCGGACGTAAGTAGTTATCCTGTTATGTAATAGCAGCATGTGTGATCAGGTGTCTGTGGGGCAACATTGAGCTGAGGCATTTTACAGTACATCCAGTGCAGAGTGCATGCAAGATTCCATTTATACTGGCACGTAGCACGCCCTCTATGAACAATGTTGTTTTTCTTTGAATAGCAGACTGCTCCGTTTAATTACAAAAACCTTTCTAGGTTGCTCAGAATGCACTGCCATATGTCAGTCTGTCAATCACAAGAAACAGCCAATCAGGGCAACCCAGAGGAGGATTTACCACAAGGCAACCAAGGCGGCTGCTTAGGGCCCTGTGTGTCCCAGGAGGGCCCGCTGACATGACTGTATGGGGGCATTTGCAGTGGACCAAGACCTACACTGACTGATGATATATATTAATATGCCATTATACTCTATTTTATGTACTGCTGTGTATTGACGATGCGGGCCTGCCTTCTACAATCAGTGGGGCACTGATATATAATCAATACAGTCACACTGACTGAAGAGGGTAATAAATGGGTATTATAAAATGCAGTCAGTGAGTAGACATGGTGCAATCAGTGAAGGGGGAAAGTAATATACTGTAATAAAGGTGGAAAAACAACAAGTAATGTAAGAGGCATAAATCAGGAGGGAAAATATAGTGCTAGAAATTGTTTGAGGGAGGGGGCCCCAAATCTGTATCTTGCTTAGGGCCCCATGAGGTCTAAATCCACCTCTGAAACAACCCTTCAGTATGTACAGCATAACCCCGCCCATTTCTGAGAGGAATCAACTTGGCAGCTCCCAGCTAGTAGCAATGAACACTGAAGAGCAGTACTGGTGTAAATCTTTATAAAATACACATGTATCTCATGTATCTGGAATCTTGCAATGATATTGGCCAGGGTTTCATTTTATGCATTTAAATGGGAAATATAGTATGAAGTGTTAGTTATTCCCCACACCTAGCCTATGGCATCATCAGCCCTGCCAGTGAATCTATAGGGTGTCGTGAGGGTGCTGGGTGCATAGTGACTACTTTAAGACGCTAATGATGGCTTTCAGCAGTAGAGTCCTGCCGCTCCCCCAACGCGCCATTCTGGAAGACGTTCCGGCTGTTGCTGAGACCTAATCCAATGTGATGTCTTACAGGGCAGGCTTGTGAGAGTCTCCTTCCTCTTTGGCGCTGAGCACTACTTGGCCGCCTCATTCTGTTTGATTACAAAGTGTTCTAGATGGAAAACAAAGAGGAATTTGCAAACTGCTGCAGCTTGCTGACGAATAGCACAATGCTGCTATGTTGGATTATATAACCCATTCCCAGTTTACAGTAGCCTGTACTACTGATTTACCAAGCCGATAATGTTCAGCACAGAAAATATCTATCTATAAATATATATATATACGTATATATTTATCAATGCAAACATTACACTGCAGTGCTGAAGGATTACTCCTGTTTAGAGCCAGCCCCATGCATAGGTCAACTAGGTAAATGCCTAGGGGCATGTATTTCAAACCTAGGGCCAGCTGAGCATTGGCGGGACCAGAACCGGCTGGCGGTGGTTTGCGGGGCTCCTGCTCTGGCTGCCCTACCGCAATTCAAGCTTTGCGCTCAGCTCCGATCGGGTGGCAGTTCATACAGCCGGCAGCAGTGGGAGCCAGAGATAGTGTTAGCAGCGGGCAGTAACAAAAATGGTCACTGGAGGAGGGCTGCTGTGCATGCACAGCCACTGCACTGACTCCCTGCAGCCAGGCTTCAATATCTGCATGCAGAGGGGTTGGTGGGGGAAGGGGGGTAATAATGTGTGGCATAATGTGTAAGGGGAACTACTTTGTGGCATTATATGTATAAGGGCATTACTGATGTGTGGTAGAATGTGTATGGGCATTACTGTGTAGAATCATTATATGTATAAGGGGCGCTACTGCTGTGTTGCACTATTGTGTGGTATAACGTGTATAAAGTGCACTTCTGTGCGGTGTAATGTGAATACGGAGCAATACGGTGTGGTGTAATGTGAATAATGGACACATCTGTGTGATGTAACATGAATAAGGGGCTCTACTGTGAGGTGTAATGTGTACAAGGTAAAGGGGTACTACTGTTTGGTGTAACATAAATAAGGTTGCACCACTGTGTTGTGTAATTTGAATTGGGGCTACCATTGTGCGGCTTTACCCCTTTCCCAGCAAAACCACACCCCTTTTTTGGGGGTGCACCCTGTCTCTATTTAAAATATGTGGGGTGGGGGTGCCAATGCTCTTGCTGGCACAGGGCCCCAAATATCTATTTATGGCTCTGTGCATGAGGATTGCTGTGGGTGAGGGGTAATGGGTGTTGCTGCTTGCTGCTGTGATCTGTGCTGGCAGAAGGGTGCTGGGTCAGAGGCAGAACTAGCGGCGGTGCTGGGGGTACCAGCCAAAATCAAAGGGCATCAAAATGGTTAGAGCTGGCTCTGCTCCACTCTTGTAATGGCATTAGGCTCCAACCTTCTAAATTAGGCTTGGCCAACCAGTGTACAGTCTGCTGGCTGGTAGGGCATGCATGTTGTACAAAGTAGTATCTAACTTGTAAGGGAGGAAGACACCGTAAACATCACACATAGCAGTCCGCATCTGTCTTTAGGATGCTAGCTTAAGTGGATAAAAAACAGGACAAACAGGTGAAATTGCAAAGCACAGCATTTCTTTAAACTTGCTGTGACATTAATGGCCTCTTCCATGGGTATGAAACAATCAGTCTTCAGCCTATACCGAACATGTTCATTACTGTGCAGACTTACCAGCTGGTATTTGGAGCATTGGCCCAGAGCCATGAAAGACAGAGACGTCCCACCCCCTCCTATTATCTCTGTGTAAGAATAATAGACGTCCCACCCCCTCCTATTATCTCTGTGTAAGAATAGACGCATGCTTTGTCTCAGGTATACAGGAGTGTTGGGTGGTGGAGTCTGTAACATTACTGTAGTATAACGAGTCAGCGAGGACTGGCATATGACCTGCTCCCAGCGAACATTCTGTGTGTTCTACAGGGCCCTGTGCTCTGCATGGTGCAGAGGTAACAGATGTTCTGCATTTCAGTCATGTGCTTGGCTTCAGCTCAGATGACTTTCCCCATTAAATTATTAAGCAACAGTTGGGAAATTTTCTGTATTGCATTGATCCTATTCTCCTCACTGACAGTCCAGGGATTCCAAGGCGCTTGTTTACCAGTCAGCGGAAACATTGTTGCACAAGTCCAGATATTTGTTACAGAACCGGAGATAAACAGTTGTTGTTTGTCACAGAAGGATGATATTGCTGTAATACCTAGGGGTTATTGGTGTCTTCAGAATGGACTGCTTGTCCAGCTACAGTGGTCATGCAGCCACTAGAGGCGCTGTTCCAGTGCTGTTGATGGATATTTAACATTGGCTAAGTCAGATATGTCCAAACTGCGGCCCTCCAGCTGTTGAGAAACGACACATCTCAGCATGCCCTGACACAGCGTTAGCATTCTCTGACAGCAAAACTGTGTCAGGGCATGCTGGGATATGTAGTTTCACAACAGCTGGAGGACCGCAGTTTGGACATACCTGGGCTAAGCAGTCAGAATGGTAGCTACCTCTAAAAACAGGTGCATTGTGCCACAGACACGTCCAAAAGTAGCGCATCCAAAGCCTTCACGTATGCTCTGTGGGCAGCCAGTTCTCGGTCTGTAAAATGGGTGTTACCGCGGGTTATCTGGTTCGCTGCCTGTGGACACACGCAGGAGATCCGTTTTATTTATTACCAGTTATTTATATAGCGCACACATATTCCGCAGCGCTTTACATATCATTTTTTGGCAATTCACATCAGTCCCTGTCCCAGTAGAACTTACAATCTATGGGCCTACTTCAGACCTGATCGCAGCAGCAAAAATGTTCTCTAATGGCCTAAACCATGTGCAGTGCAGGGGGGGGGGGCAGATATAACATGTGCAGAGAGAGTTAGATTTGGGTGGGGTGTGTTCAAACTGAAATCTAAATTGCAGTGTAAAAATTAAGCAGTCAGTATTTACCCTGCACAGAAACAGAATAACCCACCCAAATCTAACTCTCTCTGCACATGTTATATCTGCCCCCCCTGCACTGCACATGGTTTTGCCCATTAGAGAACAAATTTTCTGCTGCGATCAGGTCTGAATTAGGCATTATATTCCCTGCCACACACACACACACACACACACACACACACACACACACACACACACCCCCACACACCCCCACCCCCACACCCCCCCCCCCCCCCCCCCCTAGCACCACCGCTGGTTCTGCCTCTGACCTTGCAACTCTTTCCCAGCACCATCACCCCTCACCCATAGCAGTCCTTGTACCCCATATATTTTAAATAGGAACAGTTTGCACATTTGACGCACAGCCCAAAAAAGGGCATCTTCTTGCTGGGAAGGGACATGGCCACACAATAGTAAACCCAATTCCAATTACGCCACACAGTACTGCAACTTTATTCACATTTTATCTTGCGATAGTGTCCATAATTCATATTACATACCACAGTAGTATCACTTTACCTTATAAACATTACTCCTCACAGTAGAGCCCCTTATTCACATTACATCACACTGAATTGCTCCTTATTCACATTACACCACACCTTATTGCTCTTTACTCACATTAGACGACACAGTAGTGCCCTTTCTATTTGCAAAGCCATAGTAGAGCACCTTATACACATAATGCCACACATTAGTAATGCATTTATACACAATTCCACAGAGTAATGCCCCTTACACATATGAGACACATTAATGTCCTTATAAATATAATGCACCTTACACATTATGACAACCTTTATTAATGCCCTTTTACACATAATGTCCCTTACACATATGCCGCACATTATTAATGCCCTTATACACATAATGACACACATAGTGCCCCCTACACATTTTCTGCACATTATTAGTGCCCCTATACACATAATGACACACATACAGTTGTACCCTGTTACACATATGTCGCAAATTATTAATGCCCTTATACACATAATGACACACATAGTGGCCCTTTACACATATGTTGCACATTATTAATGCATTTTTACATGACACACATAATGCTCCTTACACATATTCTGAACACTACTGCACAACCAACCCACTCACATGCACACAGCCTCTGCTTGGATACAGATGTGTCCTCACAAATCTTGCATCAATGCTAACGTCGGGCACCTTTTTTTTTATGAAAATGCATCTTATTTGCATTGCTATGTGGCTAGGATGCACAAGCAGCTTCTGCTGATTAAACTGATATGCAGCATGCCTATATACTGTGTGAGACTGTGGCTGTATCTGCATATGAAATGCTACATACAGAATATAGGCATGTTGCATATCATTTTAATCAGCAGAAGCTGATGATGCCCCTAGGCATATCAAATGCCCTAGGCAGTTGCCTAGTTTGCCTATGGCCGGCTCTGCATTCACGCTAGGGTTCGTTTTGTTTGGAGACAATTAACCTACCAGTATACCTTTGGAATGTGGGAGGAAACCAGAGTACCCAGAGAAACCCACACAAGTACAGGGAGAATATACAAACTCCACACAGTTTGGGCCATGGTGGGAATTAAACCAGTGACCTCAGTGTTGTGAGGCAGTACTGCTAACCATTACACCATCCGTACTGTCCGTTTTGTGGGTTTGTCAGGGGGTGTAGCCAGTGCAAGTCTTGCATATGCTGCCAGGATGCCAGTTTGACGGATCTTCTGCTCTGGTCAGAAAAACAAAGGGCGGTGCGAATATACATGATATTGGGGTCTATGTGAAAAGAGCGGAGAAGTGAGCCCGTGGAGAAGTTGCCCATGGCAACCAATCAGTGTTGAGGTAATACTTTTAAAGTGCATTCTATAAAATTATACGTAGCAGCTGATTGGTTGCCATAGGCAACTTCTCCAATATCTCAATTCTCCACTTTTTTTACTGCTTCATGAATAGACCCCATTAGCGTAAGGTAATAGGTCTGGCTGCTGCGGGCGTCCGCTTATATTGCAACTCAGGACCAAAATACGTTTTTTCCCGTTAAGCTCTGCTGGATTTACCATGCGGCGAGAAAGGGCACCATATGATTTACTGCTTTAGAGATCCCACTGATTGGTCCCAGACAGTGAATAAATTGCTAGGCCATCTAGGCAGTGGAATAAGGGCTCTGCGGGTCACATTGCAGCTCTGCCTGGTTATTATATGCAGTGGTTCGCATTCAGCCTTACAAAAGGCGTGATATGAAATAGTTGCCCGAGGAACACCGCCCTCCTTGATACATCAGACAGGATGATCAGTTCAAATACTTCAATGGATGTGACAAGAGATATGTATTAAGTTAAATATAAAATGGCCTGTTGTAAACCAGTCTGTACATAGCAGAACATACTGATGACACGTACTGTCTGTCTAGTAACTGGATCACATTGTGGTACTCCGGGGGAATTTATCCCATCAGAAAACGTCCTTAGGTCACTTTGTTCCACAACCCTGGAGGGAAGTAATGAGGTCTCTCTGGTGAGCTGTGCAGGAAAATGACAGTGGATTTATTCCCAGCACATGGAGTCCGGGAATACGGTTCTGCTATCCAGTCTGACAGCTCCGATTCTGCCCATTTATGGATACAGAACACATTGCCAATTTAAAGTACAAAGTCCGCCAACAGATACACAACAGAATAATAAAAGGCACACAGACTGTGAGACCGGTCTTCCAGTACATACAGATGTGTCCTCATACACTGTCGCACCAAACAGCCCCACTCTGCGCACAATGTCCTGGGTGTCTTGGCTTGTTCACTTTACATGTGCGTCTTATTCCCACAAACAAACCAACCAGAAGTTACAGAATGACTGCTATATTGCACTGACCAATGAGATAAGCGACATTTGGACATCTGTGTGCGACTGGGTCTGAATAAGTGCTTGTATGTGATTAAAACAAATTCCTGTCTGGTTAAAAGATGCAACCCGGTGTGTCTAGTATGTTATGAGTGGTGTTTACCTTTGTCTGTGATGTGAATAAGACACAAAGGGCCTAATTCAGACCTGATCGTAGCCTTGCAAAATTTTGCAGGCACACTGACATGCGGGGGGACGCCCAGCACAAGGCTAGTCCGCCCCGCATGTCAGGCCCGCCCTCCCCCACAGAAGTACAAAAGCATCGCACAGCGGCGATGCTTTTGCACTTCAGGAGTAGCTCCCGGCCAGTGCAGCTTTTGCGTGCTGGCTGGGAGCTACTCGTCGCTGCCCAGGTCACAGCAGCTGCGTGTGAAGTCACTCAGCTGCTGCGGCCCACCCCCCGCATGGTCCGGCCATGCATTGGCCGGACCGCGCCCACAAAACGGCGGCCAAACGCCACCGTACCGCCCTCTCCCGCCTCTGCCTGTCAATCAGGCAGAGGCGATCGTTAGGCAACGACAGCCGTCGGCTGTCAGTCATGCGCCAGTGCACTGCAGCGCCAGCGCACTGCAGCGCCGGCGCATGCGCACTTCTGACCTGATCGCTGTGCTGCGATGAACAGCAGTGTGCGATCAGGTTGGAATGACCCCCAAAGGACGTTACACCTCACAGAGCAGCTAAGTCACGCCGGACATCCGGTGTATACAGTATATATTGACTATTTTTGTGAATCTATGTATTGGCAAAAAAAACATCTTTACAGTGCCACAAAAATGGGAGCCACTGTCACAATTGACAGCAAACTGTGTCGGTCAGGTATCATGGCGTCTCCTTTCCATACTCTCAGAGAACATTGGTTCCAAGGTTCTCCAACTCCTCCAAACGTTGGGGTGGTTAGCTAGGTATATACTATGCATTAAGCAGGCCCATCAGACAAATTGCAGTTACTCTGCCAAATAATCTCAGAGTGTATGTAGCAGCCAGGCCAGATTATTGTCCAGAACCAATCGGATCGAGTTACTGGATCTAGACCGCGGCACACTATTTCCCCAGCCAATACTATGCACATGTTGTATCACATTTGCATTTCCAATCACCTGTCCGATATATCCGTTGATCAGTCATTTACAAATGTCACCTCAATGTGCAGCAGAACTTGAATAATGTGCATTACACACATTTACTGAGCACCCTTAAATCACTTTGTATTATTAAACGACAGGGATTCTCCAAAGGAGTCACATGACTGGTGCGCAACAAACGTTTCTGTAGTGGTGACAATTCTTCTCCTCCTGCAGAGCTCCAGTATCTGTAAGACGGCTGTACACGCCGGGGTCCTGAAGGATGAAGCTGGAGGATACGTGGATGTGATGCCGGTGGACAGGAAAAATCATTACTTTGGTTCCAATAAAAATGGGATCCATTCGGAGAGGTAAAGTAGTGTAAACTATTGTAATAATGGTTTGGGTGCAGATTAGTTTTCCATGGGGGATGAGATGCTGCCCAATGTATGAATATTGGGAATGTCACGCTACTGCAATTTTCTGATTGCTGTAGTCTGTTGTAGTATATGGGCTACGCTTCGGAGTATGTAGTTCCGGCATATGCGGAGGCCCGAACACTGCACTTGGCGCATCACAGGGACCCTGTCCCTGCCTGTGCCGGGTGATATATCCACCCGATAGGATCGCATATTGCACTGCAATTCTGGGCAGTAAAGTACCACCCAGATTGCATTGAATATGCGATCCTTGATAAATGCCCCCCTTAGACCACCCGGTTACAGAGTAGAAGGCAGTTGTGTTCCAGGCATATTGGGAAATACATGGAGAGGCATGTATGCAGAATCCTATATCCCTTACTTAGGACTTAGGGGCCCATTTATCAATGATCACCTTTGCAATGCAACCAGGGCACGATATTAACGTCTAGGATCGCATTGCAGAATGCAATCACATCGGGTATATTCATTACCCGGCACAGATACCTACTGCAATACCTCCTTACACTGCAGGAATACATAATATTTGCGGCTAACACTCCCAAAACGGGTGTTTTCGCGGACATAGCCACATTGTTTTATAAATGGGCACCTTAATGTGAGGATCTGAGCACTGGTCCCCACTTAGACCAAGTGCTGGTGCCCTGCTTGCCATCCTGTGTGACGCCATGTTTTCCAGCATCTAATACATGATTATGACTAGTGATGCGCAATAACCTTGCAGGTCAGGCAAAGGGTTAAATAACACCATCAGCTTGTCTTGCTGAGCATAGCTACTTTCAAACCAGGGATGATACACGGCGGTTCAGTATATTAACACCGTGCTGCGCTAAAGAAAACAACTAATCCCTGCGGGTGCCGCCGACGGATGTCTCACCCGTGCAAAGGGTGATAGAGAGCGGCTTTGCATCACCCACCGTGTATAGGAAAGCAAGGACAGCGATTCAGTGAGTAATTGAAACCGTACGGTTCTTTCAATTCATATCCAATACGTGGAAAAATATACCTTAAATATATGGTTACAGAGGCTGAATTTATCAGCCGGAGGACTTATTCTTTCTGAACTGTGAGAGACTGAACAACTTAGAACTCAATCTCAATTTATTGAAAGTTGCTTAGGTGAAAACTGGTGACCCACTCTTATATGTTTTTATTCCAGGCATATATATGCTATTATCTGAGGTGCAATACACCTAAGTTTTATGTGATATCTAATATTGTGGTCCATTATTAGTTAATTTTAAAAACATTTTTGTGTGTTTTTTTGTTTTTTTTATTTTCTTTGCTAGCTTAATAAATTGTTTTATTACATTTGGCAGCATTATTGGATTTTAAGCGCCGACCTGGTGTTTGTTTGTTTCTAAAAGGGTTAAATATATCTTAAAACTTAGAGTCCGCCAACTGAACTCTTGTCTATCGCTGTAAGCCAGCTGCCGTCACAGATCATCGAGCGGCTCTGCGCTCTCCCAAATAACAAGCATACTTTCTTAGTGTTCCGAGGACTAAAAATCCAAAAATAAATCAGCTGGTTTTCCAGATAAGATGAACAGTGTATGTGTCTTGTCTTTTGGCATTTACTAGGGAAATCTGCATCCACTATAGACTGGTTCATAGGAAAGTTAAGTCTACTTCTAATCCGATTTCTCCCAGCGCGCCGAGTGTAGCCAGATGTTATCTCGCACCCCCATGCATAACATTTGCACATAGGTCTGACACTATTACATTTGCACACAGGTCTGTGCTACTTCTACTGTTACCAAACCCAGGGGCCCATTTATCAACAAGTGATTAAACTCATTGTGTATGATAAATGATGCTTCAGCCAATCAGCTCCCAACTGTCAATTTTCAAACACAGACCTCCTGCCATTGATCTATAGAACAGCAGCATATTCTGTACTGCTATTCGATTGCTGGTCTGTAGGATCTGCCGTGTCTGGAGATTACATCACAGATTGTGCAGAGGTCCTCACAGTCACACAGTGCTAGTGGCAGGATTAGGCTGTGTGTGCGGTCCCCTTATCTCCCCATTACAAATCCTCTGGCTTTCATTAAGTAAACAAAGACTGAACATAGATTCAACAATTTAGAACAAATGACTGGCTATATATGTGATGATATACATCTTCAGGTACTGCACACGCTATAACATGGAGACTGTTCTCCTATGGTTAGAATGCAGACTTGTCTGCTACAAATGTAACACCGTGCCTGGCCACGTGACCAATGATCTCAATCCCTCCCCCGGGATCTGAATTGGATTCCCTCACTTGCCGGTAAAATCTACAGTGAAACTTTGTGCTTAAATGGGGCCCCACTGTGCTGGCCATTGGTGGTTACACAGGTATGATTCATTATGCTGACATGGTCATGTCAACTGATAAAATGTCTGATAACATGATTAGAATGTTGACAAAAACATACCTGGTGGGCCATACTTGCCTATCTGACCCTCTCCATGAGGGAGAAAATGCTCTGTTCCTGAAACTTTCCTGGTAATGTATGATTGCCATCACCTGTGGTGAAACACCTTTCTTATCAATTAACTAGCTCACCACAGGTGATGGCAATCATACATTACCAGGAACAGAGCATTTTCTCCCTCATGGAGAGGGTCAGGTAGGCAAGTATGTGGTGGGCTAGCAGTGACTTACCTGGCTCAGCAATACCTTGTGGGCTCGGCAGTCATTTGTTGATGACTTCTGGCTGATCCAGAGGCACTTGCGGCAGTGAGTATGCCCAACCTTTCCTCTAATGCCTATTCCCCCCAATCCTGTAATTTAAGATTAACCCTCCTCTCCTGCAGCCTAATCCACCCATAGCCTAACCCTAAAGTGCCTAACCCCAACCCTCTATCTAGTGCAGCTGTTCCCAAACTCTGGGGCAGATGTATTAAGCCTGTAGACTGCATAAGGAAGTGATAAACCAGTGATAAGTGCAAGGTGATAAACGCACCAGCCAATCAGCTCCTGTTAATTTACATATCGGAGCTGATTGGCTGGTGCGTTCATCACCTTGCACTTATCACTGGTTTATCACTTCCTTATACTTTCTCCAGGTTTGATACATCTGCCCCCCTGTCCTCAAGGACCCCTAATGGTTCACATTTCCAGGTTACCTGGGACGTGCACTGAGTATCTACCACTGTCACATTTTAAAATCCAACAGGTGACCTGGAAAATGTGAACTGTTAGGGGTCTTTGAGGACAGAGTTTGGGAACCACTGGTCCCCTCCCATAGCCCTAGCCCTTCCCTCACATAGCCTAACTATAAGCTCCTCTCCCGCAGCCTAACCCTCCCACTAGTGCCTAACCCTAGCCTTCCCTTGTGCAGTCTATGCTTCCCCTCCCATAGCCTAACTGTAACGCTTCCCTTCTGCAGCCTCACATCCCCTCCCATAGCCTAACCCTCCCCTCCTGCAGCCTAATCTCCTCTCTCATAGCCCAACCGTAACCTCCCCTCCCTAACGCTAACCCTCCCCTCCCGCAGCCTAACCCCCTCTCTATCATAGCTTAACTGTAACCTCCCATAGCCAAACCTCCTCTCTCATAGCCTAACCCTAACATCCCCTCCCATAGCTTAACCTTAACCCTCCCGCAGGCCAACCTCCTCTCTCATAGTCCAACTGTAACCTCCCCCCATAGTCGAACCCTAACCTCCCCTCCCGTAGCCTAACACTAACCCTCCCCTCCCGCAGCCTAACATCCCCTCCCATAGCCTAACCCTCCCCTCCTGCAGCCCAACCTCCCCTCTCATAGCCCAACCGTAACCTCCCCTCCCATAGCCTAACCTCCTCTCCCATAGCCCAACCATAACCTCCCCTCCCGTAGCCTAACGCTAACCCTCCCCCCCACAGCCTAACCCTAACCCTCCCCTCCTGCAGCCTAACCTTAACCCTCCCCTCCCATAGCCTACCCTCCGCTGCGGTCTGTGCAGAATGTCTACATTTAACACGTCGACGTGTTAAAATCATAACTGTTGACATTTTGAGTACATCCCATGTTCTCATTACACTTACTGTATGAGTGATCTTGCTGTACATTAGAAGCTCAGATCTGTGGTAATAATGACATTATTCTGTTCCAGCTTCAAGAACCGGAAGGAAGGGAAAGCGTTCCGTATCTTTGCTGTGAAGCAGTAACATGAAGGCTGGTATGATGGGATGTCCACATGAACATTGAGAAGGCCACACTATCCCTCATCCTGAGCGCTTTATGGAACTGGGTCAAACCACCATATATATATACTGGGAAATGTATGCAAAGCACCATTGGGTCGGGTTCCAACTGTACCAGGATCAACGTTTTTGTCTTCCAGGATGATGAACAATTGAAAAGCGGGCACACCACCCGGCTCACTCTATGGCATCAGTTATGCCACCTGGGGTCACTACATGGGGAATTTAAATATATTACTGAACGAGAGAGAGAGAGAACACCCCAATGAGCGTGTTGGATGATGACATGGTTTCTGCAGTGGTGCCTCTCAGTATTGTATATAACTGCCTCTAACTTTTGTACTTTATATTTTATTATTATTATTATTAAGAACTATGTTTTATATACAGCAGTGCTGTTTTTTTATTATATATAAATATATTTTAGGGGTTAATATTTCCCCATTTTTGTGTACATATTCTTGTATGTGTATTTTATGTGGATAACGTCAGCTTTTGGACACTCGTATATTAGGCACCTATTTGCCAATCACCCCCATATACATGTTGGGGGCAGTGTAGGTTTAGCAGCATCTTAAGCCTCAATTAGTCACCCCCCCACCCCCCCTCTTTAATTACTGGCAATTATACAATGGCAATATTATTCAGTTTCTGACTTTATCCACGACGTGTATTTATAAAGTGTTTGTACATAGGAATTACTCGGGCGCTTTACACAAAGCCCACTTCTTCTTCCAGAAGGCTGTAAATAATTATGATAATCACAGAAAGGCCCTTCTGCCTATCCAAGGCAAATATTTAAGCAGCGAGTCTGCACACCTTCTGGGAACGTCTCTTACCCCCCAAGCCTGTAGAGCAATCCTAATGTACAGGATTCTCATTTGGTGCTTAGCAAAGCAGTGAGCAGAAGTCATTTGCAAAAAGTTAAGTAAAAGTACCATGAAAATAGGTTGTATTTTAATATATTTCATAGTTTGAATTAAATTGTTTCATTATAATATCCATGTTCCAGGTAAGATGACTAGAGTCTTAGGGATCTATGTATTAAGCCACGGAGAGAGATAAAGTAGACAGATACAAAGTACCAACCAACCAGCTTCTGTCATTTCTCAAACACAGCCTGTGACATGGCAGGTAGGAGCAGGGCCGGATGAAGTCTTTGGGTGGCCTGGGGCACTTAAGACAAGGGTGCCCAGGGAAAAGGGGAAGGTGGGAGGAAGGGGGGTGTACATTAGATTGTGCATACCTCCTAACATGACCCATTCCAGGAGGGACAAATTCTCTGCTCCTGGACTCCCCTTTTAATATATGATTGGCGTCACTGGTGTTGAACTACTAAATTGATAGAAAAGGAATTTCAACAGAGAAAGGGAGGAGGTGCTGAGATCCTTGGGTCACTTACAGCTCACCCCTTCTCCCTAATCTCTCCTGTTCGTGAAGTTTCCCCGGTAGGTCTCTGCCTGCACTGTATACTATTTTTCTCACATTCTGGCTGCTTGATTCTGCTGCTACACAAGAGGGAGAGCTAGTGATGTCAGTGTGCTCCGGCCAGGGGGGGCCCTGACAGAGGGGGGATGGGGGGGGGGGCAGGGTACAGTATCCCCTGCACTCCATCCTTGTTATGATTATGAGCTGATTGTCTGGTACTTTATCTCCATCCACTTTCTCTCTCCCTAAGGCTTAGTACATAGATCCCTTAAACTTTTTTTTAATTTTCATTAATACTATTGCTGTTTATGATTTGGTTGAGTCACACAATAGTCTATCCCTGATGTTACCATACAGATGCTACAGTATGTGTCTTCAAGTAAGAAGTTTTCAGTTTTGCGCATAACTTCTACAATGAATAATCAGTAAGGCAGGCCCCGCCTCTTGTTATATGTTAGCTTATAGGTTCCTTTTCCACCCATTTACAAAACAGTCTGTGCACTGAATGAGCAATGGGACATTTTTTTGCAATACCTCAATGACCAACAAAAATAATTTGAACTAATTATATTTTGGACAGTTTTTGTATAAGGTTGAAAAAGTACATTTATAGCTCCATTTCAGTAACTCTGGATGTGGATGTTCAGAGATATATGGCAGTGTGTTACAAGCAACCTCTGAATGATCTACAGCCACTGTGACACAGTTCAGTTTAACACATGAATACACTTCTGTGCACATTTATCGTGCAATGAAATACCGGTTCCCCAACTTCAGGTCACCCTGTAATAACTAAACTCTCACAATTGTGCCCTAAAATGATGTCTTTGTAGTTAAACCTTTGTCTGTACTAACTGACTGGTTACGGATCACCCAGGAACTGGTGGTGGTTGGCGAAGATAGAAAATGTAACTTTAACAAGAGATAAAGATGAACTGCATATAGTGATGCAATGTATGTAGAATGAATTTACATGTAGTAACACATGGCTCTGTGTAATTCTATGTAAACCAGAAAAGATCTAAAAATCACTACTGGGGACAAATAGGTGCAGAGAAATAAGGTACTGTAACCTCCAGCATCCACCATAACGTTACAGATGTCTGTAGATTGCAGCACCTACTTCTCTGTAGCCGCAATATGTTAGACAGGCAGCATCCGCACAAACGTGGCTCGCTCTATCTTACAGGTCTATGTATACACGTCAGACATGACAGAAAACGTTCCAGTGGTTTACCCTTTGCACACCTCTCACTGCGACACATGTGCAGGGGCCAGGGGACACCCAACAGAAGCAGCCACCAAGACTCACCACCAACATAACTATAGTTCCCCCACTATGGGAACAAACAGCCCCCTCCCCAATCCAATGACCTGCAGGACACATTTCAGAGATAGAGCACTGACTTGCTAAGGGTCCATGTTGGCTACCTCAGCCGCAGTATTGGTTTTTATTTTGGCTTTTTTCTATGAAAAAAAATTGTATTTTGTATTGCTCTCTGTATAAATGTTTAATGCAAATGTTAAGTATATATATTTCTTTGCATGATGCAGTGCCCTAACCATTATGTGTCCCCCTTTGTATAAATGCATAGACGTGTTCTTGTGTCTATATGGTAATAAATAAAGATGATTTTACATCGACATGCGTTTGTGATGAGAAACGTATGTGCATCTGGACCTTGGAATAGCGCAATAAATACATACAACACATGTACAGTTACCGGTCGCTGTCACCTGTGACAGATACAGACAACACATGTACAGTTACCGGTCGCTGTCACCTGTGACAGATACAGACAACACATGTACAGTTACCGGTCGCTGTCACCTGTGACAGATACAGACAACACATGTACAGTTACCGGTCGCTGTCACCTGTGACAGATACAGACAACACATGTACAGTTACCGGTCGCTGTCACCTGTGACAGATACAGACAACACATGTACAGTTACCGGTCGCTGTCACCTGTGACAGATACAGACAACACATGTACAGTTACCGGTCGCTGTCACCTGTGACAGATACATACAACACATGTACAGTTACCGGACGCTGAGACCTGTGACAGATACAGACAACACATGTACAATTACCGGTCGCTGAGACCTGCGACAGATACATACAACACACGTGTACAATTACCGGTCGCTGAGACCTGCGACAGATACATACAACACACGTGTACAATTACCGGTCGCTGAGACCTGCGACAGATACATACAACACACGTGTACAGTTACCGGACGCTGACACCTGCGACAGATACATACAACACACGTGTACAATTACCGGTCGCTGAGACCTGCGACAGATACATACAACACACGTGTACAATTACCGGTCGCTGAGACCTGCGACAGATACATACAACACACGTGTACAGTTACCGGACACTGACACTTGCGACAGATACATACAACACATGTACAGTTACCGGATGCTGAGACCTGTGACAGATACATACAACACATGTACAGTTACCGGTCACCATAACCTGCGACAGATACATACAACACATGTACAGTTACCGGACGCTGACACCTGCGACAGATACATACAACACATGTACAGTTACCGGACGCTGACACCTGCGACAGATACATACAACACATGTACAGTTACCGGACGTTGACACCTGCGACAGATACAGACAACACATGTACAGTTACCGGTCGCTGACACCTGTGACAGATACATACAACACATGTACAGTTACCGGTCGCTGACACCTGTGACAGATACATACAACACATGTACAGTTACCGGACGTTGACACCTGTGACAGATACATACAACACATGTACAGTTACCGGACGCTGACACCTGTGACAGATACAGACAACACATGTACAGTTACCGGTCGCTGACACCTGTGACAGATACATACAACACATGTACAGTTACCGGACGCTGACACCTGTGACAGATACATACAACACATGTACAGTTACCGGACGCTGGGACCTGCGACAGATACAGACAACACATGTACAGTTACCGGTCGCTGACACCTGCGACACATACATACAACACATGTACAGTTACCGGACGCTGACACCTGCGACAGATACATACAACACATGTACAGTTACCGGACGATGAGACCTGTGACAGATACATACAACACACATGTACAGTTACCGGACGCTGACACCTGCGACAGATACAGACAACACATGTACAGTTACCGGTCACTGACACCTGCGACACATACATACAACACATGTACAGTTACCGGACGATGAGACCTGTGACAGATACATACAACACACATGTACAGTTACCGGACGCTGACACCTGCGACAGATACAGACAACACATGTACAGTTACCGGTCGCTGACACCTGCGACAGATACATACAACACATGTACAGTTACCGGTCGCTGACACCTGCGACAGATACAGACAACACATGTACAGTTACCGGACGCTGACACCTGTGACAGATACAGACAACACATGTACAGTTACCGGTCGCTGACACCTGTGACAGATACATACAACACATGTACAGTTACCGGTCGCTGACACCTGTGACAGATACAGACAACACATGTACAGTTACCGGTCGCTGACACCTGTGACAGATACATACAACACATGTACAGTTACCGGACGCTGACACCTGTGACAGATACATACAACACATGTACAGTTACCGGACGCTGACACCTGCGACAGATATAGACAACACATGTACAGTTACCGGTCGCTGACACCTGCGACAGATACATACAACACATGTACAGTTACCGGTCGCTGACACCTGTGACAGATACAGACAACACATGTACAGTTACCGGTCGCTGACACCTGTGACAGATACATACAACACATGTACAGTTACCGGACGCTGACACCTGTGACAGATACATACAACACATGTACAGTTACCGGACGCTGGGACCTGCGACAGATACAGACAACACATGTACAGTTACCGGTCGCTGACACCTGCGACACATACATACAACACATGTACAGTTACCGGACGCTGACACCTGCGACAGATACATACAACACATGTACAGTTACCGGTCGCTGACACCTGCGACAGATACAGACAACACATGTACAGTTACCGGACGCTGATACCTGCGACAGATACATACAACACATGTACAGTTACCGGTCGCTGACACCTGTGACAGATACATACAACACATGTACAGTTACCGGACGCTGGGACCTGCGACAGATACAGACAACACATGTACAGTTACCGGTCGCTGACACCTGTGACAGATACATACAACACATGTACAGTTACCGGTCGCTGACACCTGTGACAGATACAGACAACACATGTACAGTTACCGGACGATGAGACCTGTGACAGATACATACAACACATGTACAGTTACCGGACGATGAGACCTGTGACAGATACATACAACACACATGTACAGTTACCGGACGCTGACACCTGCGACAGATACAGACAACACATGTACAGTTACCGGTCACTGACACCTGCGACACATACATACAACACATGTACAGTTACCGGACGATGAGACCTGTGACAGATACATACAACACACATGTACAGTTACCGGACGCTGACACCTGCGACAGATACAGACAACACATGTACAGTTACCGGTCACTGACACCTGCGACACATACATACAACACATGTACAGTTACCGGACGATGAGACCTGTGACAGATACATACAACACACATGTACAGTTACCGGACGCTGACACCTGCGACAGATACAGACAACACATGTACAGTTACCGGTCGCTGACACCTGCGACAGATACATACAACACATGTACAGTTACCGGTCGCTGACACCTGCGACAGATACAGACAACACATGTACAGTTACCGGACGCTGACACCTGTGACAGATACAGACAACACATGTACAGTTACCGGACGCTGATACCTGTGACAGATACATACAACACATGTACAGTTACCGGTCGCTGACACCTGTGACAGATACAGACAACACATGTACAGTTACCGGTCGCTGACACCTGTGACAGATACATACAACACATGTACAGTTACCGGACGCTGACACCTGTGACAGATACATACAACACATGTACAGTTACCGGACGCTGACACCTGCGACAGATATAGACAACACATGTACAGTTACCGGTCGCTGACACCTGCGACAGATACATACAACACATGTACAGTTACCGGTCGCTGACACCTGTGACAGATACAGACAACACATGTACAGTTACCGGTCGCTGACACCTGTGACAGATACATACAACACATGTACAGTTACCGGACGCTGACACCTGTGACAGATACATACAACACATGTACAGTTACCGGACGCTGGGACCTGCGACAGATACAGACAACACATGTACAGTTACCGGTCGCTGACACCTGCGACACATACATACAACACATGTACAGTTACCGGACGCTGACACCTGCGACAGATACATACAACACATGTACAGTTACCGGTCGCTGACACCTGCGACAGATACAGACAACACATGTACAGTTACCGGACGCTGATACCTGCGACAGATACATACAACACATGTACAGTTACCGGTCGCTGACACCTGTGACAGATACATACAACACATGTACAGTTACCGGACGCTGGGACCTGCGACAGATACAGACAACACATGTACAGTTACCGGTCGCTGACACCTGCGACACATACATACAACACATGTACAGTTACCGGACGCTGACACCTGCGACAGATACATACAACACATGTACAGTTACCGGTCGCTGACACCTGCGACACATACATACAACACATGTACAGTTACCGGACGCTGACACCTGCGACAGATACAGACAACACATGTACAGTTACCGGACGCTGACACCTGTGACAGATACATACAACACATGTACAGTTACCGGTCGCTGACACCTGTGACAGATACATACAACACATGTACAGTTACCGGTCGCTGACACCTGTGACAGATAAAGACAACACATGTACAGTTACCGGTCGCTGAGACCTGTGACAGATACAGACAACACATGTACAGTTACCGGTCGCTGACACCTGCGACACATACATACAACACATGTAAAGTTACCGGTCGCTGACACCTGTGACAGATACATACAACACATGTACAGTTACCGGTCGCTGAGACCTGTGACAGATACAGACAACACATGTACAGTTACCGGACGCTGACACCTGTGACAGATACATACAACACATGTACAGTTACCGGACGCTGACACCTGCGACAGATACATACAACACATGTACAGTTACCGGACGCTGGGACCTGCGACAGATACATACAACACATGTACAGTTACCGGACGCTGACACCTGCGACAGATACAGACAACACATGTACAGTTACCGGTCGCTGACACCTGCGACAGATACAGACAACACATGTACAGTTACCGGTCACTGACACCTGTGACAGATACATACAACACATGTACAGTTACCGGTCACCATAACCTGCGACAGATACATACAACACATGTACAGTTACCGGACGCTGAGACCTGTGACAGATACATACAACACATGTACAGTTACCGGTCACCATAACCTGCGACAGATACATACAACACATGTACAGTTACCGGACGCTGACACCTGTGACAGATACATACAACACATGTACAGTTACCGGTCGCTGACACCTGCGACAGATACAGACAACACATGTACAGTTACCGGTCACTGACACCTGCGACACATACATACAACACATGTACAGTTACCGGACGATGAGACCTGTGACAGATACATACAACACACATGTACAGTTACCGGACGCTGACACCTGCGACAGATACAGACAACACATGTACAGTTACCGGTCGCTGACACCTGCGACAGATACATACAACACATGTACAGTTACCGGTCACTGACACCTGCGACACATACATACAACACATGTACAGTTACCGGTCGCTGACACCTGTGACAGATACAGACAACACATGTACAGTTACCGGTCGCTGACACCTGTGACAGATACATACAACACATGTACAGTTACCGGTCGCTGACACCTGTGACAGATACATACAACACATGTACAGTTACCGGACGCTGACACCTGTGACAGATACAGACAACACATGTACAGTTACCGGACGCTGGGACCTGCGACAGATACAGACAACACATGTACAGTTACCGGTCGCTGACACCTGTGACAGATACAGACAACACATGTACAGTTACCGGTCGCTGACACCTGCGACACATACATACAACACATGTACAGTTACCGGACGCTGACACCTGCGACAGATACATACAACACATGTACAGTTACCGGACGCTGGGACCTGCGACAGATACAGACAACACATGTACAGTTACCGGTCGCTGACACCTGCGACACATACATACAACACATGTACAGTTACCGGACGCTGACACCTGCGACAGATACAGACAACACATGTACAGTTACCGGACGCTGACACCTGTGACAGATACATACAACACATGTAAAGTTACCGGTCGCTGAGACCTGTGACAGATACAGACAACACATGTACAGTTACCGGACGCTGACACCTGTGACAGATACATACAACACATGTACAGTTACCGGACGCTGACACCTGCGACAGATACATACAACACATGTACAGTTACCGGTCGCTGTCACCTGTGACAGATACAGACAACACATGTACAGTTACCGGTCGCTGACACCTGTGACAGATACAGACAACACATGTACAGTTACCGGTCGCTGTCACCTGTGACAGATACATACAACACATGTACAGTTACCGGTCGCTGACACCTGTGACACATACATACAACACATGTACAGTTACCGGTTACCGGTCGCTGACACCTGCGACATATACAGACAACACATGTACAGTTACCGGTCGCTGACACCTGTGACAGATACAGACAACACATGTACAGTTACCGGTCGCTGACACCTGTGACAGATACAGACAACACATGTACAGTTACCGGTCGCTGACACCTGTGACAGATACAGACAACACATGTACAGTTACCGGTCGCTGACACCTGTGACAGATACATACAACACATGTACAGTTACCGGACGCTGACACCTGTGACAGATACAGACAACACATGTACAGTTACCGGACGCTGACACCTGTGACAGATACATACAACACATATACAGTTACCGGTCGCTGACACCTGTGACAGATACATACAACACATGTACAGTTACCGGTCGCTGACACCTGTGACAGATACAGACAACACATGTACAGTTACCGGACGCTGACACCTGCGACAGATACAGACAACACATGTACAGTTACCGGTCGCTGACACCTGCGACAGATACATACAACACATGTACAGTTACCGGTCGCTGACACCTGTGACAGATACATACAACACATGTACAGTTACCGGTCGCTGACACCTGTGACAGATACAGACAACACATGTACAGTTACCGGTCGCTGACACCTGCGACAGATACATACAACACATGTACAGTTACCGGACGCTGACACCTGCGACAGATACATACAACACATGTACAGTTACCGGACGCTGTCACCTGCGACACATACATACAACACATGTACAGTTACCGGTCGCTGACACCTGCGACAGATACAGACAACACATGTACAGTTACCGGTCGCTGACACCTGTGACAGATACATACAACACATGTACAGTTACCGGTCGCTGACACCTGTGACAGATACATACAACACATGTACAGTTACCGGTCGCTGACACCTGCGACAGATACATACAACACATGTACAGTTACCGGACGCTGACACCTGTGACAGATACATACAACACATGTACAGTTACCGGACGCTGACACCTGTGACAGATACAGACAACACATGTACAGTTACCGGACGCTGACACCTGTGACAGATACATACAACACATGTACAGTTACCGGACGCTGACACCTGCGACAGATACATACAACACATGTACAGTTACCGGACGCTGACACCTGTGACAGATACATACAACACATGTACAGTTACCGGACGCTGATACCTGCGACAGATACAGACAACACATGTACAGTTACCGGTCGCTGACACCTGCGACAGATACATACAACACATGTACAGTTACCGGACGCTGACACCTGCGACAGATACATACAACACATGTACAGTTACCGGACGCTGACACCTGTGACAGATACATACAACACATGTACAGTTACCGGTCGCTGACACCTGTGACAGATACAGACAACACATGTACAGTTACCGGTCGCTGACACCTGTGACAGATACAGACAACACATGTACAGTTACCGGACGCTGTCACCTGTGACAGATACATACAACACATGTACAGTTACCGGTCGCTGACACCTGTGACAGATACATACAACACATGTACAGTTACCGGTCGCTGACACCTGTGACAGATACATACAACACATGTACAGTTACCGGTCGCTGACACCTGTGACAGATACAGACAACACATGTACAGTTACCGGACGATGAGACCTGTGACAGATACATACAACACATGTACAGTTACCGGTCGCTGACACCTGTGACAGATACATACAACACATGTACAGTTACCGGTCGCTGACACCTGTGACAGATACATACAACACATGTACAGTTACCGGTCGCTGACACCTGCGACAGATACAGACAACACATGTACAGTTACCGGACGCTGAGACCTGCGACAGATACAGACAACACATGTACAGTTACCGGACGCTGAGACCTGCGACAGATACAGACAACACATGTACAGTTACCGGTCGCTGACACCTGTGACAGATACAGACAACACATGTACAGTTACCGGTCGCTGACACCTGTGACAGATACATACAACACATGTACAGTTACCGGTCGCTGACACCTGTGACAGATACAGACAACACATGTACAGTTACCGGTCGCTGACACCTGTGACAGATACATACAACACATGTACAGTTACCGGTCGCTGACACCTGTGACAGATACAGACAACACATGTACAGTTACCGGTCGCTGACACCTGTGACAGATACAGACAACACATGTACAGTTACCGGTCGCTGACACCTGTGACAGATACATACAACACATGTACAGTTACCGGTCGCTGACACCTGTGACAGATACAGACAACACATGTACAGTTACCGGTCGCTGACACCTGTGACAGATACATACAACACATGTACAGTTACCGGTCGCTGACACCTGTGACAGATACAGACAACACATGTACAGTTACCGGTCGCTGACACCTGTGACAGATACAGACAACACATGTACAGTTACCGGTCGCTGACACCTGTGACAGATACATACAACACATGTACAGTTACCGGTCGCTGACACCTGCGACAGATACATACAACACATGTACAGTTACCGGTCGCTGACACCTGCGACAGATACATACAACACATGTACAGTTACCGGTCGCTGACACCTGTGACAGATACATACAACACATGTACAGTTACCGGTCGCTGACACCTGCGACAGATACATACAACACATGTACAGTTACCGGTCGCTGACACCTGTGACAGATACATACAACACATGTACAGTTACCGGTCGCTGACACCTGTGACAGATACATACAACACATGTACAGTTACCGGACGCTGACACCTGCGACAGATACAGACAACACATGTACAGTTACCGGACGCTGACACCTGCGACAGATACAGACAACACATGTACAGTTACCGGTCGCTGTCACCTGTGACAGATACATACAACACATGTACAGTTACCGGTCGCTGACACCTGTGACAGATACAGACAACACATGTACAGTTACCGGTCGCTGACACCTGTGACAGATACATACAACACATGTACAGTTACCGGTCGCTGACACCTGTGACAGATACATACAACACATGTACAGTTACCGGACGCTGACACCTGCGACAGATACAGACAACACATGTACAGTTACCGGACGTTGACACCTGCGACAGATACAGACAACACATGTACAGTTACCGGTCGCTGACACCTGTGACAGATACAGACAACACATGTACAGTTACCGGTCGCTGACACCTGTGACAGATACATACAACACATGTACAGTTACCGGTCGCTGACACCTGCGACAGATACAGACAACACATGTACAGTTACCGGACGTTGACACCTGTGACAGATACAGACAACACATGTACAGTTACCGGTCGCTGACACCTGTGACAGATACATACAACACATGTACAGTTACCGGTCGCTGACACCTGTGACAGATACAGACAACACATGTACAGTTACCGGACGTTGACACCTGCGACAGATACAGACAACACATGTACAGTTACCGGACGTTGACACCTGCGACAGATACAGACAACACATGTACAGTTACCGGTCGCTGACACCTGTGACAGATACATACAACACATGTACAGTTACCGGACGTTGACACCTGCGACAGATACATACAACACATGTACAGTTACCGGACGCTGACACCTGCGACAGATACATACAACACATGTACAATTACCGGACGCTGAGACCTGCGACAGATACATACAACACACGTGTACAATTACCGGTCGCTGAGACCTGCGACAGATACATACAACACACGTGTACAATTACCGGTCGCTGAGACCTGCGACAGATACATACAACACACGTGTACAGTTACCGGACGCTGACACCTGCGACAGATACATACAACACACGTGTACAATTACCGGTCGCTGAGACCTGCGACAGATACATACAACACACGTGTACAATTACCGGTCGCTGAGACCTGCGACAGATACATACAACACACGTGTACAGTTACCGGACACTGACACTTGCGACAGATACATACAACACATGTACAGTTACCGGATGCTGAGACCTGTGACAGATACATACAACACATGTACAGTTACCGGTCACCATAACCTGCGACAGATACATACAACACATGTACAGTTACCGGACGCTGACACCTGCGACAGATACATACAACACATGTACAGTTACCGGACGCTGAGACCGGTGACAGATACATACAACACATGTACAGTTACCGGTCACCATAACCTGCGACAGATACATACAACACATGTACAGTTACCGGACGCTGAGACCTGTGACAGATACATACAACACATGTACAGTTACCGGTCGCTGACACCTGCGACAGATACAGACAACACATGTACAGTTACCGGTCACTGACACCTGCGACACATACATACAACACATGTACAGTTACCGGACGATGAGACCTGTGACAGATACATACAACACACATGTACAGTTACCGGACGCTGACACCTGTGACAGATACATACAACACATGTACAGTTACCGGTCGCTGACACCTGCGACAGATACATACAACACATGTACAGTTACCGGTCGCTGACACCTGTGACAGATACAGACAACACATGTACAGTTACCGGTCGCTGACACCTGTGACAGATACATACAACACATGTACAGTTACCGGTCGCTGTCACCTGCGACAGATACATACAACACATGTACAGTTACCGGTCGCTGACACCTGCGACAGATACATACAACACATGTACAGTTACCGGTCGCTGACACCTGCGACAGATACATACAACACATGTACAGTTACCGGTCGCTGACACCTGCGACAGATACATACAACACATGTACAGTTACCGGACGCTGATACCTGTGACAGATACATACAACACATGTACAGTTACCGGACGCTGACACCTGTGACAGATACAGACAACACATGTACAGTTACCGGACGCTGATACCTGTGACAGATACATACAACACATGTACAGTTACCGGTCGCTGACACCTGTGACAGATACATACAACACATGTACAGTTACCGGTCGCTGACACCTGTGACAGATACATACAACACATGTACAGTTACCGGTCGCTGACACCTGTGACAGATACAGACAACACATGTACAGTTACCGGTCGCTGACACCTGCGACAGATACATACAACACATGTACAGTTACCGGTCACTGACACCTGCGACACATACATACAACACATGTACAGTTACCGGTCGCTGACACCTGTGACAGATACATACAACACATGTACAGTTACCGGACGCTGACACCTGTGACAGATACATACAACACATGTACAGTTACCGGTCACTGACACCTGCGACACATACATACAACACATGTACAGTTACCGGACGCTGACACCTGCGACAGATACATACAACACACATGTACAGTTACCGGACGCTGACACCTGCGACAGATACAGACAACACATGTACAGTTACCGGTCGCTGACACCTGCGACAGATACAGACAACACATGTACAGTTACCGGTCGCTGACACCTGCGACAGATACAGACAACACATGTACAGTTACCGGTCGCTGACACCTGTGACAGATACATACAACACATGTACAGTTACCGGTCGCTGACACCTGCGACAGATACAGACAACACATGTACAGTTACCGGACGATGAGACCTGTGACAGATACATACAACACACATGTACAGTTACCGGACGCTGACACCTGCGACAGATACAGACAACACATGTACAGTTACCGGTCGCTGACACCTGCGACAGATACAGACAACACATGTACAGTTACCGGACGCTGACACCTGCGACAGATACAGACAACACATGTACAGTTACCGGTCGCTGACACCTGTGACAGATACATACAACACACATGTACAGTTACCGGTCGCTGACACCTGCGACAGATACAGACAACACATGTACAGTTACCGGTCGCTGACACCTGTGACAGATACATACAACACATGTACAGTTACCGGTCGCTGACACCTGCGACAGATACAGACAACACATGTACAGTTACCGGTCGCTGACACCTGCGACAGATACATACAACACATGTACAGTTACCGGACGATGAGACCTGCGACAGATACATACAACACACATGTACAGTTACCGGACGCTGACACCTGTGACAGATACATACAACACATGTACAGTTACCGGTCGCTGACACCTGTGACAGATACAGACAACACATGTACAGTTACCGGTCGCTGACACCTGTGACAGATACAGACAACACATGTACAGTTACCGGTCGCTGACACCTGTGACAGATACATACAACACATGTACAGTTACCGGTCGCTGACACCTGTGACAGATACATACAACACATGTACAGTTACCGGTCGCTGACACCTGCGACAGATACAGACAACACATGTACAGTTACCGGTCGCTGACACCTGTGACAGATACATACAACACATGTACAGTTACCGGACGATGAGACCTGTGACAGATACATACAACACACATGTACAGTTACCGGACGCTGACACCTGCGACAGATACATACAACACATGTACAGTTACCGGTCGCTGACACCTGCGACAGATACAGACAACACATGTACAGTTACCGGTCGCTGACACCTGCGACAGATACATACAACACATGTACAGTTACCGGTCGCTGACACCTGTGACAGATACAGACAACACATGTACAGTTACCGGTCGCTGACACCTGCGACAGATACATACAACACATGTACAGTTACCGGACGCTGACACCTGTGACAGATACATACAACACATGTACAGTTACCGGTCGCTGACACCTGCGACAGATACAGACAACACATGTACAGTTACCGGTCGCTGACACCTGCGACAGATACATACAACACATGTACAGTTACCGGTCGCTGACACCTGTGACAGATACATACAACACATGTACAGTTACCGGTCGCTGACACCTGCGACAGATACAGACAACACATGTACAGTTACCGGTCGCTGACACCTGCGACAGATACATACAACACATGTACAGTTACCGGACGATGAGACCTGCGACAGATACATACAACACACATGTACAGTTACCGGACGCTGACACCTGTGACAGATACATACAACACATGTACAGTTACCGGTCGCTGACACCTGTGACAGATACAGACAACACATGTACAGTTACCGGTCGCTGACACCTGTGACAGATACAGACAACACATGTACAGTTACCGGTCGCTGACACCTGTGACAGATACATACAACACATGTACAGTTACCGGTCGCTGACACCTGTGACAGATACATACAACACATGTACAGTTACCGGTCGCTGACACCTGCGACAGATACATACAACACATGTACAGTTACCGGTCGCTGACACCTGTGACAGATACAGACAACACATGTACAGTTACCGGTCGCTGACACCTGTGACAGATACATACAACACATGTACAGTTACCGGTCGCTGACACCTGTGACAGATACATACAACACATGTACAGTTACCGGACGCTGATACCTGCGACAGATACAGACAACACATGTACAGTTACCGGTCGCTGACACCTGCGACAGATACATACAACACATGTACAGTTACCGGTCGCTGACACCTGTGACAGATACAGACAACACATGTACAGTTACCGGTCGCTGACACCTGTGACAGATACATACAACACATGTACAGTTACCGGTCGCTGACACCTGTGACAGATACATACAACACATGTACAGTTACCGGACGCTGACACCTGTGACAGATACAGACAACACATGTACAGTTACCGGACGCTGGGACCTGCGACAGATACAGACAACACATGTACAGTTACCGGACGCTGACACCTGTGACAGATACAGACAACACATGTACAGTTACCGGTCGCTGACACCTGCGACACATACATACAACACATGTACAGTTACCGGACGCTGACACCTGCGACAGATACATACAACACATGTACAGTTACCGGACGCTGGGACCTGCGACAGATACAGACAACACATGTACAGTTACCGGTCGCTGACACCTGCGACACATACATACAACACATGTACAGTTACCGGACGCTGACACCTGCGACAGATACAGACAACACATGTACAGTTACCGGACGCTGACACCTGCGACAGATACATACAACACATGTACAGTTACCGGTCGCTGACACCTGTGACAGATAAAGACAACACATGTACAGTTACCGGTCGCTGACACCTGCGACAGATACAGACAACACATGTACAGTTACCGGTCGCTGACACCTGCGACACATACATACAACACATGTAAAGTTACCGGTCGCTGAGACCTGTGACAGATACAGACAACACATGTACAGTTACCGGACGCTGACACCTGTGACAGATACATACAACACATGTACAGTTACCGGACGCTGACACCTGCGACAGATACATACAACACATGTACAGTTACCGGTCGCTGTCACCTGTGACAGATACAGACAACACATGTACAGTTACCGGTCGCTGACACCTGTGACAGATACAGACAACACATGTACAGTTACCGGTCGCTGTCACCTGTGACAGATACATACAACACATGTACAGTTACCGGTCGCTGACACCTGTGACACATACATACAACACATGTACAGTTACCGGTTACCGGTCGCTGACACCTGCGACATATACAGACAACACATGTACAGTTACCGGTCGCTGACACCTGTGACAGATACAGACAACACATGTACAGTTACCGGTCGCTGACACCTGTGACAGATACAGACAACACATGTACAGTTACCGGTCGCTGACACCTGTGACAGATACAGACAACACATGTACAGTTACCGGTCGCTGACACCTGTGACAGATACATACAACACATGTACAGTTACCGGACGCTGACACCTGTGACAGATACAGACAACACATGTACAGTTACCGGACGCTGACACCTGTGACAGATACATACAACACATATACAGTTACCGGTCGCTGACACCTGTGACAGATACATACAACACATGTACAGTTACCGGTCGCTGACACCTGTGACAGATACAGACAACACATGTACAGTTACCGGACGCTGACACCTGCGACAGATACAGACAACACATGTACAGTTACCGGTCGCTGACACCTGCGACAGATACATACAACACATGTACAGTTACCGGTCGCTGACACCTGCGACAGATACATACAACACATGTACAGTTACCGGTCGCTGACACCTGTGACAGATACAGACAACACATGTACAGTTACCGGTCGCTGACACCTGCGACAGATACATACAACACATGTACAGTTACCGGACGCTGACACCTGCGACAGATACATACAACACATGTACAGTTACCGGACGCTGTCACCTGCGACACATACATACAACACATGTACAGTTACCGGTCGCTGACACCTGCGACAGATACAGACAACACATGTACAGTTACCGGTCGCTGACACCTGTGACAGATACATACAACACATGTACAGTTACCGGTCGCTGACACCTGTGACAGATACATACAACACATGTACAGTTACCGGTCGCTGACACCTGCGACAGATACATACAACACATGTACAGTTACCGGTCGCTGACACCTGCGACAGATACAGACAACACATGTACAGTTACCGGACGATGAGACCTGCGACAGATACATACAACACATGTACAGTTACCGGTCGCTGACACCTGTGACAGATACATACAACACATGTACAGTTACCGGACGCTGACACCTGCGACAGATACATACAACACATGTACAGTTACCGGACGCTGACACCTGTGACAGATACATACAACACATGTACAGTTACCGGTCGCTGACACCTGTGACAGATACAGACAACACATGTACAGTTACCGGTCGCTGACACCTGTGACAGATACAGACAACACATGTACAGTTACCGGTCGCTGACACCTGTGACAGATACATACAACACATGTACAGTTACCGGTCGCTGACACCTGCGACAGATACAGACAACACATGTACAGTTACCGGTCGCTGACACCTGCGACAGATACAGACAACACATGTACAGTTACCGGACGCTGAGACCTGCGACAGATACAGACAACACATGTACAGTTACCGGACGCTGAGACCTGCGACAGATACAGACAACACATGTACAGTTACCGGTCGCTGACACCTGTGACAGATACAGACAACACATGTACAGTTACCGGTCGCTGACACCTGTGACAGATACATACAACACATGTACAGTTACCGGTCGCTGACACCTGTGACAGATACATACAACACATGTACAGTTACCGGTCGCTGACACCTGTGACAGATACATACAACACATGTACAGTTACCGGTCGCTGACACCTGTGACAGATACAGACAACACATGTACAGTTACCGGTCGCTGACACCTGTGACAGATACAGACAACACATGTACAGTTACCGGTCGCTGACACCTGTGACAGATACAGACAACACATGTACAGTTACCGGTCGCTGACACCTGTGACAGATACATACAACACATGTACAGTTACCGGTCGCTGACACCTGTGACAGATACAGACAACACATGTACAGTTACCGGTCGCTGACACCTGTGACAGATACATACAACACATGTACAGTTACCGGTCACTGACACCTGTGACAGATACAGACAACACATGTACAGTTACCGGTCGCTGACACCTGTGACAGATACAGACAACACATGTACAGTTACCGGTCGCTGACACCTGTGACAGATACATACAACACATGTACAGTTACCGGTCGCTGACACCTGCGACAGATACATACAACACATGTACAGTTACCGGTCGCTGACACCTGCGACAGATACATACAACACATGTACAGTTACCGGTCGCTGACACCTGCGACAGATACATACAACACATGTACAGTTACCGGTCGCTGACACCTGTGACAGATACATACAACACATGTACAGTTACCGGTCGCTGACACCTGTGACAGATACATACAACACATGTACAGTTACCGGACGCTGACACCTGCGACAGATACAGACAACACATGTACAGTTACCGGACGCTGACACCTGCGACAGATACAGACAACACATGTACAGTTACCGGTCGCTGTCACCTGTGACAGATACATACAACACATGTACAGTTACCGGTCGCTGACACCTGTGACAGATACAGACAACACATGTACAGTTACCGGTCGCTGACACCTGTGACAGATACATACAACACATGTACAGTTACCGGTCGCTGACACCTGTGACAGATACATACAACACATGTACAGTTACCGGACGCTGACACCTGCGACAGATACAGACAACACATGTACAGTTACCGGACGTTGACACCTGCGACAGATACAGACAACACATGTACAGTTACCGGTCGCTGACACCTGTGACAGATACAGACAACACATGTACAGTTACCGGTCGCTGACACCTGTGACAGATACATACAACACATGTACAGTTACCGGTCGCTGACACCTGCGACAGATACAGACAACACATGTACAGTTACCGGACGTTGACACCTGTGACAGATACAGACAACACATGTACAGTTACCGGTCGCTGACACCTGTGACAGATACATACAACACATGTACAGTTACCGGTCGCTGACACCTGTGACAGATACATACAACACATGTACAGTTACCGGACGCTGACACCTGTGACAGATACAGACAACACATGTACAGTTACCGGACGCTGATACCTGTGACAGATACATACAACACATGTACAGTTACCGGTCGCTGACACCTGTGACAGATACATACAACACATGTACAGTTACCGGTCGCTGACACCTGTGACAGATACATACAACACATGTACAGTTACCGGTCGCTGACACCTGTGACAGATACAGACAACACATGTACAGTTACCGGTCGCTGACACCTGCGACAGATACATACAACACATGTACAGTTACCGGTCACTGACACCTGCGACACATACATACAACACATGTACAGTTACCGGTCGCTGACACCTGTGACAGATACATACAACACATGTACAGTTACCGGACGCTGACACCTGTGACAGATACATACAACACATGTACAGTTACCGGTCACTGACACCTGCGACACATACATACAACACATGTACAGTTACCGGACGCTGACACCTGCGACAGATACATACAACACACATGTACAGTTACCGGACGCTGACACCTGCGACAGATACAGACAACACATGTACAGTTACCGGTCGCTGACACCTGCGACAGATACAGACAACACATGTACAGTTACCGGTCGCTGACACCTGCGACAGATACAGACAACACATGTACAGTTACCGGTCGCTGACACCTGTGACAGATACATACAACACATGTACAGTTACCGGTCGCTGACACCTGCGACAGATACAGACAACACATGTACAGTTACCGGACGATGAGACCTGTGACAGATACATACAACACACATGTACAGTTACCGGACGCTGACACCTGCGACAGATACAGACAACACATGTACAGTTACCGGTCGCTGACACCTGCGACAGATACAGACAACACATGTACAGTTACCGGACGCTGACACCTGCGACAGATACAGACAACACATGTACAGTTACCGGTCGCTGACACCTGTGACAGATACATACAACACACATGTACAGTTACCGGTCGCTGACACCTGCGACAGATACAGACAACACATGTACAGTTACCGGTCGCTGACACCTGTGACAGATACATACAACACATGTACAGTTACCGGTCGCTGACACCTGCGACAGATACATACAACACATGTACAGTTACCGGTCGCTGACACCTGCGACAGATACAGACAACACATGTACAGTTACCGGACGATGAGACCTGCGACAGATACATACAACACATGTACAGTTACCGGTCGCTGACACCTGTGACAGATACATACAACACATGTACAGTTACCGGACGCTGACACCTGCGACAGATACATACAACACATGTACAGTTACCGGACGCTGACACCTGTGACAGATACATACAACACATGTACAGTTACCGGTCGCTGACACCTGTGACAGATACAGACAACACATGTACAGTTACCGGTCGCTGACACCTGTGACAGATACAGACAACACATGTACAGTTACCGGTCGCTGACACCTGTGACAGATACATACAACACATGTACAGTTACCGGTCGCTGACACCTGTGACAGATACATACAACACATGTACAGTTACCGGTCGCTGACACCTGCGACAGATACAGACAACACATGTACAGTTACCGGTCGCTGACACCTGTGACAGATACATACAACACATGTACAGTTACCGGACGCTGACACCTGCGACAGATACATACAACACATGTACAGTTACCGGACGATGAGACCTGTGACAGATACATACAACACACATGTACAGTTACCGGACGCTGACACCTGCGACAGATACATACAACACATGTACAGTTACCGGTCGCTGACACCTGCGACAGATACAGACAACACATGTACAGTTACCGGTCGCTGACACCTGCGACAGATACATACAACACATGTACAGTTACCGGTCGCTGACACCTGCGACAGATACAGACAACACATGTACAGTTACCGGTCGCTGACACCTGTGACAGATACAGACAACACATGTACAGTTACCGGTCGCTGACACCTGCGACAGATACAGACAACACATGTACAGTTACCGGTCGCTGACACCTGTGACAGATACAGACAACACATGTACAGTTACCGGTCGCTGACACCTGTGACAGATACAGACAACACATGTACAGTTACCGGTCGCTGACACCTGTGACAGATACATACAACACATGTACAGTTACCGGACGCTGACACCTGTGACAGATACAGACAACACATGTACAGTTACCGGACGCTGACACCTGTGACAGATACATACAACACATATACAGTTACCGGTCGCTGACACCTGTGACAGATACATACAACACATGTACAGTTACCGGTCGCTGACACCTGTGACAGATACATACAACACATGTACAGTTACCGGTCGCTGACACCTGTGACAGATACAGACAACACATGTACAGTTACCGGTCGCTGACACCTGTGACAGATACAGACAACACATGTACAGTTACCGGTCGCTGACACCTGTGACAGATACATACAACACATGTACAGTTACCGGTCGCTGACACCTGTGACAGATACATACAACACATGTACAGTTACCGGTCGCTGACACCTGCGACAGATACAGACAACACATGTACAGTTACCGGTCGCTGACACCTGTGACAGATACATACAACACATGTACAGTTACCGGACGATGAGACCTGTGACAGATACATACAACACACATGTACAGTTACCGGACGCTGACACCTGCGACAGATACATACAACACATGTACAGTTACCGGTCGCTGACACCTGCGACAGATACAGACAACACATGTACAGTTACCGGTCGCTGACACCTGCGACAGATACATACAACACATGTACAGTTACCGGTCGCTGACACCTGCGACAGATACAGACAACACATGTACAGTTACCGGTCGCTGACACCTGTGACAGATACAGACAACACATGTACAGTTACCGGACGCTGATACCTGCGACAGATACAGACAACACATGTACAGTTACCGGTCGCTGACACCTGTGACAGATACATACAACACATGTACAGTTACCGGTCGCTGACACCTGCGACAGATACAGACAACACATGTACAGTTACCGGTCGCTGACACCTGTGACAGATACAGACAACACATGTACAGTTACCGGTCGCTGACACCTGTGACAGATACATACAACACATGTACAGTTACCGGTCGCTGACACCTGTGACAGATACATACAACACATGTACAGTTACCGGACGCTGATACCTGCGACAGATACAGACAACACATGTACAGTTACCGGTCGCTGACACCTGTGACAGATACATACAACACATGTACAGTTACCGGTCGCTGACACCTGTGACAGATACAGACAACACATGTACAGTTACCGGTCGCTGACACCTGTGACAGATACATACAACACATGTACAGTTACCGGTCGCTGACACCTGTGACAGATACATACAACACATGTACAGTTACCGGACGCTGACACCTGTGACAGATACAGACAACACATGTACAGTTACCGGTCGCTGGGACCTGCGACAGATACAGACAACACATGTACAGTTACCGGACGCTGACACCTGTGACAGATACAGACAACACATGTACAGTTACCGGTCGCTGACACCTGCGACACATACATACAACACATGTACAGTTACCGGACGCTGACACCTGCGACAGATACATACAACACATGTACAGTTACCGGACGCTGGGACCTGCGACAGATACAGACAACACATGTACAGTTACCGGTCGCTGACACCTGCGACACATACATACAACACATGTACAGTTACCGGACGCTGACACCTGCGACAGATACAGACAACACATGTACAGTTACCGGACGCTGACACCTGTGACAGATACATACAACACATGTACAGTTACCGGTCGCTGACACCTGTGACAGATAAAGACAACACATGTACAGTTACCGGTCGCTGACACCTGCGACAGATACAGACAACACATGTACAGTTACCGGTCGCTGACACCTGCGACACATACATACAACACATGTAAAGTTACCGGTCGCTGAGACCTGCGACAGATACAGACAACACATGTACAGTTACCGGACGCTGACACCTGTGACAGATACATACAACACATGTACAGTTACCGGACGCTGACACCTGCGACAGATACATACAACACATGTACAGTTACCGGTCGCTGTCACCTGTGACAGATACAGACAACACATGTACAGTTACCGGTCGCTGACACCTGTGACAGATACAGACAACACATGTACAGTTACCGGTCGCTGTCACCTGTGACAGATACATACAACACATGTACAGTTACCGGTCGCTGACACCTGTGACACATACATACAACACATGTACAGTTACCGGTTACCGGTCGCTGACACCTGCGACATATACAGACAACACATGTACAGTTACCGGTCGCTGACACCTGCGACATATACAGACAACACATGTACAGTTACCGGTCGCTGACACCTGTGACAGATACAGACAACACATGTACAGTTACCGGTCGCTGACACCTGTGACAGATACAGACAACACATGTACAGTTACCGGTCGCTGACACCTGTGACAGATACATACAACACATGTACAGTTACCGGACGCTGACACCTGTGACAGATACAGACAACACATGTACAGTTACCGGACGCTGACACCTGTGACAGATACATACAACACATATACAGTTACCGGTCGCTGACACCTGTGACAGATACATACAACACATGTACAGTTACCGGTCGCTGACACCTGTGACAGATACAGACAACACATGTACAGTTACCGGACGCTGACACCTGCGACAGATACAGACAACACATGTACAGTTACCGGTCGCTGACACCTGCGACAGATACATACAACACATGTACAGTTACCGGTCGCTGACACCTGTGACAGATACATACAACACATGTACAGTTACCGGTCGCTGACACCTGTGACAGATACAGACAACACATGTACAGTTACCGGTCGCTGACACCTGCGACAGATACATACAACACATGTACAGTTACCGGACGCTGACACCTGCGACAGATACATACAACACATGTACAGTTACCGGACGCTGTCACCTGCGACACATACATACAACACATGTACAGTTACCGGTCGCTGACACCTGCGACAGATACAGACAACACATGTACAGTTACCGGTCGCTGACACCTGTGACAGATACATACAACACATGTACAGTTACCGGTCGCTGACACCTGTGACAGATACATACAACACATGTACAGTTACCGGTCGCTGACACCTGCGACAGATACATACAACACATGTACAGTTACCGGACGCTGACACCTGTGACAGATACATACAACACATGTACAGTTACCGGACGCTGACACCTGTGACAGATACAGACAACACATGTACAGTTACCGGTCGCTGACACCTGTGACAGATACATACAACACATGTACAGTTACCGGTCGCTGACACCTGTGACAGATACAGACAACACATGTACAGTTACCGGACGCTGTCACCTGTGACAGATACATACAACACATGTACAGTTACCGGTCGCTGACACCTGTGACAGATACATACAACACATGTACAGTTACCGGTCGCTGACACCTGTGACAGATACATACAACACATGTACAGTTACCGGTCGCTGACACCTGTGACAGATACAGACAACACATGTACAGTTACCGGACGATGAGACCTGTGACAGATACATACAACACATGTACAGTTACCGGTCGCTGACACCTGTGACAGATACATACAACACATGTACAGTTACCGGTCGCTGACACCTGCGACAGATACATACAACACATGTACAGTTACCGGTCGCTGACACCTGCGACAGATACAGACAACACATGTACAGTTACCGGACGCTGAGACCTGCGACAGATACAGACAACACATGTACAGTTACCGGACGCTGAGACCTGCGACAGATACAGACAACACATGTACAGTTACCGGTCGCTGACACCTGTGACAGATACAGACAACACATGTACAGTTACCGGTCGCTGACACCTGTGACAGATACATACAACACATGTACAGTTACCGGTCGCTGACACCTGTGACAGATACATACAACACATGTACAGTTACCGGTCGCTGACACCTGTGACAGATACAGACAACACATGTACAGTTACCGGTCGCTGACACCTGTGACAGATACATACAACACATGTACAGTTACCGGTCGCTGACACCTGTGACAGATACAGACAACACATGTACAGTTACCGGTCGCTGACACCTGTGACAGATACAGACAACACATGTACAGTTACCGGTCGCTGACACCTGTGACAGATACATACAACACATGTACAGTTACCGGTCGCTGACACCTGTGACAGATACAGACAACACATGTACAGTTACCGGTCGCTGACACCTGTGACAGATACATACAACACATGTACAGTTACCGGTCACTGACACCTGTGACAGATACAGACAACACATGTACAGTTACCGGTCGCTGACACCTGTGACAGATACAGACAACACATGTACAGTTACCGGTCGCTGACACCTGTGACAGATACATACAACACATGTACAGTTACCGGTCGCTGACACCTGCGACAGATACATACAACACATGTACAGTTACCGGTCGCTGACACCTGTGACAGATACATACAACACATGTACAGTTACCGGTCGCTGACACCTGCGACAGATACATACAACACATGTACAGTTACCGGTCGCTGACACCTGTGACAGATACATACAACACATGTACAGTTACCGGTCGCTGACACCTGTGACAGATACATACAACACATGTACAGTTACCGGACGCTGACACCTGCGACAGATACAGACAACACATGTACAGTTACCGGACGCTGACACCTGCGACAGATACAGACAACACATGTACAGTTACCGGTCGCTGTCACCTGTGACAGATACATACAACACATGTACAGTTACCGGTCGCTGACACCTGTGACAGATACAGACAACACATGTACAGTTACCGGTCGCTGACACCTGTGACAGATACATACAACACATTGTCAAAGTCAGAAAAATATTACATAGAGAGACCATATAAACTGCACACATATAAGCCGCTATACTTGCAAATATGCGCAGCGAGCACAGCAAACACCAGACGTCATGGAGATTTAGAATTGGCTGATGAATTAATGTCATGGATGTGTATCATTTGAACCGAACCAGATAAACACATCATGTTTGGTATTGAAGCAAGCAGAATAAGGTGTGGTTTAGTTTGAGACCTATTGTGTTGTCGTGGGACATTGCAGCGGATAGATATGATTATATGTATAAAAGTTAAGATCAGCTTTGTTGGGAACAATGGATGATCAACTAAGTTTTCAGGTCTGAACCTGATTAGCATATACAAAGAGAACAGTGATTCAATACAAAAGCTAGAGAGACCCCTCCCCCAGATACTGGTCAAACAGGAAGGTAGTGGTCAGGTGTGGCCTCAGAGAACAGATGTAATGTAGCTACACTCACACACAGACACACACAGCTACCTGGCACCCAGCAGCATGGAGGCTACATCCCCAGGACTGACCAGGCACCAAAGGCTAAGTATTGAATCCACATGGCTAGATAAGGGAATATAGACAGATTGCTTTCTGGTTTAAATAGGATGTTGTAGCTTGGTTGTGTGATTGTTGGGTGTTAGTGTTGGTGCCCTGTGGAATCTGTGATGGTAGCTGGGATCTTGTTAATCATAAATACCACCATGCAGTAGTTTTGAATATGTGCTGGTAGCAATGGCAGGCTGATACTTGTGAGTACATTGTGATCTGGTCTTGTGATGAATATGCTCTGGTTAGTGAGATACTGAAGGTGATTTGGAATGTGAAATTATAAAATGGTTCTAGGAAGTTGGATTACATTGTGAAAGGTGATTTGGAATGTGAAATTATAAGATGGTTCTAGGAAGTTGGATTACATTGTGAAAGGTGATTTGGAATGTGAAATTATGAGATGGTTCTAGGAAGTTGTATTACATTGTGAAAGGTGTTTTAGATGGTTTGGAATTGTAAAATCAGAACATATGCATTGTTTTGAGGCTTGGACATTTTGGAGTAAAATGGAGTCTTGTGTTTTCTGCTATGTGATTGTGGTGCCATGTGTTTGGACCTGCAAATCTAAAATGGCTGCTGCTGGATGTCTTCCCCTCCCCCTTTCAGGCATGTGGTGTGGTCTTTGGAATCAAGTGGAGGTTTCTCAAAATGGAGTCTAGCTTCCATCCCATGCTGTATTCAGCATTGACTAACTGCGCAGCGATTGTCTCTCACATATGTAGTTTTATCTGCAACCATGTTGTCTCTTATGTAACGTAATCATTGTCTTTCTGTGAGCCAATTCCTCTCTCTCCCTCTGTGTCTATTTCTCTCTCTCTATTTTCTCTTTTCTCTCGTAACTCCCCTAGACTAAACTTTATAGTATTGTATTGTATTGTGTTAGGCCAGGATAGTATTGTAGTTTATCCCTTAGTTAGGTGTTTGGTTAGGAAGTCTTTGTTATATTGTAGTGTATCATTTGTACTGTGTTACTCTTTTACAAGTATACTAGATATAATACAGATAATAGGCTTTGGAACCCTAAAACAGTATCTGTGTATTTTCTATAGTGTTAAGTGTTCACTTGAGCGTCGGTGACGCACAAGCAGCTTTGTAATTAGTCAGGTTACACAAGGTTGCACTTACACCCTGTACTCACATTAAGGTATGCAGTGTATTTCATTGATATAAGGTTTTACATAAAGGTATAGTGTTGTGAGCGTCGGCATCGCTGGTGACCTCCTCGTGGTCTCGAGCGTAAGCTACGCCATAGCGAATCATTTCCCTAGACATAACCAATAACGTGTCCTGTGATCACTGGGCCGCGAGCGAACGTGACGCTTGAGCGTCTCGCCTACGGCTGAGCGATCGTTACGCAAATAGCGTACCATTACGGTACTTCTTAAGTAAACAGCGTACAGTGTTCTTAGACTTCTTAAGGTGTTTTATACGACAAAGGAATTCAGCATTGTCAATTGGGGGCGTGTCCTATCCTTCTCATATCTGCACTGGGTAGATCAGCGGACATTATCCCTCCAGCAAAGGGTGGGAGGTTGTCTCGCAGTTGCTGACGGGATAAGCGTCTGCTTTCGCTTAGATTAAGAGTGCTGAAGGAATCCGGGACCGGAAGTAAGAACAAAACGCTGGTGTCTTTTTAAAACTGTTTATTTGTCTTTTGTCTTGCGTACGCACGCATATATCTGCATTTCTGTTTCATTTTTCGTATATCACTATTCCTGTTTGCCAAATTTTATAGTTGATAGAAAGGGCTAAAAGGAGATTTGCTGTTATTTAATAAATAGAGGTAATAGTTAAAGAATAGAACAACACACGGCTTGTCCGAGAGACGAGGCAGCCAGTGTGCAGTGTGGATTGCGGTAGATGATCAGGGATCATCTACATTGATAAAATATATATTGTGTTACGGTGGATCCTTTGCATTGCGTACACGTGTCGCTAACAAAGACTAGTGTACGCAATCCGAAAGGCAGGACGCACGCAGCGTACATTACGCAACGTAGCGTCTGGTTACGCCCACGTAGCTCAAGTTGTGATAAAGTTGAATTAGCGCAAAAGCGATAAGTAGCGCAAAAGTGAAGTAACGCAAGGCGATAAATAACACAAATTGATTTCAGCTTTCCAAAACTTAGTTTAAATACCTTGTTTTACTGTAGTACCTCTGGGGAGAGCTATCAGACTACGGGAAATGATTTTTCTGATCAGAAAACTATAAGAATGATAGTGGGTTGAAAACGGTATGAGTGTATTGAATCCCGCTTTGTGGACTTTGTGATCTATGTGATAATTTGTGATCTATGTGGAATGTGATAAGCACGATCTGAGTGAAAACGTGCAACAGAGTGTGATAAAGTTTTCGTTGTATTACGCTCTGGCTGTTTTGGAGCACAGTAGGGAGACTCCAATGATCCTACCATTTATGGGCAACAAGTGTCTATAAGTGGTACGATTGGACCGCACGGTTGTATGTGTGACCAATAACGCAACGGGATATGAGGTCGTATATCCATGCGTAAATCTTGCCCTCATACGTGTTGTAGGGAGCACATGCAAGCGTGATTTGTGTAAAGAAAAAGGAAGGGAATTTTCTCAGGAAAATCTCTAGAGATAGGGCCTGCAACGGCTACACGTATCTGCTAGAAGGCGGAACGGAGATACCCGGAGCAGAAGAAGTTCAGTGGAAGAGCTTTAAGGATTTCCAACGAAGTTCTGTGTTTGGTGCATTTTAGGAAGTTTTTTTCTGTGTTAAAAAGGTCCACAATGGCAGCCAAGTGCACAATACAGAGACGGTCGGAGGTCAGGATTCAGACTCCAGAGGCTTGCAGACCCCGAGGGTCTGCTCGGTTAGTAATGTGGGGGAAATATGGTCCCCACTCTGAGACCTTTTGTGATGAATGGACACGAATGACTGCGGGGGATAAGGCACCATTTCCCGGGATAGGTAGTTTTGACTCAGAGGTGTTGCATAATTTAAGGCAAAGGATATGTCTCATCAAATCAGCAAAGAGACGAATCAAGCATTATGATTGTTTACAAATATGGCAACAGGAGAGTGAAATGCAAAGAAATATAACTTACTTACCTAACTTTCATCTTGAGAGAGGAGAAGTGGCAATGGAGGGGATTGTGGTTGCGGAGAGAAGCACAAGGGTGAACAATAAAAATGCTCTTAGCAACAGTAGTACAGATAATAAGAATAAGTGTAATAAATGTAACAAAGATAATTGTAATACTGTTGAATGTACAACTATTAACCCATGCAAGTCGCACCCCATGTTAAACTTTCCTCAGGAACACCAACCAGAAAGTGAACCAAGAACGATGTCGGCACCTCTTTCAGAAGTCATCACACAAGACGTCCAGGTGGACACGACCCAGTCGGTAAAAACTGTAATCAAACCCCCTAATGGAGGGTCAGGTGAGGTCGTGTTCACAGGTATGTATGGTAATATACATCACACACAAACAAATGTACACCACAGAGAGGTAGCTGTGTCCGTATTAGCGAGCAACTTGAAAGACACACTAAAAATTAGGGTACAAACTTCAATACCTCATTGGAGAGGTATCTCGGTGGCGGCATTAAGAGAGTCCGCTATCGAGCATGACCGAAATATCCAAAGAACCAGGGAAGCGCAGGGAGAGCGGTTGATGACACTGAACATCCAAGCACTAGAGGATGCATCAAGTCGACCGGAACCCCAGGCCCCTAGCACATGGAGAAGGCCAAGGATTTGTTACCATTGTAGAAGAGAAGGGCATTATGCCAACAACTGTAATAACCCACATAAAGTTAGACCCCCTAGACATGAAAATGAGCATGAATATGACACACCATTATAATCAGGGATCATATAGGAAGAATTTTGGGCCACACCCATAAAATATAGTCAAGAAAGGTGATCATTAGGACTGATGGTAAGCCTGAGGTAACGATTAATAAAGTGGGAGGTCATTCACTAAAGACACAGGGATGACCAGGTGAAACGTTGTAAATGTATTTGTGAAAAATGTTTTTTTCTCTCTCTCTCTCTCTATCCCCATCTATGACGAGTATTGGTAAGAATTCACACATTGCATATCAACTTGGTCCTTGCAGAAGTCTACCAAACCCCAGCATAACCTCCGCCACAATGTATTTCTGGCCAGATACAGACAATGGAGTAATGCAGGAGCTGGTGGGGAGGGACTGCTCAAGGAGACCATTAGACACATAGATATGACAGCCTAATAAGTCTGACAATGTTTTTCTAATGCTAACAATGTTTTCTTAATGTTGACAATGTTTAAAAATGCTTTGTTTCTCTTTTCTTATTGGTGGTTATTGTCGAGTTATGTAATGTATATATGCACATGAATTGTTCTCTATCTCTTTTGTTTTTTTTTGTTGTCTCTCTCTTCCCACTCATGTTTCCATGGTTTAAAGATGGTATGTCACCCCTCAGTTGGACCTATGGTAATGCCAGATTTTTGCTCCTTAACAGAAAGATCGCTGGATGGGAAGGAATATTGCATCACCAGAATGTTCGTTTGGAAGACTGAGAGACAGCACCTTTTGAGAGGACAGCAGAACAAGAAGAACAACAAGACGAGAGAACTTATTATCGTAACAAGTTCTCTCCCCCTCAGACGGTTTTCTTATACCCCCTTTACAAACTTCTTCTTTTCTCCTCCCGTAAGATGGACTTGCCCCAAGAGACTGTGATATGGATTTTTCCGTTAACCATGATGTTGACCAGAGCAGTCTGTTTCGGTGAGAGTACCAGTGAGGTCGAGAAAGGATCCAGAAAGGTCCTGATGACTGAGACGGAGGTGTAAATTTCCAATAGCAACCCAATCACCAAGCAAAGGCGAGTACCGGGCACGATCTAACAACCATGTTATCTGTAAACATTTTCTTTGAAGGATTGTTAGTTCAAAAAGAAAAACTGTATCTGTAGGCTCTGTGACAACGGTTGAAGATGGATGCATAAAGAAATGCCAATCCAGTCTTAATATCCATATGGACCGGCATCCATTGAGTGACTATCACTCTCTAGTGGGTAACGTGTTGAACCAAACAGATTGTTGGGTATGCTCTCAAGTACCTCAGGGTCACAGCAAATCAGGGCTAGTACCATTTCCTTTAACGGTAGGGGAGGTACTTGAGCTAAAGGGTGGGAGACCGGTGGACAGGAGGTTTAATATCTCCAGCCCTCCTAGTTTGAAGCTCCACCAATACCATGTGGATAGGTCCCTCTTATGTTTTAACATCTCCAATCCTAGAAAACCGGGAAATTGGGAAGTGTCATGGAGCAACCAAACCATGACCTTTTCACATAGAGCAGATAGAATGCCTACAGATACAGAGCTCGTACGCCACATAGCCAGTAGAGGAAAATCTTTCCGGTATCGATATACCTTAGGAAATAGGATTACTAAAGGTTGGAGAGGTATCACCAGGATACTGTGCACATATCGTACAAACCGATACGTGCATTAAGCAGATGGAAGAATTAGGGTCAGGAGATTTCACCTGGAAGGTTTGTAATATGGTCATGTCCTTCTCCGTCCCTTATGTTCTCCCCGATGATGCATATTTCATATGCGGGAGAAAGGCGTACAAGTGGCTTGCCCCAAACTCTGAAGGATTGTGTTATATTGGAAAAGTATTGCCTGAAGTAATGACTGTTACACATGACAAAATGAAGGATATACACCGTGGTGCCCAAGCTCCTTATACTCACACTCACTACGAACACCGAGTTAAAAGACAACTGTCAGAAAGGTTAGAGCATCCGGCCTCTGATCTTATCCATGAATCCACCGGGATTCAGGTTCTGGTAGCGTTAGATTTCACTCGTACCGCTCGAGGAGTGATGAATTATAGATACATTTCCGCACTCGCCAATTTGTTAGATAATATCACTGAAATGTATGATGACACGTTTAGATACACTGGAAGAGAACTTCAAGCTTACAAAACAGAACTAGTTCAGCATAGGATGGTTCTTAATTACCTTACAGCAGTAACAGGCGGATATTGTGTTACTTTGGCAACACAGTACGGTATAAAGTGTTGCACGTATATCACAAATAGCACCGAGGATCCGGTAGAGGTCATAGACCAAAAGATGGACGACATTCTGCAATTAAAATGGGAATTTCGTCGAAAACACAATCTCACCCTTGTTGCTGTAGGTAATGAGCTGACTGGTTGGGTGTCATGGTTGAACCCGCGAAATTGGTTCTCCGGTTTGGGAGACTGGGCTCAAGGAGTCATAATGGATGTTGGAAAGTTTCTGCTATGTATCTTGGGTGTCGTTATATCGATTGGATTGATATTTAGATGCGGGCAGGCTTTAATGAGGTGCAAACAAAGTACGAAAGTGATGAGCTTGAGGAGTGAGGAAACTGTAATTAACCTGGATTTGATTTATGACCCAATGCTAGAAACCATGACGTAATGATGTAATGAGTATACGGTCCGTCTTTCACCCATTTCTATGTTTTCCTCCGAGGTACAAAGACCCACGTAGACGAAGGATTTGATGAGCCAAGGGGCCGACAACGGAAAGATGGAAAGAAGAAGAGCAGACGACCTGATATACAAGATTTTGATGGACAATGCCATGGGTACCCCAGTTTCCCTAGGAACTTTAAAATCACGCTAGCCCAACATTTTTTGTAAATCCATGGACGTTGTTTGCTTTACTCACGATTTATGAGCAAAAGCACAAAGAAGAAGACTCCAATCAACCGACACCAATCAAGACCTCAATCGACGAACGTACATTTCCCTGACATAGAATATCATTGCATTTTCCATAAGTGTTCTTTATCTTCATCTCTACAACCCTCAGGTAATGACACACATAGTCGATAGGGAATACAGGCACAGATATCAGCAACCACATACTTCCCTCATTCATGTATCATCAACTAAAATGTGCATCCCCATTTTGTTGCAACTGAAAGCCGAAATGAGCTCGGTAGAGTTTGACAGCCCATCCACAGACCCTTAATATGGGATAAGAAGGAATTCAAATGTATACTTCGCAATACCTCGAAGCTTGATTTACAACACGTTCGGCACGATGATACATGACCCCCCCAAACATGGACGCATACACACATGCTTCTGCTATCTCACCAGGTCATACCCTTTTCACACCTACTCCTCTCTCCTCCCCTACCCAACCATGGAAATGTATTAACCCCTGACATATATTTTTCTCTTTTTGAAATGTTTTAGGAAGTGGCAGTTATTGGTGACTGCCAAAGGGTGGACTGTCAAAGTCAGAAAAATATTACATAGAGAGACCATATAAACTGCACACATATAAGCCGCTATACTTGCAAATATGCGCAGCGAGCACAGCAAACACCAGACGTCATGGAGATTTAGAATTGGCTGATGAATTAATGTCATGGATGTGTATCATTTGAACCGAACCAGATAAACACATCATGTTTGGTATTGAAGCAAGCAGAATAAGGTGTGGTTTAGTTTGAGACCTATTGTGTTGTCGTGGGACATTGCAGCGGATAGATATGATTATATGTATAAAAGTTAAGATCAGCTTTGTTGGGAACAATGGATGATCAACTAAGTTTTCAGGTCTGAACCTGATTAGCATATACAAAGAGAACAGTGATTCAATACAAAAGCTAGAGAGACCCCTCCCCCAGATACTGGTCAAACAGGAAGGTAGTGGTCAGGTGTGGCCTCAGAGAACAGATGTAATGTAGCTACACTCACACACAGACACACACAGCTACCTGGCACCCAGCAGCATGGAGGCTACATCCCCAGGACTGACCAGGCACCAAAGGCTAAGTATTGAATCCACATGGCTAGATAAGGGAATATAGACAGATTGCTTTCTGGTTTAAATAGGATGTTGTAGCTTGGTTGTGTGATTGTTGGGTGTTAGTGTTGGTGCCCTGTGGAATCTGTGATGGTAGCTGGGATCTTGTTAATCATAAATACCACCATGCAGTAGTTTTGAATATGTGCTGGTAGCAATGGCAGGCTGATACTTGTGAGTACATTGTGATCTGGTCTTGTGATGAATATGCTCTGGTTAGTGAGATACTGAAGGTGATTTGGAATGTGAAATTATAAAATGGTTCTAGGAAGTTGGATTACATTGTGAAAGGTGATTTGGAATGTGAAATTATAAGATGGTTCTAGGAAGTTGGATTACATTGTGAAAGGTGATTTGGAATGTGAAATTATGAGATGGTTCTAGGAAGTTGTATTACATTGTGAAAGGTGTTTTAGATGGTTTGGAATTGTAAAATCAGAACATATGCATTGTTTTGAGGCTTGGACATTTTGGAGTAAAATGGAGTCTTGTGTTTTCTGCTATGTGATTGTGGTGCCATGTGTTTGGACCTGCAAATCTAAAATGGCTGCTGCTGGATGTCTTCCCCTCCCCCTTTCAGGCATGTGGTGTGGTCTTTGGAATCAAGTGGAGGTTTCTCAAAATGGAGTCTAGCTTCCATCCCATGCTGTATTCAGCATTGACTAACTGCGCAGCGATTGTCTCTCACATATGTAGTTTTATCTGCAACCATGTTGTCTCTTATGTAACGTAATCATTGTCTTTCTGTGAGCCAATTCCTCTCTCTCCCTCTGTGTCTATTTCTCTCTCTCTATTTTCTCTTTTCTCTCGTAACTCCCCTAGACTAAACTTTATAGTATTGTATTGTATTGTGTTAGGCCAGGATAGTATTGTAGTTTATCCCTTAGTTAGGTGTTTGGTTAGGAAGTCTTTGTTATATTGTAGTGTATCATTTGTACTGTGTTACTCTTTTACAAGTATACTAGATATAATACAGATAATAGGCTTTGGAACCCTAAAACAGTATCTGTGTATTTTCTATAGTGTTAAGTGTTCACTTGAGCGTCGGTGACGCACAAGCAGCTTTGTAGTTAGTCAGGTTACACAAGGTTGCACTTACACCCTGTACTCACATTAAGGTATGCAGTGTATTTCATTGATATAAGGTTTTACATAAAGGTATAGTGTTGTGAGCGTCGGCATCGCTGGTGACCTCCTCGTGGTCTCGAGCGTAAGCTACGCCATAGCGAATCATTTCCCTAGACATAACCAATAACGTGTCCTGTGATCACTGGGCCGCGAGCGAACGTGACGCTTGAGCGTCTCGCCTACGGCTGAGCGATCGTTACGCAAATAGCGTACCATTACGGTACTTCTTAAGTAAACAGCGTACAGTGTTCTTAGACTTCTTAAGGTGTTTTATACGACAAAGGAATTCAGCATTGTCAACATGTACAGTTACCGGTCGCTGACACCTGTGACAGATACATACAACACATGTACAGTTACCGGACGCTGACACCTGCGACAGATACAGACAACACATGTACAGTTACCGGACGTTGACACCTGCGACAGATACAGACAACACATGTACAGTTACCGGTCGCTGACACCTGTGACAGATACAGACAACACATGTACAGTTACCGGTCGCTGACACCTGTGACAGATACATACAACACATGTACAGTTACCGGTCGCTGACACCTGCGACAGATACAGACAACACATGTACAGTTACCGGACGTTGACACCTGTGACAGATACAGACAACACATGTACAGTTACCGGACGCTGACACCTGTGACAGATACAGACAACACATGTACAGTTACCGGTCGCTGACACCTGTGACAGATACATACAACACATGTACAGTTACCGGTCGCTGACACCTGTGACAGATACAGACAACACATGTACAGTTACCGGACGTTGACACCTGCGACAGATACAGACAACACATGTACAGTTACCGGACGTTGACACCTGCGACAGATACAGACAACACATGTACAGTTACCGGTCGCTGACACCTGTGACAGATACATACAACACATGTACAGTTACCGGACGTTGACACCTGCGACAGATACATACAACACATGTACAGTTACCGGACGCTGACACCTGCGACAGATACATACAACACATGTACAATTACCGGACGCTGAGACCTGCGACAGATACATACAACACACGTGTACAATTACCGGTCGCTGAGACCTGCGACAGATACATACAACACACGTGTACAATTACCGGTCGCTGAGACCTGCGACAGATACATACAACACACGTGTACAGTTACCGGACGCTGACACCTGCGACAGATACATACAACACACGTGTACAATTACCGGTCGCTGAGACCTGCGACAGATACATACAACACACGTGTACAATTACCGGTCGCTGAGACCTGCGACAGATACATACAACACACGTGTACAGTTACCGGACACTGACACTTGCGACAGATACATACAACACATGTACAGTTACCGGATGCTGAGACCTGTGACAGATACATACAACACATGTACAGTTACCGGTCACCATAACCTGCGACAGATACATACAACACATGTACAGTTACCGGACGCTGACACCTGCGACAGATACATACAACACATGTACAGTTACCGGACGCTGAGACCGGTGACAGATACATACAACACATGTACAGTTACCGGTCACCATAACCTGCGACAGATACATACAACACATGTACAGTTACCGGACGCTGAGACCTGTGACAGATACATACAACACATGTACAGTTACCGGTCGCTGACACCTGCGACAGATACAGACAACACATGTACAGTTACCGGTCACTGACACCTGCGACACATACATACAACACATGTACAGTTACCGGACGATGAGACCTGTGACAGATACATACAACACACATGTACAGTTACCGGACGCTGACACCTGTGACAGATACATACAACACATGTACAGTTACCGGTCGCTGACACCTGCGACAGATACATACAACACATGTACAGTTACCGGTCGCTGACACCTGTGACAGATACAGACAACACATGTACAGTTACCGGTCGCTGACACCTGTGACAGATACATACAACACATGTACAGTTACCGGTCGCTGTCACCTGCGACAGATACATACAACACATGTACAGTTACCGGTCGCTGACACCTGCGACAGATACATACAACACATGTACAGTTACCGGTCGCTGACACCTGCGACAGATACATACAACACATGTACAGTTACCGGTCGCTGACACCTGCGACAGATACATACAACACATGTACAGTTACCGGACGCTGATACCTGTGACAGATACATACAACACATGTACAGTTACCGGACGCTGACACCTGTGACAGATACAGACAACACATGTACAGTTACCGGACGCTGATACCTGTGACAGATACATACAACACATGTACAGTTACCGGTCGCTGACACCTGTGACAGATACATACAACACATGTACAGTTACCGGTCGCTGACACCTGTGACAGATACATACAACACATGTACAGTTACCGGTCGCTGACACCTGTGACAGATACAGACAACACATGTACAGTTACCGGTCGCTGACACCTGTGACAGATACATACAACACATGTACAGTTACCGGACGCTGACACCTGTGACAGATACAGACAACACATGTACAGTTACCGGACGCTGATACCTGTGACAGATACATACAACACATGTACAGTTACCGGACGCTGACACCTGCGACAGATACATACAACACATGTACAGTTACCGGTCGCTGACACCTGTGACAGATACAGACAACACATGTACAGTTACCGGACGCTGACACCTGCGACAGATACAGACAACACATGTACAGTTACCGGACGCTGATACCTGCGACAGATACATACAACACATGTACAGTTACCGGACGCTGACACCTGCGACAGATACAGACAACACATGTACAGTTACCGGACGTTGACACCTGTGACAGATACAGACAACACATGTACAGTTACCGGTCGCTGACACCTGTGACAGATACAGACAACACATGTACAGTTACCGGACGCTGACACCTGTGACAGATACAGACAACACATGTACAGTTACCGGACGTTGACACCTGTGACAGATACAGACAACACATGTACAGTTACCGGACGCTGACACCTGTGACAGATACAGACAACACATGTACAGTTACCGGTCGCTGACACCTGTGACACATACATACAACACATGTACAGTTACCGGTCGCTGACACCTGTGACAGATACAGACAACACATGTACAGTTACCGGTCGCTGACACCTGTGACACATACAGACAACACATGTACAGTTACCGGTCGCTGACACCTGTGACAGATACAGACAACACATGTACAGTTACCGGTCGCTGACACCTGTGACAGATACATACAACACATGTACAGTTACCGGTCGCTGACACCTGTGACAGATACATACAACACATGTACAGTTACCGGTCGCTGACACCTGTGACAGATACAGACAACACATGTACAGTTACCGGTCGCTGACACCTGTGACACATACATACAACACATGTACAGTTACCGGTCGCTGACACCTGTGACAGATACAGACAACACATGTACAGTTACCGGTCGCTGACACCTGTGACACATACAGACAACACATGTACAGTTACCGGTCGCTGACACCTGTGACAGATACATACAACACATGTACAGTTACCGGTCGCTGACACCTGCGACAGATACATACAACACATGTACAGTTACCGGTCGCTGACACCTGCGACAGATACATACAACACATGTACAGTTACCGGACGCTGACACCTGCGACAGATACATACAACACATGTACAATTACCGGACGCTGAGACCTGCGACAGATACATACAACACACGTGTACAATTACCGGTCGCTGAGACCTGCGACAGATACATACAACACACGTGTACAATTACCGGTCGCTGAGACCTGCGACAGATACATACAACACACGTGTACAGTTACCGGACGCTGACACCTGCGACAGATACATACAACACACGTGTACAATTACCGGTCGCTGAGACCTGCGACAGATACATACAACACACGTGTACAATTACCGGTCGCTGAGACCTGCGACAGATACATACAACACACGTGTACAGTTACCGGACACTGACACTTGCGACAGATACATACAACACATGTACAGTTACCGGATGCTGAGACCTGTGACAGATACATACAACACATGTACAGTTACCGGATGCTGAGACCTGTGACAGATACATACAACACATGTACAGTTACCGGTCACCATAACCTGCGACAGATACATACAACACATGTACAGTTACCGGACGCTGACACCTGCGACAGATACATACAACACATGTACAGTTACCGGACGCTGAGACCGGTGACAGATACATACAACACATGTACAGTTACCGGTCACCATAACCTGCGACAGATACATACAACACATGTACAGTTACCGGACGCTGAGACCTGTGACAGATACATACAACACATGTACAGTTACCGGTCGCTGACACCTGCGACAGATACAGACAACACATGTACAGTTACCGGTCACTGACACCTGCGACACATACATACAACACATGTACAGTTACCGGACGATGAGACCTGTGACAGATACATACAACACACATGTACAGTTACCGGACGCTGACACCTGTGACAGATACATACAACACATGTACAGTTACCGGTCGCTGACACCTGCGACAGATACATACAACACATGTACAGTTACCGGTCGCTGACACCTGTGACAGATACAGACAACACATGTACAGTTACCGGTCGCTGACACCTGTGACAGATACATACAACACATGTACAGTTACCGGTCGCTGTCACCTGCGACAGATACATACAACACATGTACAGTTACCGGTCGCTGACACCTGCGACAGATACATACAACACATGTACAGTTACCGGTCGCTGACACCTGCGACAGATACATACAACACATGTACAGTTACCGGTCGCTGACACCTGCGACAGATACATACAACACATGTACAGTTACCGGACGCTGATACCTGTGACAGATACATACAACACATGTACAGTTACCGGACGCTGACACCTGTGACAGATACAGACAACACATGTACAGTTACCGGACGCTGATACCTGTGACAGATACATACAACACATGTACAGTTACCGGTCGCTGACACCTGTGACAGATACATACAACACATGTACAGTTACCGGTCGCTGACACCTGTGACAGATACATACAACACATGTACAGTTACCGGTCGCTGACACCTGTGACAGATACAGACAACACATGTACAGTTACCGGTCGCTGACACCTGTGACAGATACATACAACACATGTACAGTTACCGGTCGCTGACACCTGTGACAGATACAGACAACACATGTACAGTTACCGGACGCTGATACCTGTGACAGATACATACAACACATGTACAGTTACCGGACGCTGACACCTGCGACAGATACATACAACACATGTACAGTTACCGGACGCTGACACCTGCGACAGATACATACAACACATGTACAGTTACCGGTCGCTGACACCTGTGACAGATACAGACAACACATGTACAGTTACCGGACGTTGACACCTGTGACAGATACAGACAACACATGTACAGTTACCGGACGCTGACACCTGCGACAGATACAGACAACACATGTACAGTTACCGGACGCTGATACCTGCGACAGATACATACAACACATGTACAGTTACCGGACGCTGACACCTGCGACAGATACAGACAACACATGTACAGTTACCGGACGTTGACACCTGTGACAGATACAGACAACACATGTACAGTTACCGGTCGCTGACACCTGTGACAGATACAGACAACACATGTACAGTTACCGGACGCTGACACCTGTGACAGATACAGACAACACATGTACAGTTACCGGACGTTGACACCTGTGACAGATACAGACAACACATGTACAGTTACCGGACGCTGACACCTGTGACAGATACAGACAACACATGTACAGTTACCGGTCGCTGACACCTGTGACAGATACAGACAACACATGTACAGTTACCGGACGCTGACACCTGCGACAGATACAGACAACACATGTACAGTTACCGGTCGCTGACACCTGCGACAGATACATACAACACATGTACAGTTACCGGTCGCTGACACCTGTGACAGATACATACAACACATGTACAGTTACCGGTCGCTGACACCTGTGACAGATACATACAACACATGTACAGTTACCGGTCGCTGACACCTGTGACAGATACAGACAACACATGTACAGTTACCGGTCGCTGACACCTGTGACACATACATACAACACATGTACAGTTACCGGTCGCTGACACCTGTGACAGATACAGACAACACATGTACAGTTACCGGTCGCTGACACCTGTGACACATACAGACAACACATGTACAGTTACCGGTCGCTGACACCTGTGACAGATACAGACAACACATGTACAGTTACCGGACGCTGACACCTGTGACAGATACATACAACACATGTACAGTTACCGGTCGCTGACACCTGTGACAGATACATACAACACATGTACAGTTACCGGTCGCTGACACCTGTGACAGATACATACAACACATGTACAGTTACCGGTCGCTGACACCTGTGACAGATACAGACAACACATGTACAGTTACCGGTCGCTGACACCTGTGACACATACATACAACACATGTACAGTTACCGGTCGCTGACACCTGTGACAGATACAGACAACACATGTACAGTTACCGGTCGCTGACACCTGTGACACATACAGACAACACATGTACAGTTACCGGTCGCTGACACCTGTGACAGATACATACAACACATGTACAGTTACCGGTCGCTGACACCTGCGACAGATACATACAACACATGTACAGTTACCGGTCGCTGACACCTGTGACAGATACAGACAACACATGTACAGTTACCGGACGCTGACACCTGTGACAGATACATACAACACATGTACAGTTACCGGTCGCTGACACCTGTGACAGATACAGACAACACATGTACAGTTACCGGTCGCTGACACCTGTGACAGATACATACAACACATGTACAGTTACCGGTCGCTGACACCTGCGACAGATACAGACAACACATGTACAGTTACCGGTCGCTGATACCTGCGACAGATACATACAACACATGTACAGTTACCGGACGCTGACACCTGTGACAGATACAGACAACACATGTACAGTTACCGGTCGCTGACACCTGCGACAGATACATACAACACATGTACAGTTACCGGACGCTGACACCTGCGACAGATACAGACAACACATGTACAGTTACCGGTCGCTGACACCTGCGACAGATACAGACAACACATGTACAGTTACCGGTCGCTGACACCTGTGACAGATACATACAACACATGTACAGTTACCGGTCACTGACACCTGTGACATATACAGACAACACATGTACAGTTACCGGTCGCTGACACCTGCGACAGATACATACAACACATGTACAGTTACCGGTCACCGGTCGCTGACACCTGCGACAGATACAGACAACACATGTACAGTTACCGGACGCTGACACCTGCGACAGATACATACAACACATGTACAGTTACCGGACGATGAGACCTGTGACAGATACATACAACACACGTACAGTTACCGGACGCTGACACCTGCGACAGATACAGACAACACATGTACAGTTACCGGACGCTGACACCTGCGACAGATACATACAACACATGTACAGTTACCGGTCGCTGTCACCTGTGACAGATACATACAACACATGTACAGTTACCGGTTACCGGTCGCTGACACCTGCGACAGATACAGACAACACATGTACAGTTACCGGTCGCTGACACCTGTGACAGATACAGACAACACATGTACAGTTACCGGACGCTGACACCTGTGACAGATACAGACAACACATGTACAGTTACCGGTCGCTGACACCTGTGACAGATACAGACAACACATGTACAGTTACCGGTCGCTGACACCTGTGACAGATACATACAACACATGTACAGTTACCGGTTACCGGTCGCTGACACCTGTGACAGATACATACAACACATGTACAGTTACCGGTCGCTGTCACCTGTGACAGATACATACAACACATGTACAGTTACCGGACGCTGACACCTGCGACAGATACATACAACACATATACAGTTACCGGTCGCTGACACCTGCGACAGATACAGACAACACATGTACAGTTACCGGACGCTGACACCTGCGACACATACATACAACACATGTACAGTTACCGGACGCTGACACCTGCGACAGATACAGACAACACATGTACAGTTACCGGTCGCTGACACCTGTGACAGATACAGACAACACATGTACAGTTACCGGTCGCTGACACCTGTGACAGATACATACAACACATGTACAGTTACCGGTTACCGGTCGCTGACACCTGTGACAGATACATACAACACATGTACAGTTACCGGTCGCTGTCACCTGTGACAGATACATACAACACATGTACAGTTACCGGACGCTGACACCTGCGACAGATACATACAACACATGTACAGTTACCGGACGCTGACACCTGCGACAGATACATACAACACATGTACAGTTACCGGTTACCGGTCGCTGACACCTGCGACAGATACAGACAACACATGTACAGTTACCGGTCGCTGACACCTGTGACAGATACATACAACACATGTACAGTTACCGGTCGCTGACACCTGTGACAGATACAGACAACACATGTACAGTTACCGGTCGCTGACACCTGTGACAGATACAGACAACACATGTACAGTTACCGGTCGCTGACACCTGTGACAGATACAGACAACACATGTACAGTTACCGGTTGCTGACACCTGTGACAGATACATACAACACATGTACAGTTACCGGTCGCTGTCACCTGTGACAGATACATACAACACATGTACAGTTACCGGTCGCTGACACCTGTGACAGATACATACAACACATGTACAGTTACCGGTTGCTGACACCTGCGACAGATACATACAACACATGTACAGTTACCGGTCGCTGTCACCTGTGACAGATACAGACAACACATGTACAGTTACCGGTTGCTGACACCTGCGACAGATACATACAACACATGTACAGTTACCGGTCGCTGTCACCTGTGACAGATAAAGACAACACATGTACAGTTACCGGTCGCTGACACCTGCGACAGATACAGACAACACATGTACAGTTACCGGACGCTGACACCTGTGACAGATACATACAACACATGTACAGTTACCGGTCGCTGACACCTGTGACAGATACAGACAACACATGTACAGTTACCGGACGCTGACACCTGTGACAGATACATACAACACATATACAGTTACCGGTCGCTGACACCTGTGACAGATACAGACAACACATGTACAGTTACCGGTCGCTGACACCTGCGACAGATACAGACAACACATGTACAGTTACCGGACGCTGACACCTGCGACAGATACATACAACACATGTACAGTTACCGGTCGCTGACACCTGTGACAGATACAGACAACACATGTACAGTTACCGGACGCTGACACCTGTGACAGATACAGACAACACATGTACAGTTACCGGTCGCTGACACCTGTGACAGATACAGACAACACATGTACAGTTACCGGACGCTGACACCTGTGACAGATACATACAACACATGTACAGTTACCGGTCGCTGACACCTGTGACAGATACAGACAACACATGTACAGTTACCGGTCGCTGACACCTGTGACAGATACAGACAACACATGTACAGTTACCGGACGCTGACACCTGTGACAGATACAGACAACACATGTACAGTTACCGGTCGCTGACACCTGTGACAGATACAGACAACACATGTACAGTTACCGGACGCTGACACCTGTGACAGATACATACAACACATGTACAGTTACCGGACGCTGACACCTGCGACAGATACATACAACACATATACAGTTACCGGTCGCTGACACCTGTGACAGATACAGACAACACATGTACAGTTACCGGACGCTGACACCTGTGACAGATACATACAACACATATACAGTTACCGGTCGCTGACACCTGTGACAGATACAGACAACACATGTACAGTTACCGGTCGCTGACACCTGCGACAGATACATACAACACATGTACAGTTACCGGTCGCTGACACCTGCGACAGATACAGACAACACATGTACAGTTACCGGTCGCTGACACCTGCGACAGATACATACAACACATGTACAGTTACCGGTCGCTGACACCTGCGACAGATACATACAACACATGTACAGTTACCGGACGCTGACACCTGCGACAGATACATACAACACATGTACAGTTACCGGTCGCTGACACCTGTGACAGATACAGACAACACATGTACAGTTACCGGACGCTGACACCTGTGACAGATACATACAACACATGTACAGTTACCGGTCGCTGACACCTGTGACAGATACAGACAACACATGTACAGTTACCGGTCGCTGACACCTGTGACAGATACATACAACACATGTACAGTTACCGGACGCTGACACCTGTGACAGATACATACAACACATATACAGTTACCGGTCGCTGACACCTGCGACAGATACAGACAACACATGTACAGTTACCGGTCGCTGACACCTGTGACAGATACATACAACACATGTACAGTTACCGGTCGCTGACACCTGTGACAGATACATACAACACATGTACAGTTACCGGTCGCTGACACCTGTGACAGATACAGACAACACATGTACAGTTACCGGTCGCTGTCACCTGTGACAGATACATACAACACATGTACAGTTACCGGACGCTGACACCTGTGACAGATACATACAACACATGTACAGTTACCGGTCGCTGACACCTGTGACAGATACAGACAACACATGTACAGTTACCGGACGCTGACACCTGCGACAGATACATACAACACATATACAGTTACCGGTCGCTGACACCTGCGACAGATACAGACAACACATATACAGTTACCGGTCGCTGACACCTGTGACAGATACATACAACACATGTACAGTTACCGGTCGCTGTCACCTGTGACAGATACATACAACACATGTACAGTTACCGGTCGCTGACACCTGTGACAGATACATACAACACATGTACAGTTACCGGACGCTGACACCTGCGACAGATACATACAACACATGTACAGTTACCGGTCGCTGACACCTGCGACAGATACAGACAACACATGTACAGTTACCGGTCGCTGACACCTGTGACAGATACATACAACACATGTACAGTTACCGGACGCTGACACCTGTGACAGATACAGACAACACATGTACAGTTACCGGACGCTGACACCTGTGACAGATACATACAACACATGTACAGTTACCGGACGCTGACACCTGTGACAGATACATACAACACATGTACAGTTACCGGACGCTGACACCTGTGACAGATACATACAACACATGTACAGTTACCGGACGCTGACACCTGTGACAGATACATACAACACATGTACAGTTACCGGTCGCTGACACCTGTGACAGATACATACAACACATGTACAGTTACCGGACGCTGACACCTGTGACAGATACATACAACACATGTACAGTTACCGGACGCTGATACCTGTGACAGATACATACAACACATGTACAGTTACCGGACGCTGATACCTGTGACAGATACATACAACACATGTACAGTTACCGGACGCTGACACCTGCGACAGATACAGACAACACATGTACAGTTACCGGACGCTGGGACCTGCGACAGATACAGACAACACATGTACAGTTACCGGTCGCTGACACCTGTGACAGATACAGACAACACATGTACAGTTACCGGTCGCTGACACCTGTGACAGATACATACAACACATGTACAGTTACCGGTCGCTGACACCTGTGACAGATACAGACAACACATGTACAGTTACCGGTCGCTGACACCTGTGACAGATACAGACAACACATGTACAGTTACCGGTCGCTGACACCTGCGACAGATACATACAACACATGTACAGTTACCGGTCGCTGACACCTGCGACAGATACATACAACACATGTACAGTTACCGGTCGCTGACACCTGTGACAGATACAGACAACACATGTACAGTTACCGGTCGCTGAGACCTGTGACAGATACATACAACACATGTACAGTTACCGGACGCTGACACCTGCGACAGATACATACAACACATGTACAGTTACCGGTCGCTGACACCTGTGACAGATACATACAACACATGTACAGTTACCGGTCGCTGACACCTGTGACAGATACAGACAACACATGTACAGTTACCGGACGCTGACACCTGCGACAGATACAGACAACACATGTACAGTTACCGGTCGCTGACACCTGTGACCGATACATACAACACATGTACAGTTACCGGTCGCTGACACCTGTGACAGATACAGACAACACATGTACAGTTACCGGACGCTGACACCTGCGACAGATACAGACAACACATGTACAGTTACCGGTCGCTGACACCTGTGACAGATACATACAACACATGTACAGTTACCGGACGCTGACACCTGTGACAGATACATACAACACATGTACAGTTACCGGTCGCTGACACCTGCGACAGATACAGACAACACATGTACAGTTACCGGTCGCTGACACCTGTGACACATACATACAACACATGTACAGTTACCGGACGCTGACACCTGCGACAGATACATACAACACATGTACAGTTACCGGTCGCTGTCACCTGTGACAGATACATACAACACATGTACAGTTACCGGTCACTGACACCTGCGACAGATACATACAACACATGTACAGTTACCGGTCGCTGACACCTGTGACAGATACAGACAACACATGTACAGTTACCGGTCGCTGTCACCTGTGACAGATACATACAACACATGTACAGTTACCGGTCACTGACACCTGCGACAGATACATACAACACATGTACAGTTACCGGACGCTGACACCTGTGACAGATACATACAACACATGTACAGTTACCGGTCGCTGACACCTGCGACAGATACAGACAACACATGTACAGTTACCGGTCGCTGACACCTGTGACACATACATACAACACATGTACAGTTACCGGACGCTGACACCTGCGACAGATACATACAACACATGTACAGTTACCGGTCGCTGTCACCTGTGACAGATACATACAACACATGTACAGTTACCGGTCACTGACACCTGCGACAGATACATACAACACATGTACAGTTACCGGACGCTGACACCTGTGACAGATACATACAACACATGTACAGTTACCGGACGCTGACACCTGTGACAGATACAGACAACACATGTACAGTTACCGGTCGCTGACACCTGTGACAGATACATACAACACATGTACAGTTACCGGTCGCTGACACCTGTGACAGATACATACAACACATGTACAGTTACCGGACGCTGAGACCTGCGACAGATACATACAACACATGTACAGTTACCGGACGCTGACACCTGCGATGGATACATACAACACATGTACAGTTACCGGTCGCTGACACCTGTGACAGATACATACAACACATGTACAGTTACCGGTCGCTGACACCTGTGACAGATACATACAACACATGTACAGTTACCGGTCGCTGAGACCTGCGACAGATACATACAACACATGTACAGTTACCGGTCGCTGACACCTGTGACAGATACATACAACACATGTACAGTTACCGGTCGCTGAGACCTGCGACAGATACATACAACACATGTACAGTTACCGGTCGCTGACACCTGAAAGTATTTCAAAACATTTTCTTTACCAGGGAATGAGCGGAGATCACACATTGACATTCACGTCTGGCCTTTATTTAGCTGCGTATTAATGTCAGACAGGGTTTCTGGTTTTCATTTCCTTTATAGTGAATATGTCTCTGCCTGGATCCTTCATGTCTTATCACCTGACACACCCAGCATCATCTTGGTGATTTCAACACCCCAACTGCTCCATTCTCCCTTTACCCCCCAACCTACCACCTCTAACCTCTTCTCGTGTCTCTCTCAGTACCTTCTATTCATTGTATATGGTATGTCCACTGCATACAGCCTTTGTTCAGTTTCTGAATTTCTGTAACAGTCATTCAGTGTCCTGTTCCCCTGATCATCTGCACGCTCTCCTCCCTGGTACACTCATTCCATCTCTCTTACCTTCCCCTGATCACCTGCACGCTCTCCTCCCTGGTACACTCATTCCATCTCTCTCATCTTCCCCTGATCACCTGCACGCTCTCCTCCCTGGTACACTCATTCCATCTCTCTTACCATCCCCTGATCACCTGCACGCTCTCCTCCCTGGTACACTCATTCCATCTCTCTCATCTTCCCCTGATCACCTGCACGCTCTCCTCCCTGGTACACTCATTCCATCTCTCTCACCTTCCCCTGATCACCTGCACGCTCTCCTCCCTGGTACACTCATTCCATCTCTCTTACCTTCCCCTGATCATCTGCATGCTCTCCTCCCTGGTACACTCATTCCATCTCTCTCATCTTCCCCTGATCACCTGCATGCTCTCCTCCCTGGTACACTCATTCCATCTCTCTTACCTTCCCCTGATCATCTGCACGCTCTCCTCCCTGGTACACTCATTCCATCTCTCTCACCTCTCCATGATCATCTGCACGCTCTCCTCCCTGGTACACTCATTCCATCTCTCTCATCTTCCCCTGATCACCTGCACGCTCTACTCCCTGGTACACTCATTCCATCTCTCTCACCTTCCCCTGATCATCTGCACGCTCTCCTCCCTGGTACACTCATTCCATCTCTCTCACCTCCCCCTAATCACCTACACGCTCTCCTCCCTGGTACACACATTCCATCTCTCTCACCTCCCCCTTATCATCTGCACGCTCTCCTCCCTGGTATACTCATTCCATCTCTCTCACCTCCCCCTAATCACCTACACGCTCTCCTCCCTGGTACACACATTCCATCTCTCTCACCTCCCCCTTATCACCTGCACGCTCTCCTCCCTGGTACACTCATTCCATCTCTCTTACCTTCCCCTAATCACCTACACGCTCTCCTCCCTGGTACACTCATTCCATCTCTCTCACCTCCCCCTTATCACCTGCACGCTCTCCTCCCCGGTACACTCATTCCATCTCTCTTACCTTCCCCTAATCACCTGCACGCTCTCCTCCCTGGTACACACATTCCATCTCTCTCACCTCCCCCTTATCACCTGCACGCTCTCCTCCCTGGTACACTCATTCCATCTCTGTAACCTTCCCCTGATCACCTGCACGCTCTCCTCCCTGGTACACTCATTCCATCTCTCTTACCTTCCCCTAATCACCTACACGCTCTTCTCCCTGGTACACTCATTCCATCTCTCACACCTCCCCATGATCACCTACACGCTCTCCTCCCTGGTACACTCATTCCATCTCTCTCACCTCCCCCTGATCACCTACACGCTCTCCTCCCTGGTACACTCATTCCATCTCTCTCACCTCCCCCTGATCACCTACACGCTCTCCTCCCTGGTACACTCATTCCATCTCTCTCACCTCCCCCTGATCACCTACACGCTCTCCTCCCTGGTACACTCATTCCATCTCTCTCACCTCCCCCTGATCACCTGCACGCTCTCCTCCCTGGTACACTCATTCCATCTCTCACACCTCCCCCTGATCATCTGCACGCTCTCCTCCCTGGTACACTCATTCCATCTCTCACACCTCCCCCTGATCATCTGCACGCTCTCCTCCCTGGTACACTCATTCCATCTCTCTCATCTTCCCCTGATCAACTGCACACTCCCCTCCCTGGTACACTCATTCCATCTCTCTCACCTCCCCCTTATCACCTGCACGCTCTCATCCCTGGTACACTCATTCCATCTCTCTCATCTTCCCCTGATCAACTGCACGCTCTCCTCCCTGGTACACTCATTCCATCTCTCTTACCTTCCCCTAATCACCTACACGCTCTCATCCCTGGTACACTCATTCCATCTCACTCACCTCCCCCTGATCATCTGCACGCTCTCCTCCCTGGTACACTCATTCCATCTCTCTTACCTCCCCCTGATCATCTGCACGCTCTCCTCCCTGGTACACTCATTCCATCTCTCTCACCTTCCCCAGATCACCTGCACGCTCTCCTCCCTGGTACACTCATTCCATCTCTCTCACCTCCCCCTTATGACCTACACGCTCTCCTCCCTGGTACACTCATTCCATCTCTCTCACTTTACCCTGATCACCTGCATGCTCTCCTCCCTGGTACACTCATTCCATCTCTCTCACCTTCCCCTGATCACCTGCACGCTCTCCTCCCTGGTACACTCATTCCATCTCTGTAACCTTCCCCTGATCACCTGCACGCTTTCCTCCCTGGTACACTCATTCCATCTCTGTAACCTTTCCCTGAACATCTGCACGCTCTCCTCCCTGGTACACTCATTCCATCTCTCTTACCTTCCCCTAATCACCGACATGCTCTCATCCCTGGTACACTCATTCCATCTCACTCACCTCCCCCTGATCATCTGCACGCTCTCCTCCCTGGTACACTCATTCCATCTCTCTTACCTCCCCCTGATCATCTGCATGCTCTCCTCCCTGGTACACTCATTCCATCTCACTCACCTCCCCCTGATCATCTGCACGCTCTCCTCCCTGGTACACTCATTCCATCTCTCTTACCTCCCCCTGATCATCTGCACGCTCTCCTCCCTGGTACACTCATTCCATCTCTCTCACCTTCCCCAGATCACCTGCACGCTCTCCTCCCTGGTACACTCATTCCATCTCTCTCACCTCCCCCTTATCACCTACACGCTCTCCTCCCTGGTACACTCATTCCATCTCTCTCACTTTACCCTGATCACCTGCATGCTCTCCTCCCTGGTACACTCATTCCATCTCTCTCACCTTCCCCTGATCACCTGCACGCTCTCCTCCCTGGTACACTCATTCCATCTCTGTAACCTTCCCCTGATCACCTGCACGCTCTCCTCCCTGGTACACTCATTCCATCTCTGTAACCTTTCCCTGAACATCTGCACGCTCTCCTCCCTGGTACACTCATTCCATCTCTCTTACCTTCCCCTAATCACCGACACGGTCTCATCCCTGGTACACTCATTCCATCTCACTCACCTCCCCCTGATCATCTGCACGCTCTCCTCCCTGGTACACTCATTCCATCTTTCTTACCTCCCCCTGATCATCTGCATGCTCTCCTCCCTGGTACACTCATTCCATCTCTCTTACCTCCCCCTGATCACCTGCACGCTCTCATCCCTGGTACACTCATTCCATCTCACTCACCTCCCCCTGATCATCTGCATGCTCTCATCCCTGGTACACTCATTCCATCTCACTCACCTCCCCCTGATCATCTGCACGCTCTCCTCCCTGGTACACTCATTCCATCTCTGTAACCTTTCCCTGATCACCTGCACGCTCTCCTCCCTGGTACACTCATTTCATCTCTCTCACCTCCCCCTGATCACCTGCACGCTCTCATCCCTGGTACACTCATTCCATCTCTCTCATCTTCCCCTGATCACCTGCACGCTCTCCTCCCTGGTACACTCATTCCATCTCTCTCACCTCCCCCTAATCACCTACACGCTCTCATCCCTGGTACACTCATTCCATCTCTGTAACCTTTCCATGAACACCTGCACGCTCTCCTCCCTGGTACACTCATGCCATCTCTCTTACCTTCCCCTAATCACCTACACGCTCTCATCCCTGGTACACTCATTCCATCTCTCTCACCTCCCCCTTATCACCTGCACGCTCTCCTCCCTGGTACACTCATTCCATCTCTCTCACTTTCCCCTGATCACCTGCACGCTCTCCTCCCTGGTACACTCATTCCATCTATGTAACCTTCCCCTGATCACCTGCACGCTCTCCTCCCTGGTACACTCATTCCATCTCTGTAACCTTCCCCTGATCACCTGCACGCTCTCCTCCCTGGTACACTCATTCCATCTCTCTCACCTCCCCCTGATCACCTACATGCTCCCCTCCCAGGTACACTCATTCCATCTCTCTTACCTTCCCCTAATCACCTACACGCTTTCCTCCCTGGTACACTCATTCCATCTCTCTCACCTCCCCCTAATCACCTACATGCTCCCCTCCCAGGTACACTCATTCCATCTCTCTTACCTTCCCCTAATCACCTACATGCTCTCCTCCCTGGTACACTCATTCCATCTCTGTAACCTTTCCCTGAACATCTGCACGCTCTCCTCCCTGGTACACTCATTCCATCTCTCTCACCTCCCCCTGATCACCTGCATGCTCTCCTCCCTGGTACACTCATTCCATCTCTCTTACCTTCCCCTAATCACCTACATGCTCTCCTCCCTGGTACACTCATTCCATCTCTCTTACCTTCCCCTAATCACCTACATGCTCTCATCCCTGGTACACTCATTCCATCTCTGTAACCTTCCCCTGATCACCTGCACGCTCTCCTCCCTGGTACACTCATTCCATCTCTGTAACCTTCCCCTGATCATCTGCACGCTCTCCTCCCTGGTACACTCATTCCATCTCTCTCACCTTCCCCTGATCACATGCACGCTCTCCACCCTGATAGACTAATTTCATCTCTCTCACCTCCCCCTGATCATCTACACGCTCTCCTCCCTGGTACACTCATTCCATCTCTCTCACCTCCCCCTGATCACCTGCACGCTCTCCTCCCTGGTACACTCATTCCATATCTCTCACCTCCCCCTGATCATCTGCACGCTCTCCTCCCTGGTAGACTCATTTTATATCTGAATCCTTCCCCTGATCATATTAATCATCAGGCCCTGCCCCATTGGAGCTTACAGATGAAAAAAAAACCCATAATGGTCCATTTTAGCCACTAGCTTAATACCCTACCAGGATGATTTTCAACCATGAGGAAACCGGAGTATCTGGAGAAAGCCCACACAACAATTGGGAGAACATACAAACTCTGCACCAATGGAGCTCTGCCAGGAAAACCCCAGCACTGTGCTGCAGCATACGCCTCTGAGTCACAAACCAATATTACACATACCCAAACTAGAGATGAGCGGGTTCGGTTCCTCGGAATCCGAACCCCCTCGAACTTCACGCTTTTTACACGGGTCCGAGACAGACTCGGATCTTCCCGCCTTGCTCGGCTAACCCGAGCGCGCCCGAACGTCATCATCCCGCTGTCGGATTCTCGCGAGGCTCGTATTCTATCGCGAGACTCGGATTCTATATAAGGAGCCGCGCGTCGCCGCCATTTTCACACGTGCATTGAGATTGATAGGGAGAGGACGTGGCTGGCGTCCTCTCCGTTTAGATAGAGAGTGAGACACTTGATTTACTGGAGCATTAGGAGTACTCAGAGAGTGCAGAGTTTTGCTGATAGTTATACTAGTGGTGACCACCAGTTTTATTTATTATTTAATATAATCCGTTCTCTGCCTGAAAAAAAACGATACACAGTCACATACCATATCTGTGCTCAGCCTCAGTGTGCTGCATGATAATATCATCTATGTATATCTGACTGTGCTGAGTAGTGCTCACTGCTCACACAGCTTAATTGTGGGGGAGACTAGGGAGCAGTTATAGCAGGAGTACATATTTAACAGTGCACACTTTTGCTGCCAGAGTGCCAGTGTGACTGACCAGCAGTGACCACTAGTATATTGTCTGCCTGAAAAAGTTAAACACTCGTGTGGTGTTTTTTTTTTTTATTCTATAAACGCATTCTGCTGACAGTGTCCAGCAGGTCCGTCATTCATTATATTTCTATCTTCTTCATACTAGTAGTTTAGGAGTCTGCAGTGCTGACAGTGTCCAGCAGGTCCGTCATTATATAATATATACCTGTCCTGCAGTAGTGATATATATATATTTTTTATATCATTATCATCCAGTCTATACTAGCAGACGCAGTACGGTAGTCCATGGCTGTAGCTACCTCTGTGTCGGCAGTCGCTCGTCCATAATTGTATACCTACCTGTGGTGTTTTTTTTTTTTCTATCTTCTTCATACTAGTAGTTTAGGAGTCTGCAGTGCTGACAGTGTCCAGCAGGTCCGTCATTATACAATATATACCTGTCCTGCAGTAGTGATATATATATATATATATATTTTTTTTATATCATTATCATCCAGTCTATACTAGCAGACGCAGTACGGTAGTCCACGGCTGTAGCTACCTCTGTGTCGGCAGTCGCTCGTCATCCATAAGTATACTAGTATCCATCCATCTCCATTGTTTACCTGAGGTGCCTTTTAGTTGTGCCTATTAAAATATGGAGAACAAAAATGTTGAGGTTCCAAAAATAGGGAAAGATCAAGATCCACTTCCACCTCGTGCTGAAGCTGCTGCCACTAGTCATGGCCGAGACGATGAAATGCCATGAACGTCGTCTGCCAAGGCCGATGCCCAATGTCATAGTACAGAGCATGTAAAATCCAAAACACCAAATATCAGTAAAAAAAGGACTCAAAAATCTAAAATAAAATCGTCGGAGGAGAAGCGTAAACTTGCCAATATGCCATTTACCACACGGAGTGGCAAGGAACGGCTGAGGCCCTGGCCTATGTTCATGGCTAGTGGTTCAGCTTCACATGAGGATGGAAGCACTCAGCCTCTCGCTAGAAAAATGAAAAGACTTAAGCTGGCAAAAGCACAGCAAAGAACTGTGCGTTCTTCGAAATCACAAATCCACAAGGAGAGTCCAATTGTGTCAGTTGCGATGCCTGACCTTCCCAACACTGGACGTGAAGAGCATGCACCTTCCACCATTTGCATGCCCCCTGCAAGTGCTGGAAGGAGCACCCGCAGTCCAGTTCCTGATAGTCAGATTGAAGATGTCAGTGTTGAAGTACACCAGGATGAGGAGGATATGGGTGTTGCTGGCGCTGGGGAGGAAATTGACCAGGAGGATTCTGATGGTGAGGTGGTTTGTTTAAGTCAGGCACCCGGGGAGACACCTGTTGTCCGTGGGAGGAATATGGCCATTGACATGCCTGGTGAAAATACCAAAAAAATCAGCTCTTCAGTGTGGAAGTATTTCAACAGAAATGCGGACAACATTTGTCAAGCCGTGTGTTGCCTTTGTCAAGCTGTAATAAGTAGGGGTAAGGACGTTAACCACCTCGGAACATCCTCCCTTATACGTCACCTGCAGCACATTCATCATAAGTCAGTGACAAGTTCAAAAACTTTGTGCGACAGCGGAAGCAGTCCACTGACCAGTAAATCCCTTCCTCTTGTAACCAAGCTCACGCAAACCACCCCACCAACTCCCTCAGTGTCAATTTCCTCCTTCCCCAGGAATGCCAATAGTCCTGCAGGCCATGTCACTGGCAATTCTGACGAGTCCTCTCCTGCCTGGGATTCCTCCGATGCATCCTTGCGTGTAACGCCTACTGCTGCTGGCGCTGCTATTGTTGCTGCTGGGAGTCGATGGTCATCCCAGAGGGGAAGTCGTAAGACCACTTTTACTACTTCCACCAAGCAATTGACTGTCCAACAGTCCTTTGCGAGGAAGATGAAATATCACAGCAGTCATCCTGCTGCAAAGCGGATAACTGAGGCCTTGGCATCCTGGGCGGTGAGAAACGTGGTTCCGGTATCCATCATTACTGCAGAGCCAACTAGAGACTTGTTGGAGGTACTGTGTCCCCGGTACCAAATACCATCTAGGTTCCATTTCTCTAGGCAGGCGATACCGAAAATGTACACAGACCTCAGAAAAAGACTCACCAGTGTCCTAAAAAATGCAGTTGTACCCAATGTCCACTTAACCACGGACATGTGGACAAGTGGAGCAGGGCAGACTCAGGACTATATGACTGTGACAGCCCACTGGGTAGATGTATGGACTCCCGCCGCAAGAACAGCAGCGGCGGCACCATTAGCAGCATCTCGCAAACGCCAACTCTTTCCTAGGCAGGCTACGCTTTGTATCACCGCTTTCCAGAATACGCACACAGCTAAAAACCTCTTACGGCAACTGAGGAAGATCATCGCAGAATGGCTTACCCCAATTGGACTCTCCTGTGGATTTGTGGCATCGGACAACGCCAGCAATATTGTGTGTGCATTAAATATGGGCAAATTCCATCACGTCCCATGTTTTGCACATACCTTGAATTTGGTGGTGCAGAATTATTTAAAAAACGAGAGGGGCGTGCAAGAGATGCTGTCGGTGGCCAGAAGAATTGCGGGACACTTTCGGCGTACAGGCACCACGTACAGAAGACTGGAGCAACACCAAAAACGCCTGAACCTGCCCTGCCATCATCTGAAGCAAGAAGTGGTAACGAGGTGGAATTCAACCCTCTATATGCTTCAGAGGCTGGAGGAGCAGCAAAAGGCCATTCAAGCCTATACAACTGAGCATGATATAGGAGGTGGAATGCACCTGTCTCAAGCGCAGTGGAAAATTATTTCAACGTTGTGCAAGGTTCTGCAACCTTTTGAACTTGCCACACGTGAAGTCAGTTCAGACACTGCCAGCCTGAGTCAGGTCATTCCCCTCATCAGGCTTTTGCAGAAGAAGCTGGAGACATTGAAGGAGGAGCTAACACAGAGCGATTCCGCTAGGCATGTGGGACTTGTGGATGGAGCCCTTAATTCGCTTAACAAGGATTCACGGGTGGTCAATCTGTTCAAATCAGAGCACTACATTTTGGCCACCGTGCTCGATCCTAGATTTAAAACCTACGTTGTATCTCTCTTTCCGGCAGACACAAGTCTGCAGGGGTTCAAAGAACTGCTGGTGACAAAATTGTCAAGTCAAGCGGAACGCGACCTGTCAACATCTCCTCCTTCACATTCTCCCGCAACTGGGGGTGCGAGGAAAAGGCTCAGAATTCCGAGCCCACCCGCTGGCGGTGATGCAGGGCAGTCTGGAGCGACTGCTGATGCTGACATCTGGTCCGGACTGAAGGACCTGCCAACGATTACGGACATGTCGTCTACTGTCACTGCATATGATTCTCTCCCCATTGAAAGAATGGTGGAGGATTATATGAGTGACCGCATCCAAGTAGGCACGTCAGACAGTCCGTACGTATACTGGCAGGAAAAAGAGGCAATTTGGAGGCCCTTGCACAAACTGGCTTTATTCTACCTAAGTTGCCCTCCCACAAGTGTGTACTCCGAAAGAGTGTTTAGTGCCGCCGCTCACCTGGTCAGCAATCGGCGTACGAGGTTACTTCCAGAAAATGTGGAGAAGATGATGTTCATTAAAATGAATTATAATCAATTCCTCCATGGAGACATTCACCAGCAGCAATTGCCTCCACAAAGTACACAGGGAGCTGTGATGGTGGATTCCAGTGGGGACGAATTGATAATCTGTGAGGAGGGGGATGTACACGGTGATGAATCGGAGGATGATGATGAGGTGGACATCTTGCCTCTGTAGAGCCAGTTTGTGCAAGGAGAGATTAATTGCTTCTTTTTTGGTGGGGGTCCAAACCAACCCGTCATTTCAGTCACAGTCGTGTGGCAGACCCTGTCACTGAAATGATGGGTTGGTTAAAGTGTGCATGTCCTGTTTATACAACATAAAGGTGGGTGGGAGGGCCCAAGGACAATTCCATCTTGCACCTCTTTTTTCTTTCATTTTTCTTTGCGTCATGTGCTGTTTGGGGAGTGTTTTTTGGAAGGGCTAGCCTGCGTGACACTGCAGTGCCACTCCTAGATGGGCCAGGTGTTTGTGTCGGCCACTAGGGTCGCTGAGCTTAGTCACACAGCTACCTCATTGCGCCTCTTTTTTTCTTTGCGTCATGTGCTGTTTGGAGAGTGTTTTTTGGAAGGGCCATCCTGCGTGACACTGCAGTGCCACTCCTAGATGGGCCAGGTGTTTGTGTCGGCCACTTGGGTCGCTGAGCTTAGTCACACAGCTACCTCATTGCGCCTCTTTTTTTCTTTGCGTCATGTGCTGTTTGGGGAGTGTTTTTTGGAAGGGCCATCCTGCGTGACACTGCAGTGCCACTCCTAGATGGGCCAGGTGTTTGTGTCGGCCACTTGGGTCGCTGAGCTTAGTCATCCAGCGACCTCGGTGCAAATTTTAGGACTAAAAATAATATTGTGAGGTGTTCAGAATAGACTGAAAATGAGTGGAAATTATGGTTATTGAGGTTAATAATACTTTGGGATCAAAATGACCCCCAAATTCTATGATTTAAGCTGTTTTTTAGGGTTTTTTGAAAAAAACACCCGAATCCAAAACACACCCGAATCCGACAAAAAAAATTCGGTGAGGTTTTGCCAAAACGCGTTCGAACCCAAAACACGGCCGCGGAACCGAACCCAAAACCAAAACACAAAACCCGAAAAATTTCCGGTGCACATCTCTAACCCAAACATCGGAGGAAGACGTGCAATACAGTTGTACAAATAAAACAAATGAAACATTAAAAGTAGAGTAACCACGGGAGCTAGGAGAATGCAGGTGATGTACTCCACGTGCTAGATATCAACTGGACATGCACACTATGACGCTCACTTCTGGACTTTATTTAGCTGCGTATTAATGTCAGACAGGGTTTCTGGTTTCCATTTCCTTTATAATGAACAGGAGGAATTAAGGTTCTGTCAAATAGCATGATGCAGTAAACCATGGATAGAGGCAAAAGGGGATATTCTGGTGAACTGAAACACCAAAAATCAAGAATTAAGGTCTCCACCCCAGACCAAAACAATATACTGGGACAGTTCCACCACATATGTTGGAATAAGCCGATCTGAGAGCAATTTGTGCAACAGAGATTATATTATAAAGAACTGTCATGGATAACGTAGTGCTGGAATTACAGTTTATGTCTACTCTATAACCCTAACAGGGTTCTTTGTAACATTGTGGGGCGTATTCAATTGTACGCTCGTTCTTGAAAAAACCCCTAGGCTCAGGACCAGGCAGCCACTGGGTTTTTCCTATTGAATTGAGGAAGAGAAAATACATACCTCCCAACATGACCCTCTCCAGGAGGGACACAATGCTCTGCTTCTGGACTTTTCTCTTAATTTATGATTGCCGACACCTGTGTTGAACAGGTCAATGGATAGGAAAGGCGTTTCAGCACAGGTGACGGCAATCATACATTAAGAGGGAAGTCCAGGAGCAGAGCAATCTGTCCCTCCTGGAGAGGGTCATGTTGGGAGCTATGGAAATAGGTGCAGTGATATCTGTAGAAATCACTGCATCTTTACTTCTCACCCCCCTTCCCCCCCTCCAGAGCAAGTCTGATCTGATCTTTCCTAAAATTGTTATTTTAAGGAAAAATCACCAGGACTCGCTTTGGCAAACACCCCCCCCCCCCCCAATGACAAATTAAGCAATCAGAAGTTTCCAATTAACTTAATTAGCCCTTACTCGCCTTCCGAATCGGTGTCTTTTTCTTCCAGCTTGCCAGTATCTGGTCGGTTGAATCTATTTTGGAGTGGGAGAAGGGACCTTCTGACGTATCTAGGGGAGGAGACACGTCACCAGGGGGAGGAGCTACGGGCGAACAGGGTACCCGAAAAGTACCCTCGCGAGCTCGATTCGCTCGCCACGCTTCGGGCTCGGTGGCTCGCTCCGCTTCGCTCGCCACCTGATTACTAAAGGTAATAGTTGGTGGCGTGGATAGTAGAGGAACTATCCCGCTGGCATAGCTCCTCCCCCTTGTGTCGTAACTCCTCCCCCTTACGGAAAAGGTCCCTTAGCCCACTTGATTCTAGCATCTACCGTATCTGGTCTTCTGCACAAGCAGTGTGTGGCAAGTATGTGTGTGTGTGTGACCCCCTTCTGTGTGTGTCCGGAGGCAAGAGCAGGGTGAACTAATCTCCCAGCAGCCTCCTCACCTCCCGGCAGCCACCTCCCCAGTGGAAAGATGGAGGGGAGATTATTGCGAGTGGCGGAGACCACCGGACCGGTAAGTATCAATTGGATAGCCCCTGTATCGGTGAGGCCAAAGAACCAGGTAGGGCTGAGGGTCACAACATCTCCTTTTTCCATGTCAGTTCATATATGGTGTTAATCAGAAGTGATTGTTGTACATAGTATATCGTCCTTTTGTTGGAGGTACAGAGATGTCAGGGCCGTGCGGGTGTGGATACCACTAGAGTAGAACAGAGTAAGTGATAAAAGAACTCATATGATTGGTCCGCCATGCAAGTCTCGCATGCCACTCAGGAGTGTGAGACTCTGTGTCTGACAACGTGAGTCAGGGGTCACATCCGGGGGAGGGGGGAATTTGGTCTTTTTTTTGCCGCTGTGTTAATCCCATTAATAAAAGCACTGCGGCGTACGCTAGGGATACATAAATAAACATCCATAATAACAGAAGTAATTCCTCTGATCTATCCCCAGGAAGCAGCCAGTGAGAATGGGACAGCAGACCTGTTCGCACGTGCATTTATCCGGTATTCCTGCAAACCTAACAACACAACTAAGCTGTGTTCTTTATGGGAGGAAATTCATGGCTGTCACTCAACCAGTATTAAATGCTTTAGTGTCACCTCGACGGCTTTACACAATCCAGGCCTCTCCGCTGACACATAAAAGGCTGAAAAGTAATGCGTCACACAGGAGGGCCGCCGGGAGGGGGGGGGGGGGGGGGAACAACCAGAGCCCAGAAGGACATTAAAGAACCCATAAAATGAAAACATATTTATAGAAATTAATATAATCTATTTTGTCCGTAACTATTTACCAGTTAACGGGTCACATTTGCTACTTATAAGTGTACATGTGTTTCCCCTTATAATGGACAGAGCTGAACCTGCAGTTCAGTAACGGATTCCTTAGGACGGCCTTCGTTTCCCTCTACGCGGAAATCGATAACACGGTATTGAAAGGAACCATATGTCACTTCTTCACAGATATAAACTTTGGCATGTTGTTAATAAGACACGGCACCCTGAATTTAACCGGCCAGACGACCTTTGCGCACATGGAATTTGCTTTAGGATGGTCATCAGATAACACATTTGCACACAATAAAGTCAGTAGCGTTTTACCAGAGGAGGGGCCCCTGTGCAGACTCTGGGTGTTCCACCTCTTCTGTAAAGCGCAGTAGTCTACGGCATTGTGCCGGAGTCTACTGCGCATGCGCAGGTCTCTGGATCATGGCGCCCGCCATGTTCCGAAGCCCAATTTAAGTACTGCACATGCGCAGTGGCCATTTTGGGTGTGATTTTCACATCGGCTGCAGCGCCCGATGCGGGACTCCAGAAAGGTAAGTATTAAAATATGGGTGCAGCGTGTGCAGTGTGGGTCCCTCTTGGGACCCAGGGGCCTGTGTGAACCGCACCCGTTATTGAATTGCCAATGTTTGTTACGGGTAACAGATCCTTGTTAAAAAGGAAAAAAAGAAATGTAAAACAACATGTAAAACTGCACCTATACATTTATCTGTGGTCTATAAATGATCAACAATCCCAGGTATGGAACACTGGAAGAATGAAAGTAATCTTCAGGGATGCTTAAACCATTTGAGTGATACGGATGAGACCGAGGGGCTATGTACTAAGCCCTGGAGAGAGATATAGTATCAGTCAATCAGCTCCTTACTGTCAAGTTACAGGCTGTGTTTGAAAAATGACAGCAGCTGATTGTTACTTTATCTCTCTCCAGGGTGCTTCCCGGGTGCGACTCGCTGAGGCCCCTTTCACACTTGTGTCTCCAGCCTGGCATATTGCTGGGTTGGTGTCGTCAGCAGTGACGCATGCAGAGGCGGCGCTCGGTGATTAGATGATCTCCAAGCGCCGCCTGTCCATACAGTGTGAAGAGGAAACAAATCACACCGACCCGGCACACCATTCACACTGCACAGCGAGCCGGGTTGGAGCTGTATCCAACCTTAGTCGCTACCAGGGTTGAAATACTGGGTTCGCTTGACCCAGGTTATTTCCCCTGGGCTCTTTCAGACTGCACAGCAATATGGGTTACTGTACGCTTATGTGCAATAACCAGGGTTACAAGCTGGAGGTCTGAAAGGGGTATTATAGTATTTCATGGAGATTCAAAGTCTTCTGATGCAAAATAAAAACAAGGAAGAGAGAAAGAGAGAGATACAGGCATATGGAAAAATATAGGCGGAACAGTGACAGGTGAGAGAGGGAAAGACATACAAGCGGAACAGTGACAGGCGGCAGAGGGAGAGACACACAGGAGACTCAGTGACAGGCGGCAGAGGGAGAGACACACAGGAGACTCAGTGACAGGCGGTAGAGGGAGAGACACACAGGAGACTCAGTGACAAGCGGCAGAGGGAGAGACACACAGGAGACTCAGTGACAGGCGGCAGAGGGAGAGACACACAGGAGACTCAGTGACAGGCGGTAGAGGGAGAGACACACAGGAGACTCAGTGACAGGCGGCAGAGGAAGAGACACACAGGAGACTCAGTGACAGGCGGCAGAGGGAGAGACACACAGGAGACTCAGTGACAGGCGGCAGAGGGAGAGACACACAGGAGACTCAGTGACAGGCGGCAGAGGGAGAGACACACAGGAGACTCAGTGACAAGCGGCAGAGGGAGAGACACACAGGAGACTCAGTGACAGGCGGCAGAGGAAGAGACACACAGGAGACTCAGTGACAGGCGGCAGAGGAAGAGACACACAGGAGACTCAGTGACAGGCGGCAGAGGAAGAGACACACAGGAGACTCAGTGACAGGCGGCAGAGGGAGAGACACACAGGAGACTCAGTGACAGGCGGCAGAGGAAGAGACACACAGGAGACTCAGTGACAGGCGGCAGAGGAAGAGACACACAGGAGACTCAGTGACAGGCGGCAGAGGAAGAGACACACAGGAGACTCAGTGACAGGCGGCAGAGGGAGAGACACACAGGAGACTCAGTGACAGGCGGCAGAGGGAGAGACACACAGGAGACTCAGTGACAGGCTGCAGAGGAAGAGACACACAGGAGACTCAGTGACAGGCGGCAGAGGGAGAGACACACAGGAGACTCAGTGACAGGCGGCAGAGGGAGAGACACACAGGAGACTCAGTGACAGGCGGCAGAGGGAGAGACACACAGGAGACTCAGTGACAGGCGGCAGAGGGAGAGACACACAGGAGACTCAGTGACAGGCGGCAGAGGGAGGGACACACAGGAGACTCAGTGACAGGCGGCAGAGGGAGAGACACACAGGAGACTCAGTGACAGGCGGCAGAGGGAGGGACACACAGGAGACTCAGTGACAGGCGGCAGAGTGAGAGACACACAGGAGACTCAGTGACAGGCGGCAGAGGGAGAGACCCACAGGAGACTCAGTGACAGGCGGCAGAGGGTGAGACCCACAGGAGACTCAGTGACAGGCGGCAGAGGGAGAGACCAACAGGAGACTCAGTGACAGGCGGCAGAGGGAGAGACCAACAGGAGACTCAGTGACAGGCGGCAGAGGGAGAGACACACAGGAGACTCAGTGACAGGCGGCAGAGGGAGAGACACACAGGAGACTCAGTGACAGGCGGCAGAGGGAGAGACACACAGGAGACTCAGTGACAGGCGGCAGAGGAAGAGACACACAGGAGACTCAGTGACAGGCGGCAGAGGAAGAGACACACAGGAGACTCAGTGACAGACGGCAGAGGGAGAGACACACAGGAGACTCAGTGACAGACGGCAGAGGGAGAGACACACAGGAGACTCAGTGACAGGCGGCAAAGGGAGAGACACACAGGAGACTCAGTGACAGGCGGCAGAGGAAGAGACACACAGGAGACTCAGTGACAGGCGGCAGAGGAAGAGACACACAGGAGACTCAGTGACAGGCGGCAGAGGGAGAGACACACAGGAGACTCAGTGACAGGCGGCAGAGGGAGAGAAACACAGGAGACTCAGTGACAGGCAGCAGAGGGAGAGACACACAGGAGACTCAGTGACAGGCGGCAGAGGAAGAGACACACAGGAGACTCAGTGACAGGCGGCAGAGGGAGAGACCCACAGGAGACTCAGTGACAGACGGCAGAGGGAGAGACACACAGGAGACTCAGTGACAGACGGCAGAGGGAGAGACACACAGGAGACTCAGTGACAGGCGGCAGAGGGAGAGACACACAGGAGACTCAGTGACAGGCAGCAGAAGAAGAGACACACAGGAGACTCAGTGACAGGCGGCAGAGGAAGAGACACACAGGAGACTCAGTGACAGGCGGCAGAGGGAGAGACACACAGGAGACTCAGTGACAGGCGGCAGAGGGAAAGACACACAGGAGACTCAGTGACAGGCGGCAGAGGGAGAGACACACAGGAGACTCAGTGACAGGCGGCAGAGGGAGAGACACACAGGAGACTCAGTGACAAGCGGCAGAGGGAGAGACACACAGGAGACTCAGTGACAGGCGGCAGAGGGAGAGACACACAGGAGACTCAGTGACAGGCGGCAGAGGGAGAGACACACAGGAGACTCAGTGACAGGCGGCAGAGGGAGAGACACACAGGAGACTCAGTGACAGGCGGCAGAGGGAGAGACACACAGGAGACTCAGTGACAAGCGGCAGAGGGAGGTACACACAGAAATTTGTTAGCAGTTGGGCAAAACCATGTGCACTGCAGGGGAGGCAGATGTAACATGTGCAGAGAGAGTTAGATTTGGGTGTGGTGTGTTCAAACTGAAATCTAAATTGCAGTGTAAAAATAAAGCAGCCAGTATTTACCCTGCACAGAAACAAAATGACCCACCCAAATCTAACTCTGCACATGTTATATCTGCCCCCAACACCCCCTTCCCCCCTGGAGTGCACATGGTTATGCCCATCTGCTAAAAAAATTTGCAGGTAAGATCAACTCTGAATTACCCCCTCAGTGAGAGGCAGCAGAGGGAGAGACATACAGAAAGAACAGGGACAAGCGGCAGAGGGAGAGACATACTAGAGGAACAGTGACAGCCGGCAGGGGAGAAACACACTGGAGGAATAGTGACAGGCAGCGGAGGGAGAGACACATGAAGGGGTAAGGGGGGGGGGGGGGGAAGTTACAGTCGGCAGAAGGAGAGACACACAGGAGGAATAGTGACAGTCGGCAGAGGGAGAGACACATAGGGGAAAACAGTGACAGGCGGCAGAGGAAGAGACACACACAGGAGACTTAGTGACAGTGGATTAGGTCCAAGGTGTGTTTGGGAGAACAGCTGCTTTGAATAGAAGCGATCCGCGCTAACTACAATACCAAGCCAAGCAAAATAAGAACACTCCTCACAAACAGACGCCCAGCAGTAAACATCCCTTTGTACAACCAGATATTATTGCTCAGCTGTGTGTTCAGTCATGTTTTGGTTTCCAACTTATTTAGATCTGCCAAAGAGAGAGAGAGAGAGACAGCTCAATCTCACACACGTTCAGGACCTCAGGGAGTACTAAAATACAGGGACATATTCACATGGAGTCCAACACTAGCAGAAGTTCAGGCTGCCAATACTCCCATCATCCTGTCATCTGCCTCCTCTGCCTCCATACCAGCCCCATATCCCAACATGGATCCCTACAGAGACAGTCACATTAGGGTGTGTGTGTGTGTGTGTGTGTGTGTGGGGGGGGGGGGGGGGCGTCACTAACCAAGAGGGGGCAGGGGCCACACACTCACAGCGTTGGCAAATGGAAGGCGTGGCTTTGATGTGTCTTCCCAGAGAACGCCCCAGATACTCGTTTGGTCTTGCACGCAGTCCGTATAACTTGTGTGTAAGGGCGTGAGGTAAGCTGGTGTGCATATTAAATACAATAGTAAAACTAGAAGTTGGCCAGAAGTGTCAGACTACTAAAAGTGCACAGACACGTCAGATAATACCAGACAGGGTATTCTCCAGCTAGTAAGGTGCCGACACCATGGCGTAACAGGAGGTCTTGTATATGGCACAGGAATCATGATTATGTATGGTGTATATTGTGAGGAAGAGGAGTGGAAGCTGGGGAGGGTGGTACTGTAGTGTAGCGGTCAGCTGCGTGGTGCTCTTTACAAGCACGTTTAACTTTTCACCACAGCAAACGATCTCCACTGAGGTGGTGAAATGTATTTGCAATAAGTGGCTTCCTCAGTGGGTTCAATGAGTATGATTCTGACATAGGGGGTCATTTCGAGTTGTTCGCTAGCTGCTTTCGTTCGCTCTGCAGCGATGAGGCAAAAAAATGGCACTTCTGCGCATGTGTATGCGGCGCAATGCGCACGTGTGTCGTACTATTGCAACGAACGATGTAGTTTCACACAAGGTCTAGCAAAGCTTTTCAGTTGCACTGCTGGCCGCAGAGCGATTGACTTGAAGTGGGCGTTTCAGGGAGTGTTAAAAAAAACGCAGGCGTGGCTGGGCAAACGCAGGGCGTGTTTATGACGTCAAAACAGGAACTAAACAGTCTGAAGTGTTCGCAAGCGCTGAGTAGGTATTGAGCTGCACAAAAAAAAGATTGCCGCCGCTCTGCGATCCTTTCATTCGCACTTCTGCTAAGCTAAAATTCACTCCCAGTGGGAGGCGGCTTAGCGTGTGCACGGCTGCTAAAAACTGCTAGCGAGCGAACAACTCGGAATGACCACCATAGGGCCTAATTCAGACCTGATCGCTAGCAGGCGATTTTTGCACTGCTGCGACCAGATAGTCGCCGCCTACAGGGGAGTGTAATTTAGCTGTGCAAGTGTGCGTTCGCATGTGTAGCAGAGCTGTACAACCAAATCTTGTGCAGTACTATCTACGCAGCCCAGGACTTACTCAGCCGCTGCGATCAGATTAGGCTGTCCGGGGCCGGAACGGACGTCAGGAGCCCTCCCTGCAAATGCTTGGGAACTCCTGCGTTTTTCCAACCACTCCCTGAAAACGGTCAGTTGCCACCCAGTAACATCTTCTTCCTGTCAATCTCCTTGCGAATGGGCGTGCGAACGGATCCGTCACACAAACCCATCGCTGAGCGGCGATCCGCTTTGTACCCGTGCAACGCGCCAGCGCATTGCGGTGCATACGAATGCGCAGTGTAGACCTGATCGCAGGCTGTACGAAAACGCAGCCTAGCGATCAGGTCTGAATTAGGCCCATAGTGCGAAACGCAGCTGTAAAGAGCCGCACACAGTTCACCACAGCAGATATTTGAGGGTTTTTGTAGCCTAATTGGTGTGCAATAATGAATGAGTTTATTGCACGCAGAATTGTTTAAAACAAGGGCACAAATGGGACATGTCTGGGACACGTGCCTGACCAAAAATAGGCGAATATGGTGTTCTTGCCGACTGGAACGCATCCCCAAATCTACCAATGGGTAGAAATATGCTATTGTTACATGCAACCTTTTTGTTTAACTGTATGTTATTTTGTATCCAACTATGAACCAGTCTCCATGTGTGGTCACCATTCCTTCCCATAGAATTCTATGGGGAAGATAAAGAGCATAAGATGGTGTAAAATGCAGCAGGAAACGTTTACAGTAATAGGCCCTACACACTGGCTGATAATCCTCAAAGATATGAACGATCTTGTTCATTAATGAACGAGATACCGTTCATATCTTTCAGTGTGGAGTCACCAGCGATGAACGATGCGCGGTCCCGCGCTCGTTCATCGCTGGTGTCCCGTCGCCTGTGCATGCAGGCCAATATGGATGATCTCGTCCATATTTGCCTGCACTGCCATGGAGCCGAGTGACTGGGGGGGGAGTGAGGAAACTTCACTCCCCCCATCACTGCCCCCCCACCGCCGGGTTGCCCGTCGGCCGTATCCGCCGTCAGGCAGCTCGGCGGCGGATCTCGCAGTGTGTAGGGCCCATAAGATACTAATTTATGCTAGATAAACGATTGTGTATAGTGCTTCATATTCCATGGTGTAAGCCAGTGTTTCCCAACCTCGGTCCTCACACTAACAGTGCAGGTTTAATATCTGAGGTACTAATTGAGAGGGTACTCACCTGTGCTCAAGTATGGCTACCCTTAAAACCTGGACTGTCAGTGTTCCCCGAGGATAGAGCTTGGGAAACACTGGTGTAAGCTGTGTTCTTGACCTTGTAACTACTTAGGGGCCCATTTATCAAAAACTATTTGCGGCCATTTTCCCCAAAACATCTGTTTTCGGGGGCTAGCCATAAATATTAAGTATCCCTGGAACGTGTGAAGGAGGGGCCGCAGCAGATATCTCCAATGCCTACTGCACTCCCTCCATTCCCACCGACAGCCGCAACCCTATAGGTTTCTATGGGGGATGCGATGCTGCTAGATTTTCAATATCCAGGAAGCAAAGCATTACCGATACTAGCCCCGCAGCTACCGTCATCCGAAGATGGCGGTAGCCCATTGCAGCCTATGGGTTACCCTCGCCATTTGCAGCCAGCAGAGGGCTCTTACGGAAACCCGATCAGAAAAGACCTCTGTGTATGTGATGATCAGCAGGACCGCACACGTTCAGCGCCCCCTGCAGCTCACTGAGCACATTGCAGGGACGGATTCTTGTCCCTGCAGGTGCTTATTAATACATTCCTCTGACTCGATCGCATATTGAAACATTTAATATCGCTAATATCGCGCCCAGATTGCATTGAATCTGCGATCAATGATAAATGGGCCCTTAAGTGCTGCTACACAAGCGCCGATCACTTAAATAAAGGACTGTAAATGTATACAGTAGTTGGCTGATTTACTTAAAAAATCAACGGAACATGAGATTACGCTTATATTACAGCTAAACCCACTATTTATCCCCCAAATACAAATGAAAACATATTCAAGGGTTAAGACAAGTTGATGGACAGATAGTACAGTATATCAACAAATATCTTAACCAAAGATTTAGGGGGACATTTACTAAACAGTGATAAGAGCGAAGAAGTGAGCCAGTGGAGAAGTTGCCCCATCAACCAATTAGCAGCTCTGTATCATTTTATAGTATGCAAATTATAGATGTTACGTCAGTGCTAATTGGTTGCCATGGGCAACTTCTCCACTGGCTCACTTCTCCGCTCTTATCACTGTTTAGTAAATGTCCCCCATAATTCTATATAATCAGTCATATCACAGTGGACAGATTACCTGCCAGCTCCAAGTGATTATACCTAATAAACCTAAATTCATATTAGTAATTAGTGGTGAATCCCTAATTGGCTAAATGCACCCTGTCTGATTATAAACCAGCGATAAGCGGAAGGTGATAACGCACCAGCCAATCAGCTCCTAACTGTCATTTTTCAAATCCGTAATGATTGGCTGGTGCGTTAGCACATTGTACTTATCACTTCTTTATCCTTTCTCCAGGCTTAATACATCTGCCCCCCTGACGGTTACTCTGTGCCTCTGAATCCCGGCACAGACAGAACTTCTAGCTCTCTTCTGCTTTGTTTTAAGAGCTGGCTACTTTTTAGGCTGAAAGCGATCCTAAGGTAAACACAGGCAAGGCGTGACTCAGTCCTATAAATATTAGCCATCCATAACTCAGCTGTTCCGTCATCTAAATATTAGGAATACCTTTCAGCCTGGACATGCGGAGAAGGAACAGTGTGCGTCTTCATACCAAGGTGCTCCTGGCAGTTTACACACCGGCTTTAAAGCACAGGCCAGACGTCAAGTTCTCTGCATTGTACAAGAGTGCCTGGGGCTTATTAGCCTGTAATCAGAGGTAACTTTGTGGTTTATATTATACCGGACTCACAGCTGCTACTGAATCCCTGTCCGATCTCCAGGCTGTGGCAACATTTACGTCACGGACCAGCATTGAGGAGGAGATGCTGCGTAGAGTAAGTCGCTATGATAAGCCTGTTGTGTGCTGCAAAGCAAATAAACCAAATATTATAATTATTTCACTCAATAATGTGTGATGACAGATCTGTACAACAGTAGCTCAAAACTGAATATAGGGTCACAATCTGGCTCCCTACAGTTGGCTGTAAACCCACGTGCTGCAGATAACACTGGGGCAGATGTATTAAGCCTGGAGATGGCATAAGGAAGTGATAAACCGGGAATTGTGTGCTATTACACTTATTCCTTGGCTGCAGAGCTCTTAACTGCTATGCCACAGGCTGTGTTTGAAAAAAATGACAGTTAGGAGCCGATTGGCTGGGATTTGGGGGGGCATGTACTAAGCAGTGATAAAAGTGGAGAAGTGAGCCAGTGGAGAAGTGGCCCATTGCAACCAATCCGCTGCTTTGTATATGTTTATAGTATGTAAATTATAAATGTTACGTCAATGCTGATTGGTTGCCATGGGTAACTTCTCCACTGGCTCACTTCTCCACTTTTATCACTGCTTAGTACATATGCCCCTTTATCTCCAGCGACTTTATCTCCCCCCAAGGCTTAGTAAATAGACCCCCTATATTCTCTACAGCACTGAATACACACAGGCCAAGCTTAATCTACCATCATGTTTTTGGTCAGTGGAAGGAAACCCGCACAGACACAGAGGGAATATGCTAACACAGATGGGGGGTCATTCCGAGTTGTTCGCTCGCAAGCTGCTTTTAGCAGCTTTGCACACGCTAAGCCGCCGCCTACTGGGAGTGAATCTTAGCTTATCAAAATTGCGAACGAAAGATTAGCAGAATTGCGAATAGACACTTCTTAGCAGTTTCTGAGTAGCTCCAGACTTACTCGGCATCTGCGATCAGTTCAGTCAGTTTCGTTCCTGGTTTGACGTCACAAACACACCCAGCGTTCGCCCAGACACTCCTCCGTTTCTCCAGCCACTCCCGCGTTTTTCCCAGAAACGGTAGCGTTTTTTCGCACACACCCATAAAACGGCCAGTTTCCGCCCAGAAACACCCACTTCCTGTCAATCACATTCCGATCACCAGAACGAAGAAAAAACCTCGTAATGCCGTGAGTAAAATTCCTAACTGCATTGCAAATTTACTTGGCGCAGTCGCACTGCGGACATTGCGCATGCGCATTAGCGACTATTCGCTCCGTTGCGAGAAAAAAATAACGAGCGAACAACTCGGAATGACCCCCATAGTGACGTGGTTGGAATTGCACCTGTGGTCTCAGTGCAGCAAGGCTGCAATGGCGACCATTGTGCCACCATGCAGTATGTCTCTGAAATTTCTGGCATCCACTATACCTGGGATAAAAGCAGCTGGTTGCTGGAATATCACATCTTTCTCACTCTCACCCCCCCTCATCTCTACGTTGCTAGGTAATAGTTGGGCAGGTGGTGGCCTCCTTCCGAGAAGCAGACGCTGCTCCTCCTCACCTCCACAAATAAATTCCTGTTTGACACTGGACATCTTCCAAGGATCAGTAGAGAAGAGACACGCTGTGCGGAGTAGTATATAAACAAGCCTGGCCGCACCGCTGCTGGAACATTGGGAAGGCACTGTATACTGGAGCACTCAGCTTATAGTCTACCACTGACCTTCTCTTACCTCAACCCACTGGGGGCTCCAAAAGTACACAAGCTCCTCTGACAAGTGCACTGTGAGGAGAACCTCTGAAGTCGGTCTCACTGAAGTTAATGACACTACATGGGTGATGGAAAAACTGATGCACTGGAAAAAAAAAAAAAAGATTTCTAGTTGTTTTTAATGAAACACGTGTAAAGACGGCAATCCCTTCATTTAACCCCAGTGATGCTGCCACCACCAGAAAGGGAGAAGATTAAATAAGTTCATTCCCCAAACAGAAGGATACTAGGGCACAGCTACAAACCATACGGGAGGCTTCAGGCCTGGAGTACGCAGGTTTGGAAGTCACGGCGGTGGGGAATGCGTCTGCAATTGGCCGTGGGTGTAAATATACTAACACATGATGGCTCTCCTCTTTCAGCTCTCACCGCTTCAGTAAATAAAATGCTATTAACTTATTAGACTATTACTACAATCCCAAACATCAACTCCCATTATTTACTATCAGTGTCCGGGAAATGTAACGTAATATGAGCATTATGTCAGCAGCATTTCTTAAGTATAAATATCAAGGAGCTTCTCACATACACACACATGGAGAAACGACACCACTAAGAGATGTCGGTGCTCTGATAGCAGAGCCGGCCCTAACCAATATGATGCCCTAGGCAAGATTTTGAATGGTGCCCTCTAGCACCACCGCTAGCTCTGCAGGAGATGCCTGGCATGAGTCAGCTGCCAGCTCTACTAACGTTGGGCGCCTTTTCTTTATGAAAATGCATCGTATTTGCATTACTATGTGGCTAGGATGCACAAGCAGCTTCTGCTGATTAAAATGATATGCAGCATGCCTATATTCTGTGTGCGACTGCGGCTGAATCTGCATACGAAATGCTACATTACAGTGATTTCCAGGAATACACGCAACGTAGCATTTCGTATGCAGATACAGCCACAGTCACACACAGAATATAGGCATGTCGCATATCAATTTAATTAGCAGAAGCGGATGGTGCCCCTAAGCATACCAAATGCCCTAGGCATTTGCCTAGTTTGCCTATGCCTAAAGCCGGCTCCGTCTGATAGACCTTGTACAGTCCCACTGATCCCGCATTTACCGGTAATGGTGCATCCCAGGGAGAGTCTGCATGGTGTCCCAAAATACAGTTTGCACTGCACCTTGCGCACAGCCTCAGAAATGCACTTCATTGCTTGCACCGATATACACACACACAGAAAAATTGTCATTTAAGGGCCCTACACACTAGGCGATATCTTTGACAGATATGATTAAAAAATGAACGATAAATCATTCATATCTTTCAGTGTGTATGCAAAAACGATAAGCGTCCCCGCAATCGTTCATCGTTTAAACATGCAAGCCAATTTGGACGATATCGAAGTATGTAATGTCATATAGTCCATAGACATCGTTCAGTGTATATGCAAAAAAAATCATCATCTTAAAATCGTTAATCTTGCATATTGCACAAATCTATCAGTGTGTAGTGCCCATAATATAGGCATTCCCAACCTCCGTCCTCAAGGCACACTATTAAGCTGGATACACACTATAAGATTATCTGTCCAATCTGGCTGGTTGGAAAGAAAATCTTTTACTGATGGGAGCAAATGACAAGCAACCAATTGCTCCTAAAATCCGGAAAACGGACAAAAACGGTTGTTCAGATAAATTTGTTAAATCAAATGGATTTTACCAATTTGTCTGAATGACCATTTTTGTCTGTTTTTTCAGTGTTTGGGAGCAAATGTCAATTGATCATTTGCTCCTTAACATTGGAAAACCAGCCAAAAATGGCCATTCAAATTGATTAAATCCATTTGATTTTACCAATTTATCCGAACGACCATTTTTGCCCATTTTCTGGCTTTTGGAAGCAAATGGTCATAATAAATCGTTATGTGCATGGGTGGCGATGTAGTCACACCCCTCTCTTCCCCATACGTTGTGTCCCTGCACATGCGCAATTGTACCTGTTGCCCAGCGTCCTCCTCGCGCCTGTGTCTGCACATGTGCGCTGGATAGAGACGAATGCCGCGCTCCCCAGGCAACTGGGACATGGCTGAGGCAGGGAACTGAGGCGGGCGCTTCTTGTAAGCTGGCCTCTGTGTCCTGAGCCAGCAGGTTGCTCAATGCGCCCGATGTCCTTTAATGCTGAATGCAGCCTCCCACCATTTAAACAGAGCAGGCGGTGGTGCGGGTTCCTGAGCCAGCGGTCGTGCAATGTGCTCGGCAAATGCAGGGAGGCGCCGCGCTACATGTCCTCTGTTTAAAATGCCATAGCGTTCCTGAACCACAATGGCAGCGCCAGCCCAGCCCTGCCGAACTGACCAAGGGGGAGTAACGAACGGTAAGGCGCGGCCAACCACATCATACATCAGGTAGCCGACACCAACACACTAGGCACAGCGCACCTGACGAAGCGGCACCATGCGATTTCCTTAAAATGCCACTATGAGCCGCATCATACATACAGTGCCTTGCTAAAGTAATTAATTACCCCCTTTGCATTTTTCATGTTTTGTTGCCTCACAACCTGGAAATAAAATGGATTGTTTGAAGGTTTGCATCATTTCATTCACAGAACATGGCTACAACTTTGAAGTTGTTGGTTGTTTTTTTAATTATGAAGCAACTTAGCAAGCAACAAATAGGACAAAATAACAGAAAACTTCAGTGTGCATAACTATTCACCCCCTAAAGTCAGTATTTTGTAGAGCCACCTTTTGCGGCAATTACAGCTGCAAGTCGCTTTGGATAACAGTGGCAAACACAGGATTTCTCGAGGGGGGTTTCCAAATGCAGTCCACAAACTCCCTCTCTGTGGAACATTAGAGCAAGTGTGGGAGTCTGGGGGGGCGGTAGAATAACCTAATAATATCCTGGACATTAATGGTCTTTTTATACACTGTATATTGTATGGAATACAGTATTAATTAGTGATGTGCACCAGACTTTTTTCGGGTTTTGTGTTTTGGTTTTGGATTCGGTTCCGCGGCCGTGTTTTGGATTCGGACGCGTTTTGGCAAAACCTCACCGAAATTTTTTTGGCGGATTCGGGTGTGTTTTAGATTCGGGTGTTTTTTTCAAAAAACCCTAAAAAACAGCTTAAATCATAGAATTTGGGGGTCATTTTGATCCCATAGTATTATTAACCTCAATTACCATAATTTCCACTCATTTCCAGTCTATTCTGAACACCTCACAATATTATTTTTAGTCCTACAATTTGCACCGAGGTCGCTGGATGGCTAAGCTAAGCGACACAAGTGGCCGACACAAACACCAGGCCCATCTAGGAGTGGCACTGCAGTGTCAAGACAGGATGGCACTTCAAAAAAATTGTCCCCAAACAGCACATGATGCAAAGAAAAAAAGAGGCGCACCAAGGTCGCTGTGTGACTAAACTAAGCGACACAAGTGGCCGACACAAACACCTGGCCCATCTAGGAGTGGCACTGCAGTGTCAAGACAGGATGGCACTTTAAAAAAATTGTCCCCAAACAGCACATGATGAAAAGAAAAAAAGAGGCGCACCACAGGTATAGAATGTAGATGGATAGTATACTTAATGACGACACAGAGGTAGGTACAGCAGTGGCCTACTGCTATATATAGTATACTGGTGGTCACTGTGTCAGCAAACTGCAAAACTAAAATGCACCACAGGTATAGAATGTAGATGGATAGTATACTTAATGAATGACGACACAGAGGTAGGTACAGCAGTGGCTTTCCGTACTGCTATATATAGTATACTGGTGGTCAATGTGTCAGCAAACTGCAAAACTAAAATGCACCACAGGTATAGAATGTAGATGGATAGTATACTTAATGAATGACGACACAGAGGTAGGTACAGCAGTGGCCTACCGTACTGCTATATATAGTATACTGGTGGTCACTGTCAGCAAACTGCAAAACTAAAATGCACCACAGGTATAGAATGTAGATGGATAGTATACTTAATGAATGACGACACAGAGGTAGGTACAGCAGTGGCCTTCCGTACTGCTATATATAGTATACTGGTGGTCACTGTGTCAGCAAACTGCAAAACTAAAATGCACCACAGGTATAGAATGTAGATGGATAGTATACTTAATGAATGACGACACAGAGGTAGGTACAGCAGTGGCCTTCCGTACTGCTATATATAGTATACTGGTGGTCACTGTGTCAGCAAACTGCAAAACTAAAATGCACCACAGGTATAGAATGTAGATGGATAGTATACTTAATGAATGACGACACAGAGGTAGGTACAGCAGTGGCCTACCGTACTGCTATATATAGTATACTGGTGGTCACTGTGTCAGCAAACTGCAAAACTAAAATGCACCACAGGTATAGAATGTAGATGGATAGTATACTTAATGAATGACGACACAGAGGTAGGTACAGCAGTGGCCTACCGTACTGCTATATATAGTATACTGGTGGTCACTGTGTCAGCAAACTGCAAAACTAAAATGCACCACAGGTATAGAATGTAGATGGATAGTATACTTAATGAATGACGACAAAGAGGTAGGTACAGCAGTGGCCTTCCGTACTGCTATATATAGTATACTGGTGGTCACTGTGTCAGCAAACTGCAAAACTAAAATGCACCACAGGTATAGAATGTAGATGGATAGTATACTTAATGAATGACGACACAGAGGTAGGTACAGCAGTGGCCTACCGTACTGCTATATATAGTATACTGGTGGTCACTGTGTCAGCAAACTGCAAAACTAAAATGCACCACAGGTATAGAATGTAGATGGATAGTATACTTAATGAATGACGACACAGAGGTAGGTACAGCAGTGGCCTACCGTACTGCTATATATATTATACTGGTGGTCACTGTGTCAGCAAAACTCTGCACTGTACTCCTCCTATATAATATTAATTATACTGGTGGTCCCCAGTCCCCACAATAAAGCAGCACACTGAGCACAGATATGGAGTGTTTTTCAGGCAGACAACGTATACTGGTGGTCACTGTCAGCAAAACTCTGCACTGTACTCCTGCTATATAATACAGCTGCTCCCCAGTCCCCACAATTAAGCAGTGTGAGCACTCAGCACAGATATATTATGCAGCACACTGAGCACAGATATGGTATGGAGCGTTTTTTTCAGGCAGAGAACGGATAAAACTGGTGGTCACTTATCAACAAAACTCTGCACTGTACTCCTCCTAACAGCTGCTCCCCAGCCCTCCCCACAATTAAGCAATCAAGTTCAACAATAAACGGAGAGGACGCCAGCCACGTCCTCTCCCTATCATCTCCAATGCACGAGTGAAAATGGCGGCGACGCGCGGCTGCTTATATAGAATCCGAATCTCGCGAGAATCCGACAGCGGGATGATGACGTTCGGGCGCTCTCGGGTTAGCCGAGCAAGGTGGGAAGGTTCGAACCTGCCTCGGACCCGTGTAAAATGGGTGAAGTTCGGGGGGGTTCGGTTTCCGAGAAACCGAACCCGCTCATCACTAGTATTAATATTTAATACTATAGATGATCTATAGTATAGTCTGTAGCAAACATTTAAATAATATAAAATAAGTGGTCAGAAAAAGATTAAACACCCCATAATAAATAATTACACAAACATAATAGAACCAGTACTGCACTTCTAAGCTCACATTCTCCCACCTCATGGTAAGGCTCCGGTCTCTTCTTCCTGGTAGCTACTCTCTGATCCAGAGCACTGATTGAGGACTCAGATTCACACACACAACAAACTCAGTAGAAAAAGCTGCTACCACTGGGCATGTGCAGCAGCTTTGTTCTTTCCCTTACACTGCATGATGTTTATGCAGCACTAGTAATCTAATCATATTATATACCATTGCCGCATTGCTATTCTTGCCATAATTTGAGCCATTTGCCAAGTGGAGGGGGGTTTCCAGGCAACCAGAAACCCCCCCTGCGTTTGCCTATGGATAAGTCTCTATGAGCTTGCCACATCTTGCCACTGGGATTTTTGTCAATTCCTCAAGGCAAAACTGCTCCAGCTCGTTCATGTTGGATGGCTTCCACTTGTGAACAGCAATCTTTAAGTCTGACCACAGATTCTCAATTGGATTGAGATCTGGGCTTTGACTAGGCCATTCCAACACATTTAAATGTTTCCCCTTAAACCACTTGAGTGTTGCTTTAGCAGTATGCTTCGTGTCATTGTCCTGCTGGAAGGTGATCCTCCGTCCCAGTCTCAAATCACAGGCAGACTGAAACAGGTTTTGCTCAAGAATATCCCTGTATTTAGCACCATCCATCTTTCCCTCGACTCAAAACAGTTTCCCAGTCCCTGCTGCTGGAAAACATCCTCACAGCATGATGCTGCCACCACCATGTTTCACTGTGGGGATGGTGTTCTTGGGGTGATTGGATGTGTTGGGTTTGTGCCAGACATAGCGTTTTCCTTGGTGGCTCAAAAGTTAAATTTTAGTCTCATCTGATCAGAGCACCTTCCTCCATACATTTGGGGAGTTGTCCACATGCCTTTTGGCAAACTCAAAACGTACCTTCTTATTTTTAACACCAAGTAATGTTTTTTTTTCTGGCCACTCTTCCATAAAGCTCAGCTCTATGGAGTGTACGGCTTATTGTGGTCACATGCGCAGATACACCAGTCTCTGCTGTGGAACTCTGCAACTCCTTCAGGGTTACCCTTGGTCTCTGTGCTGCGTCTCTGATTAATGCCCTCCTTGCCCGGTCTGTAAGTTTTGGTGGCCGGCCCTCTCTTGGCAGGTTTGTTGTGGTACCATGTTCTTTCCATTTGAAGATGATGGATTTGCTGCTGCTCCGGGGGATCATCAAAGAGTTGGATATTTTTCTATAACCCAACTCTGACTTGTACTTCTCAACAACTTTGTCCCTGACTTGTTTGGAGAGCTCCTTGGTCTTCATGGTGTGATGCCTCTTGCTTAGTGATGTTGCATCCTCTGGGGCCTTTCAGAAAAGGTGTGTTTATACTGACAGATCATGTGACACTTAGATTGCACACAGGTGGACTTCATTTCACTAATTATGTGACTTCTGAAGGTAATTGGTTGCACCAGAACTTTTGAGGGGCTTCATAGCAAAGGGGGTGAATACATTTGCACATGCCAATTTCCACATTTTTATTTATAAAAATAATTTTTTTATATACATTTTTCTCGTTTCACTTCACCAACTTAGACTATTTTGTGCAGATCCATCACATAAAATTCAGATAAAAAAATAAATAAAATTAAATGACAGGTTGTAATGTAACAAAATAGGTAAAAAGCCAAGGGGGTGAATACTTTAGCAAGGCACTGTAGCGGTGATGCGATAACAGCGGCAGTTAGCGTGCGCTATGTGCAAAAAGCACATAGCGCACGTTCTTACATCTGCCCCAGAATCTTATAGTGTGTATCCAGCTTAACAGTCCAGGTTTTAGCGACATCCATGCTTGAGCACAGGTGACTTATTGAGTGCCTCAGTAATTTTGATTTAACCATCTGTGCTAAAGCCTGAATATCACTACAACCTGCACTGTTAGCATGCCTTGAGGACCGAGGTTGGGAATGCCTGCATTAATCAATGAGAGGTCTGCACCATCAATGGCCACTCTCTGCTGTGTGACCCACACGGAGTGCTGCAAGCAAATCAGCTTTAGTGGCGCAAAGTGGGGTGAGGCTCAGCTCCGTGCCCCCTGCGCCAACAAAAATCAAAACCATTGCTGACCAGCTGCCATCGATGGCAGAGAACCATCAGATCACCACCATCGATGGGGAATAAAAAAAAATACCGCTCATCGGTGGGTAATCATTAAGTGGTCGATAGCCATCTGTAACACAAACAGGGAAGGGCTGGGCCAGGTGGCAGGAAGGACTGTGCATTGGGTCCGCTTCCATATCGGGCCATATATTTAAATTTTATTGTAACACATACTGGCACAGATATAGGACCCAGTGTAACCAATCAGGTTCTAGCTATCATTTAACTAGTACAGTGTATAGATAGGGAGAAGCAGACCATTGGCTGCCATGGAAATCTTTTCCACCTGTCCCCTGTACAAGGTGTGATACCCAAATACCACACTCTGCATACCCCTCCCTGCTGCTGTATAGGACATACAAAGCTGCAGTCAGGCCCCAGTGACAGACAGAGCTGCAGGAAGGTGTCAGACACAAAGCTGCAGAAAGATGCCAGTGACATACAAAGCTGCAGGAATGCGCCATTGATAGAAAGAGCTGCAGGAAGGTGCCAGTGACAGATAAAGCTGCGGGAAGGTGCAGGAAGACGCCAGTGACAGATGAAGCAGCAGGTAGGTGCCAGTGACAGGCAAAGCTGCAGGAAGGCACCGGTGACAGATGAAGCTGCAGGAAGGTGCCACATGATAGGCAAAGCTGCAAGTCTGCGGGGTCTGATACACAAGTAATCCAGCAGTGACAGACAGAACTGCAAGAAGTTGCCAGTGACAGGCAAAGCTGCAGGAAGGCGCCAGTGACAGATGAAGCAATCTAGGGGTATGATACATGAGTAACCCAGCAGGCAGGCATGGGAGAGACAGTGGCAGGTTCAGTAATACCCCTTTCTCTTACGTCCTAGAGGATGCTGAGGTTCCATTTAGTACCATGGAGTATAGACGGGTCCACTAGGAGCCATGGGCACTTTAAGAGTTTAATAGTGTGGGCTGGCTCCTTCCTCTATGCCCCTTCTACCAGACTCAGTTTAGAAAATGTGCCCGGAGGAGCCGGTCACAGCTAGGGGAGCTCCTAGGAGTTTTCTTAGTTTTATTGTTTTCTGAGTTAGTTAGGTTACAGGAAGGCTGCTGGCAACAGCATCCCTGCTTCGTGGGACTTAGGGGGGGGGGGGGGGAGTAGGAACCAACTTCCTGAAGAGTTAATGGTTCTCTACTCCGCTGACAGGACACTGAGCTCCTGAGGGTGCTGATTGCAAGCCCATGAGGCGACCGCTCACTCCCGCAGCATGGCCGCCAGGGGCGGATTGGGAACAAAAAGCGGCCCTGGAAAAATTTGTACTAGTGGCCCCACATGGGCAGCACCAGAGGTGTAAGGTCTAGCCATGGGCCATGGCAGCAGCACCCTCCCCCCAAGACTATCCAGATAGTGGGCATGTCCAGCATCAAGGGGGAAGTTAAAAAGAAATAAAATTAAATATTATGAGCACATTATATGATACGACTTCAGAATTTAGGAAACTATATCATTCTTTAGAAAGATATTTTCTTGTTTATTACACCAACCGTATCCCAATCACTATTCACTCAATCTTATATGTCAGCCAAGCAGGCAGACAGAGCATACACTAGATCATCTGCAATTAAATAACAAAAATGTGTATCTGGCACTGGGGGCATATCTGGCACTGTGGGGGCATTTCTGTATCTGGCACTGGGGGGCAATGTATATCTGACACAGTGGGGGCATTTGTGTATCTGGCACTGGGGGGCAATGTATATCTGACACAGTGGGGGCATTTGTGTATCTGGCACTGTGGGGCAATGTATATCTAGCACTGTGGGGCAATGTATATCTGGCACTGGGGGGACATGTGTATCTGGCACTGGGGGGACATGTGTATCTAGCACTGGGGGCATATCTGGCACTGCGGGGACATATGTATCTTACACTGGGGGCATATCTGTATCTGGCACTGGGGGCATATCTGGCGCTGTGGGGGCATATCTGTATCTGGCACTGGGGGACTGCCCCACATCCGGCAGTCAGGGATATGATAGTCCCCCGTCGGCGAGAGAGAGAGGTGCAAGAGGAGAGAGAGTGTTAAAGAGAGCGAGCATACGCGCACGCATGGGGGTTCTGAGTACCTCATATATAATATGAGGTAATCACTTTGCCGGCTGTCGTTATCCTGGCGGTCAGGATACAGATGCTGGAATCCGACAGCCAACTATGCCGACAGCCAGAATACCGGCTCACAGGGGCTATTCCCACTCGTGAACCTGTGCGAGCACTTCATTGCGCTCCCCCTAGCATTTTGACGTACATGCTGTATGTATTCCATATATATATATATATATATATATATATATATATATATATATATATATATATATATATATATATATATATATATATATATATATATATATATCTATCACCTAGACACTAACTGCCTTCAAGGGGCCCTCACTCATGGGAGAGACTCTGCTGTAAACCCAGCACCCAGGTGCTGGCTGATGAAGCAGCTTCTTGGGCTAAGAAGCCTATAAGACCTGGTCTGTGCCAAATGGATGGGAACCTGGTCCATTCACAGTTCCTATCCACCCCCAGGACCCTGTGTGTAGCTTACAGGTGGCAAAGTACCTCTCCTGCCACATACCCTTTCCCTCAGCTTTTCGTGGCTCAGAAAAGCGGCATGTGACATTGGCAAGGTTTCACCTTCAATTAATTTGGGCTGACAAATCTTTGGGACATAACTTGGGCCCATACACCTGGGTCCCAAGTTCCTCTCCCAAATACACGTCTGAGGCCCTTTTAACTGGCCTTGGAATCTATTTCCATTAAAGGTTGGTGGCACCGACTCCACTGTGCCACCTTCTCTTTTCCTCCACTTTGGCATAGTGGCCGAAGTGGTCAATTAATGGACAACTTCCTGTTGCCCACTAAACTTCCCCTTCTCTTCACCTTTTCACTTTTAGGGATGTTTCCCTTATCGGGCTCGGATTTACTGGCTACTAAGGAAGTCGCTTCATTCTTTTCTGGGTGTTTGTGACACCTGACATTAACCAACTCTGGACTGGGGAAGGTTTTTAAGTTCACTCTGGGCCTAGTAGTCACCCCGGCCCTAACTGGTCTTGGTCTATATGGACAATTCCACCTTTTATGGCCCAGCTCTTGGCACCGGTAACACCTAGTCTCTGCCCTGATCTGCCCTGACTTTAATTGTCCTGGGGTCATGGTCCAACTTTGCCTCCACCCTTTCCCTCAGAGTGAGGCATTGGTCCCGAGTGTCAGAAAGTCCTTTCATTTGTTGAACTTTTGGTGCTGTCTCCTGCTGTTCTATGACCGGCACATAACCCATTTTGAGTCTCTTGTCCAGGTCTATTTTCGACTCCATAGTTCAGGAATCTCCTTCACTGTTTCTTTTAGCTGGCTATTACTTAGGGCAGTGATGGCTAACCTTGACACTCCAGCTGTTGTTGAACTACACATCCCGGCATTCCATGCATCAGTTTTAGCATGGCCAAATAACAAAAGTGTAGCAGGGCATGCTGGGATATGTAGTTCAACAACAGCTGGAGTGTCAAGGTTAGCCATCACTGACTTAGGGCCAGCTTTTGGAACTCTTCCCTCAAGTTTCCCAGCTCCCGTGTCGCATATAGAGAACTCTCCCTGGGTAGAGCAAACTCAGAAATGGGACTCCGCACCGATTCCTCTGAGACAGGTACTTGTTCCTTACTTAGTTTGTCCTTTCTGAACTGTCCCAGTTCAGCAATTGGATCTTGAGCCTCTCGTCGTGGACAATGCCGGGGTGCAACAACCCCAATATCGAAATCTTGCAACTTATCCTCCTCATACACGAGGGGGACCCCTTCAGAAGCAGGTTCCTGGATGACTTTGGAAGTGAACTCCTGTATTGCAACTAGCTTAGCCATGACTAGCTCACGTAGGCGAGACACCTCCAAAGGTACAGTCTTTATCTGTGATTCGTCAGCGAAAGTCTCACATGTGCACTGGATGTCCAGAACCGGGGGCTTCTGAACCTGTGATGTCCCATCAGGGATTAACTTCTGATTGTACATTGCGTCAACAGGAGAAGGAACCTGGGTTTCCAAGACCTCAACAGAAGCTATCTCCAGCTCAGATAAGACTTCCTGTTCTAGGATGGGCTCTTAAGTAGTCATCAAATTGCCATCTGTCCAGGTAGATTCCTGAGGTTCATCATTCTGCCACAGATCCAGCAGATTAGAGGATTCTTGTTGTGGAGGTGGATGATCACTTGACATCAAGTAAACCTCTCCAGCTCCATTACCGCTTCCTACTAACTCCCTGTCAACTGAGGAGCAGCCGGGAATCCCACATCCTCATCTCGTGTCTCCATAAACACATCTTCTGTGAGCCCCTGTGGCTGCCATGCTCCATCTTGAACAGGTTCCACTGAACTCAGGGCTTTGTTCCACTCTTCACCCAAACTACTACGACATTTTTATTTCTGGAGAATGAGGTGGTCCTGCTTCGGAGGAACTTCTCACTGCCGTTCTAGGGGTTAACATCAAAACACTGCCATATGATGTGGCTCTCTTGCTGCTTGCAAAATTCCCGTGGATTTTCTGTGCGCTGCGCAATAATGGCTGCAGCTTCCTCCATGCTCTGGAATGGCAATACCAACTGAATGGACATTAGTGCCTGTAAATGCTCTACCTCTGAGGAAGGGCCCTCATTTCCACTTTCCAGGCAGATGGCCTTAGTAGTGACATAGCAGGGAGCCTTCCGGGCCTTAGGCACTGGCAGCTCTGGCTCAACTTTCCTGTTCCTTCTGGCTGGAACAGGGAATCCAGTATAGCTAGGTTCCAATACAGTATGGTACCATTCTACCGCAGCCTGCACCACCGTCGGCGTCAATTTCCCCGAAGATGGCATCTCCATTTCGGCTGATAATATCTCTGACCCAACATTTGGCATAACGTCTTCAGCAATTGGTGTAGCTACACCTGTCTCTGAACTGAAACTAGGCATAGCCAACGGTTTTAGCTTAGAAACCTCCTCCTGAAGCTCCGCCAAGTCTTGCGACAGAGCCTTATTGGCCAGCACCAAACTCCTATATCGTGTCTGGTCACAGGAGATTTCCTCTAATTGTCCTTGGCTATGTACTACAAAGTTTTCAGATCTGGGTTTAGCCTTTGCCAAGGTTTTCTGCAACTGTGACACCTGGCCTGAGAGCTTGGCAATCTCTTCTCTACTCCTTCCCAATTTGGCCAGAGAGTCAGACAAAAGAGATTCCTTCTCTTCCAGCTTTTGCGTTAAGGTGTTCACCTGCTCTTGAAGGAAATCACATTTTTCCTTAAGCTCTTCTAGCTCCTGGTCCTTTAATTGGACATTGCTTTCAAGGTCACTTATTGTGTGACACCAAAAAAAAGGTTCCATGCTAAAATCTTCCCTAAGATCTGGATTACTCCCCAATAAGCTCTCCACTTCACTCTCCAACTGTGGAGCTTTAATAGGGTCACATAAGTTCCTGACCTGAGGTGTTAGAGCTGTCACCCCTTTTGTTTTTTTTAGCACGAATTCTCTTTTTGTTAGAGACACTTCAGAATATGCTGTATATCTGAAAATCTTTATTCACCCTGTTACCTTTGAAAACTAAGTGAAAGGGAAAATAAAAGTTCCTTTTTTCTTTTTAGCACAGATTAAGCTTTTAACAAAGCACTGAAAGGTTGCATGTACATAGTGGTCCCAAATACCTTACACTGGTAGTGCAAATAAATAACTTCTCCCTTTAGGCTCTTAAAAATAGAACTCAGGGATTGCTGGGACACATAGTGCCACAAAATGTCTCTATTTAAAATAAAACCACATTTATAAAAGGTTTCAACTTTGCTTGATTGGTCTTAATGAGCTAATTAACAGAGACCAGACTCACATTACCAGATTTTGCAGGCACAGGTAAAAATAAGCTTGGAAAAGAAATTCAGTCATAAATTATCAGCTGCTTGCAACCCCTTAGAGCAAATCAGCACAGCTACTTTCAATGAATGGTGCAAAGCAGGAAAAACAGAACAGTCCAGGCAGACTGTTTAACCTCTTTGCTGCCAATGCAAACCTTTGCATCAAAATCAAACACATTCAATTTAAACAAAACATATCATTATTTTTACCCGTGGGGTTGGTTTTAACCACTACTCACAACACCCTTGGTCTGGTACTGATGCCCACGAGTTCAGCTTGGTCTGGAGGTCGCTGGTATGTGTGCCGCTACCTTGCAGCTGTTGGGTCCTCTGCCACGTGTGACACGACTAGCAGAAGGATCCCTGTTCAGGTGCCATTTGTAACAGGAGTCTTGCTAGAATGTGCTCTGCTACAAAAATTCCACCAACGACCGACTCCAGGCTTGTGCAAAAACAACAAATACCTTTTATTCAGGTAGCTCAAAAACAAAGATACACATACAAAGATCAATGTCTTTAGTATAAACTACCAGGGAGGTTAGGCCCTACCTCGCTCCCTCTTACTTAATAAGGAACCCTTCAGGTCCCGGCATCCTGACACTAGTGGCCCAGCCCTCCGGATCCCACTGTTCCTAGTAGGCCTATCACCTGGACACTAACTGCCTTCAGGAGCCCTGACTCATGGGAGAAACTCTGCTTTAAACCCAGCACCCAGGTGCTGGCTGATGAAGCAGCTTCTTGGGCTAAGAAGCCTATAAGACCTGGTCTGTGTGCAAATGGATGGGAACCTGGTCCATTCACAGTTCCCACCTACCCCCAGGACCCTGTGTGTAGCTTACAGGTGGCAAAGTACCTCTCCTGCCACTATATATATATCAGTGACGTGCGGTGGGGTGAGGCAGGTGAGGCAGAGCCTTTCCTGACATACCAACGTTTGTGCCAGAGTGTTGACTGTATAAAGTATATGAAAAATACAAAGAATATGTTAGAAATATCTTCTTTGCATTATTCTAATTATTTTTATAGCCAAAACTCCAGCGTAAAAAGTCTATGGCAGGTGAGGCAGTGCCTCACCTGGCTAACTTTTCCGCACATCTCCGTTCAAATCTCACCAAATTTCCAGGAGTTTATACAGCTGCACCTGTGTATAATGGCCGGATGTACGCTTTGGCTCATATTTTGCATGTAAATCTGGCTCTGGTGTTAGCCAGTGCCTCCTGAGCCATTTTGCTCACCGCACGTCCCTGATATATATATATATATATACACACACACACACACACACACACACATACACACACACAATATTTGCAGGGGGTCAGGGGGTTTCCATATATGTGCATTTTACACACACACACACACACACACACACACACACACACACACACACACACACACACGGGCAAAAAAGTATTCGGACAGCCGCCGATTGTGCAAGTTGACCCACTTAAAAAGATGAGAGAGGTCTGTAATTTCCATCATAGGTACACTTCAGCTGTGAGAGACAGAATCTGAAAAAAACAACTAGGAAATCACATTGTATGATTTTTAAACAATTTATTTGTAAATTCTTGCGGAAAATAAATATTTAGACAATCAAAAAGTTTAACTCAATACTTTGTAATATAACCTGGTTGGCAATTACAGAGGTCAAACGTTTCCTGTAGTTCTTGACCAGGTTTGCACACACTGTAGCAGGTATTTTGACCCACTCTTCCATGCAGATCTTCTCTAGAACTGTCATGTTTTTGGGCTGTCGCCGGGCAACACAGACTTTCAACCCTCTCCACAGATTTTCTATTGGGTTGAGATCTGGAGACTGGCTAGGCCACTCCAGGGCCTTGAAATGCTTCTTACGGAGCCACTCAGTTGCCTGGGCGGTGTGTTTGGGGTCATTGTCATGCTGGAAGACCCAGCCTCGTTCCATCTTCAATGCTCTTACTGAGGGAAGGAGGTTTTTGCCCAAAATCTCACGATACATGGCCCCATTCATCCTCTCCTTAATACGGCTCAGTCGTCCTGTCCCCTTTGCAGAAAAGCAGCCCCAAAGCATGATGTTTCCACCCCCATACTCCACAGTGGGTATGGTGTTCTTGGGATGCCATTCATCATTCTTCTCCCTCCAAACACGGCGAGTGGAGTTTATACCAAAAAGTTCAATTTTGCTCTCATCTGACCACATTACATTCTCCCAATCCTCCTCTGGATCATCCAGATGGTCACTGGCAAACTTTAGACGGGCCTGGACATGTGCTGGCTTAAGCAGGGGGACCTTTCGGGCGCTGCAGGATTTCAATCCATGACGACGTAGTGTGTTACTAATTGTAACCTTTGTGACTGTGGTCCCAGCTCTCTTGAGGTCATTGACCAGTTCCCCCCGTGTAGCTCTGGGCTGATTCCTCACCGTTCTCAAGATAATTGATACCCCACGAGGTGAGATCTTGCATGGAGCCCCAGGTCGAGGGAGATTGCCAGTGATCTTGTATTTCTTCCATTTTTTAATAATTGCGCCAACAGTTGATCTCTTCTCACCAAGCTGCTTGCCTATTGTCGAGTAGCTCATCCCAGCCTTGTGCAGCTCTACAATTTTGGCCCTGGTGTCCTTAGACAGCACTCTGGTCTTGGCCATGGTGGAAAGGTAGCAGTCTGACCGTTTGAGGGTGTGGACAGGTGTCTTTTATACAGATAACCAGTTCAAACAGGTGCCATTAATACAGGTAACGAGTGGAGGATAGAAGAGCTTCTTAAAGAAGAAGTAACAGGTCTGTGAGAGGCAGAAATCTTGCTGCTTGGTAGCTGTCCAAATATTTATTTTCCACAAGAATATACAAGTAAATTGTTTAAAAATCATACAATGTGATTTCCTGTTTTTTTTGTTTTTTTTTCAGATTCTGTCTCTCACAGTTGAAGTGTACCTATGATGGAAATTACAGACATCTCTCATCTTTTTAAGTGGGTCAACTTGCACAATCGGTGGCTGTCCAAATACTTTTTTGCCCCACTGTATATATAAAGGGGAGTCAGAACATTTAAAGGTTGGGGGGGCAAGATAGATCCTCTTTTTGGCACCCCTGGGGGCGGAGCCACCAGCGAGGAGGCAGCAATACTATGGGGATGAAAAGGAGGCAGCACCATGGTGGGGAGGAGACCGCACTATGTAGATGGAGGCAGGGAGTCCCACTGATGGAGGTGCTGCGATGGGGGAAGGAGGAGCCTGGGACTGCGACATTGTGCTGGCAAGGACCACTGTGTAGGTGAGGCTGGCCCCCGGGACTTCTGGGGAGCAGGCAGGGACGGCAACAGAAATATTGGGGCCCAGTACGCAGATATCTCTGGGCCCCCTTCCCAGCACTGCAAGCACTGCGTACCCTTAAGAATTTAGTTGTGGGTATGCCATACCCACGCTGCCGCTCGCTCCTTCCCCTGCTGCTGCTCACCACGCCGCTGCTACCTTCAATTCGGCGCCGGCCCGTGATCCCGTGATCACGGCGCATGCTGCACTCTCCTCCCCTCACACACAGGAAGTAGCAGTGCGGTAAGCAGCATGGGATGGGGGGAGGGGGGGCATGTGTACCTTGCACTGGGGGCATATCTGGCACTGCGGGGACATATGTGTCTGGCACTGGGGGCATCTTTGTATCTGGCACTGGGGGCATATCTGGCACTGGGGGCATATCTGGCACTGGGGGCATATCTGGCACTGCGGGGACATATGTATCTGGCACTGGGGGCATCTTTGTATCTGGCACTGGGGGCATATCTGGCACTGGGGGCATGTGTGCCTGGCACCGAGGGCATATCTGGCACTGCGGGGACATATGTGTCTGGCACTGGGGGCATATTTGTATCTGGCACTGGGGGCATATCTGGCACTGGGGCGACATGTGTATCTGGCACTGGGGGCATATCTGTAACAGGCACTGGGGGCATATCTGGCACTGTGGGGGCATTTCTGTATCTGGCACTGGGGGGCAATGTATATCTGACACAGTGGGGGCATTTGTGTATCTGGCACTGGGGGCAATGTATATCTGACACAGTGGGGGCATTTGTGTATCTGGCACTGTGGGGCAATGTATATCTGACACAGTGGGGGCAATGTGTATCTGGCACTGTGGGGCAATGTATATCTAGCACTGTGGGGCAATGTATATCTGGCACTCTGGGGGCATTTGTGTATCTGGCACTCTGGGGTCATTTGTGTATCTGGCACTGTGGGGCAATGTGTATCTGGCACTGCGAGGCAATGTATATCTGGCACTCTGGGGCATTTGTGTATTTGGCATTGGGGGCATTTGTGTATCTGGCACTGTGGGGCAATGTGTATCTGGCACTGTGGGGCAATGTATATCTGGCACTGTGGGGCAACGTGTATCTGGCACTATTGGGGTCATAAGTGTATCTGCCCCCCCATATGCGTATCATGCCCCCATTTTAATTGGCCACGCACCATGTGGTATTTTGCCACACCCATTTTTTCGGAGCCACTGGCCCTTCCCCACCTCGACCCCATACGTCCCTATCCACTGCCACTACAATTCCCCTTAGGGGAGCAGAAGACAGGAGAGTGAGAGAGAAACAAAGAAGGTGTCGGCGAGGGGAAGCATTCGATATCCCGGCTGTGGGGATCCCGGCGCTCATCATACCGGCACCGGAATTCCAAACGCCGGGATACCAACAACTTTTCTCCCTATGGGGTGTCCACAACACCCCTGGAGGGTGAATAAATAGAGTGCCACCGTGCCCGCAGCATGGCGAGAGCAGTGAGCCCACAAGGGGCTCTTTTGCACTCACCCCACTTCCGGCAGTCAGGGATATCATAGTCCCCCGTCGGCAAGAGAGAGAGGAGCAAAAGGAGGAAGTGTTAGGGAAAAAGAGTGGCGCAAGAGAGAGAGTGTCAGCGAGAGAGGTGAAAGAGAAGAGAGAGTGTTAGGAAGAGCGTGCATATGCGCACACATGGGGGTTCTGAGTACCTCATATATAATATGAAGTAATCAGTTTGCCGGCTGTCGCTATCTTTCATACCGGAACCATATATATATATATATATATATATATATATATGGAATACATACAGCATGTACGTCAAAATGCTAGCAGGGGGAGCGCAATGAAGCGCTCCCACAGGTTCTATTCCCACCCTATGTGTGTCATGGACTCCCACGAGTGGGAATAGCCCCTGTGAGCCGGTATTCTGGATGGTTCCGGTATGAAAGATAGATAGTGTCTAGTTAGACAGTCAATAGATAGACACCATATGTTAGACAGACATTAGGTCGACAGGGTCAAAAGGTCGACATGAAAATGGTCGACATGAAAAAGGTAGACACCATGTTTTTTGTATTTTTGTGGTTTGTGTGGATAGTTTTGTCATCTGGGACCCCCAATTGTAGAAAGGCATACCCTCGCGGGGCTCGCTGCGCTCACCACGCTTCAGGTACGGTGGCTCGCTGCGCTCGCCACAAGATTTATAACCAACTCTATGCCGACATGGATAAAGTATGAAATAATCCAAAAACATGTTACATTAAAAATAATAATTGTATATCTTTTTTATGTCGACCATTTTCATGTCGACCCTTTGACCATGTCGACCTTTTGACATTTTCCATGTCGACCTTTTGACCCTGTCGACCTTTTGACCCTGTCGACCTAATGTCTGTCTAATATATGGTGTCTATCTATTGACTGTCTAACTAGACACTGTCTATCTGTCAAACGGATAGGATATATATATATATATATATATATACACACACACAATATTTGCAGGGGGACAGGGTGTTTCCATATATGTGCATTTTACACATAGATATATATAATATATATATATATATATATTTTTTATATGACGTACATATATGGAACCCCCCACCTTCCCCTACAAACCCTGCATCTGCCATTAGAGAGGGTGAAAGAGAGAGGGAGTGGGAGGGAGTGGGGGAGACAAGCCAGACACAAGTCTGTAATGAAGGGAAGGCAGGCACTTCTCTTCATTAGGCCACGCCCCCTACTCACCCACGAATGGCGGCACTTCTTTGGGGCCGTGAGCTGGCCCTGATAAGGAGGGGGGGCAGCCCCGTTGAAAACTGGGTCTGGGAGCAGGAGTGGCTGCACAATGCACACAGCCACATCCTGCTGCTGCTGCTGCTCAGTTCCTGCCTGCACAGAGGTGATGTGTGGTCTTTCAGCTGACCAGCACATCGCTCCTCCTGTATACCGGCGGCGGCGCCTGTCATATTTGGGGGGGCGAGCTGCCCCCTTGCCCCTCCCATTCTGACGCCTCTGCAGCTACCTATAGATGTCAACCTCTATTGTACAGCTTATGTACAGTTGTGATTGTGAGGAGACCAGGGAAAGGGATGTCTAGGACATGCTTTCATGTTAAAAAGGAAAGAGTTAATCATATGGCCCAAGTTCTGAGTTCTTAAATTGAAGCCCTCAGTCTGCAGAAGTCACACACAGGAAGTATCCCAGAAGCAGACAGCAGGGGAGTGTTCCTTTTAGAAAAGCCCTCCTCCTTCCCCTCTGGAAAGACTGACAGCATGATCCACCAATCAGAAAGGAGGAGAGAGAAGGAACCAGCAAGGGAGAATTGTGGGGGGAGGAAGTGGCTGGGAGAAGGAGACTGTGTGTGTGTGGAGGTGATGGTGCACAGCTAGAATCACTGGAGGTTGGGGTGTTGTCCCCTCTCAGTGTCATCAGTGACCAGCCACTCTGTGTGCCCTGCTACAGCTGTCATTACTGCCCAGGCCTGGAGGAGATATAGAGCAGCTGGTAAGGACTTTGCTGAACTCTGAGTGGACATTATTAGTATAACCCTGCTTGCTGTTCACTGGATTTCTGGGTCTCCCTGAATAAAGATCACCTTGATTTTCATTATAACCGGCTCCACAGTGTGATCCCTGAACCCTAGGATACCCAGGTCACCCGGTATCCTCACATTTGGCGGCAGCGGTGGGATATCACACAGCTCCTGTAGAGTTTCCAGGGAGAGAGTTTCCAGGGAGCTAATACACAAAGTATCAGCATGGAGAGTCAGCCAGCAGTTGTGGCCAGCAGTCAAGGGGAGAATGCAATGAGAGAGCAGGAGAAGTTTTACCGTACAGCTCGGAAACCTCACCTACAAGGATTTTGCAGGATGAAGGGAATTACATATGATGGGACTGAGACCAGGGAAACTCTGGTACTTCGGTTGTTGGAGTGGGATCGGGGGCACCCAGAGGATCCTGACCACCTGAGTGATGATGAAGAGGGACCAAGAGGCATTGGTAGTAATTCATCCAATAAGTTACCAGAGTTGACCGATGCCACTCCTGCCATACTGCAGAGCTTGCTGGGGGCGCTAGGCGAAGGTGCGACCCCACAGGAGAGAGCTGGAGTGATCTAAGCTATACTAGGAGTACAAATTCCTGCTGGCAGTGGAATTCCAGAGTCCCCCCGAAGTTTTGAACAAGAGAAGCGACGCTTGGGATTTAAGGATGTTCCCACAGTTCGGGAAAATGAAACAGACATTGACACTCACCTCCAGATCTTTGAAAATCTCATGGGGGTGCATGGAATAGAGCCAGCTGACTGGCCAAAGTACTTGGGGCCAAGTCTCACTGGCAGGGCTCTGGAAGCCTATCGGGCCCTAACCCCCCAGGAATGTGGAGTCTATGCCTTTATAAAGATAGCATTGCTTGCTAAGTTCCAGATAACTGCAGAATCCTATCGTCTTAAATTCAGGACACTGAATAAAGGTGGAACTGATTCCTACCAAGAGTTTGCTAGTCAGCTACGGCAAGCCTGTGGGAAATGGCTTGAAGGAAGACAGGCCTCCACTGTGGAGCAGATTGTCAACTTAATTGTGGTAGAACAGCTAATGATTAAGATGGCACCAGAGGTACGGGAGTGGGTCGCAGACAGGAAGCCCAGTACATCTGAACAAGCTGCGGAATGGGCTGATGAATATATAGCCAATCGTCCGCAATGGAGAATCTTCAGTGCAGCAGGCGGTACAAGAACCCCACGAGTGGAGAAGCTCTCTGATAAAGAACCGCAAGTCAAAGATTGTAATAAAGGAGGCCCTATCAAAAACATCACTTATCAGCCAGCCAGATTCAGAGTGGCTAACCCAGAACCTCGGAAGTGTTATCGCTGCAATCAACCAGGACACGAGCTTAGGGACTGTCCATGCACAAGAGGGCCATTCCCTGGGGCTAGACCGGCTCCAGTCTCTGTGGTATGTTACCCCACGGAGGAGTATGGTGAGGAGGTCGTCCAGTCAGATATGGATGGGATGATGGGTGGAGTGTATATTGTGGACTTGGTTCTGGGGGAGGAGAAGGCGACTCCCTGGAATATGCGAGGGCACCTACAGACTGTGATAGTGGAGAACCAGCAGGTACAGGGCCTACGAGACTCTGGGGCCTCACTTACGTTGATTGAGCCAGACCTGATTCCTGCCTCCCAGGTGATACCTGGACAGTATGTGCGAATTGCCACTGCCGGGGGACAACAGGCCGATATCCCTGTTGCCAAGATACATCTGGACTGGGGAGCTGACCAAGGAATCGTGGAAATCGGAGTACTCAAGGGGCTACCAGCCAAGGTAATCCTCGGGAATGATCTGGGGCAAAGACTAGTGACACGCTTCATCCAGGTGGTAACCAGAAGCCAAACACGAAGAGAGGTGACCCAGGCTACAGATATGGACCAGAATCAGCCTACCCAGACAATGGTGAGTGACTCTAGTTCATTGTCCAGTACTTTAGAGGTAGACTTGGGGGAGGTGGACCGGAGTGAGTTCCGACAGGCCCAACGGACTGACCCCTCCTTGAGCAAATTGAGGAGTGCAGCCGAACTGGGGTTGGAAACAGCTGATGGTAGTAAGATAGTGTGGGAAGAGGAATTACTGTACCGAGTGGTCATCCCTCGGCCCGGACAGGAAGCAGTCATGCCTACTAAACAGTTGGTGGTACCTACACAATACAGAGCACAATTACTAGCTCTTGCCCACGACATCCCTGCAGCTGGCCATTTTGGCACCCGGAAAACATTGGCCCGACTGTTGCGGAATTTCTTCTGGCCACGGATTTCTAGAGACGTTAAGCAGTATCGGGACACCTGTGATACCTGTCAGAGACTGGGAAAGTCCCAACAGAAAGCTTTTCTGCACCCATTACCTATTATAGGGGAGCCCTTTGCCCGTGTTGCCATAGACCTAGTTGGACCATTAGCTATTCCCAGTCACACGGGCAAGAAGTACATCTTAACACTGGTGGACTTTACGACACGTTACCCTGAAGCCGTGGCCCTGTCATCCATTGACACGGAACATGTTGCGCAAGCACTGACGGACATATTCAGTCGGGTCGGATATCCACAGGAAGTCGTCACAGACCAAGGGCCTCAATTCCAAGGTGAACTAATGCAAACCCTGTGGGAAAAGTGGGGGGTTCGGCCTCTTCGGACCACCCCTTATCATCCTCAGACCAATGGACTATGTGAAAGATTCAATGGAACGCTGAAAAGACTCCTATAAGCTTACGTACAGTCCGAGGGGAGGGACTGGGAGAGAGCCCTGCAACAGCTTCTATTTGCTTATCGGGAAGTTCCACAAGCATCTACCGGATATTCCCCGTTTGAACTTCTGTACGGCCGGAAAGTGCGGGGGCCCCTAGACCTGGTCAAAGAGAGTTGGGAGGGAACTTTCCAAGAACACCAGCAGCCCATTTTACAATATGTAGAGAACATGCGGAATCGGATGAGAAGATTGCTACAGTTAACCCAAGAGCATCTCCGGGAATCACAAGAGAAACAAAGGGAATGGTACGATGCCCACGCTCAAGACCGTGAGTTGAATCCAGGGCAAAAGGTCATGGTGCTTATCCCAGTGCGTAGAAACAAACTGCAAGCCACCTGGGATGGACCGTATACAGTGGTAAGGCGCACCGGACCGGTCAATTATGTGATCGCCCTGGATAAGGGAGGGAAGCGCCTACGCACCTTCCATATAAATAGAATTAAAGCTTATAGAGATCGTCAAGTAGCGGCCATGATGGTATGTTGCCCTCCGATGGAGACACCAGAAACTGATCCATTGCCTGACCTTTTGGGAGCTGCTAAAGAGAATAAGGGAGTGGAATCAGTCCAGGTGGGACTACAATTGAATACGGCACAGCAGCAAGAAATGCAGAGGATCTTAGAGGCTGAACAAGCCCAGTTTTCATGTCAACCTGGTCGAACTCACCTGACCACTCACCATGTGGACACTGGGAACAGTAAGCCCATCCGACAAGTCGCTTACCGAATGACCCCAGATGTTATGAGACAGGTGAAGACTGAGATCAAAGAGATGCTAGCTTTGGGGGTCATTGTGCCATCTAAAAGCCCATGGGCCGCTGGGGTCGTGTTGGTTCCCAAGAAAGATGGGACTACACGGTTTTGCGTGGACTATCGCAAATTGAATGAAGTAACCATAACTGATGCTTACCCTATGCCCCGTATTGACGAGCTACTGGACCGGATTGGAGGGGCCAAGTTCGTCTCAACGCTGGACTTAAGCAAGGGTTACTGGCAAATCCCACTTACCAAAGAAGCCCAGGAGCGTTCTGCCTTCATCACACCCATAGGACTCTTTGAGTGTACTACCATGCCTTTCGGGATGAAGATCGCCCCTGCCACATTCCAGCGAATGGTAAATGACCTACTGGAGGGATGTCAAGACTTTGCACATGCCTACCTCGATGATATCGCCATCTTCAGCCATACCTGGGCAGACCATTTAACTCATGTGGCAGAAGTGCTCAAAAGGATCAGACAGGCCGGGCTCACCATACGCCCAGATAAATGTCAGATGGGGATGGCTGAGGTTCAGTACCTAGGACATCGGGTTGGAGGAGGATCTATTAGACCAGAACCGGCAAAGGTGGAGGCTATTGTCAACTGGCCCCGACCTGTCAACCAGAAGCAAGTGCGGGCCTTCCTTGGGGTTGCTGGCTATTACAGAAAATTCATACCACATTACAGCACCGTGGCCAAGGCCCTAACGGACTTGACCAAAAAGAGATATGCTCGGAAGATCGAATGGACTGTTGAGTGTGAGCAAGCCTTCACCATCTTAAAAGACACGCTGACTCGAGCCCCAGTGTTGGCTGCCCCTGACTACAATAAAAAGTTTATTGTGCAGACAGACGCTTCGGGGTGTGGACTTGGGGCAGTGTTGTGCCAGGTGGGAGAAGATGGTAGGGAACACCCAATTGTGTATCTATCTCGTAAGCTAGCTGACCGAGAGATCGCCTATGCCACTATTGAGAAGGAGTGTCTAGCCATAGTCTGGGCCTTAAAGAAACTACAACCTTATCTCTATGGTAAAAAATTCACTGTTATTACTGACCATAACCCGTTAAATTGGCTAAACAGAACCTCAGGGGAAAATGGGAGGTTGTTGAGGTGGAGTTTGGCGTTACAAGGTTTCAACTTTTCTATTTCTCACAAAAAGGGACGAGACCATCACAATGCTGACGGGTTATCCAGACGTGAGGAAACAAATGCCAGACTTCGCAGACATTCGGGCCGAGACAACAGTCAGGACTCCAACATTGGCATCATGCCTGTCTCCTCGATTTAAGAAGGGGGAGGTATGTGAGGAGACCAGGGAAAGGGATGTCTAGGACATGCTTTCATGTTAAAAAGGAAAGAGTTAATCATATGGCCCAAGTTCTGAGTTCTTAAATTGAAGCCCTCAGTCTGCAGAAGTCACACACAGGAAGTATCCCAGAAGCAGACAGCAGGGGAGTGTTCCTTTTAGAAAAGCCCTCCTCCTTCCCCTCTGGAAAGACTGACAGCATGATCCACCAATCAGAAAGGAGGAGAGAGAAGGAACCAGCAAGGGAGAATTGTGGGGGGAGGAAGTGGCTGGGAGAAGGAGACTGTGTGTGTGTGGAGGTGATGGTGCACAGCTAGAATCACTGGAGGTTGGGGTGTCGTCCCCTCTCAGTGTCATCAGTGACCAGCCACTCTGTGTGCCCTGCTACAGATGTCATTACTGCCCAGGCCTGGAGGAGATATACAGCAGCTGGTAAGGACTTTGCTGAACTCTGAGTGGACATTATTAGTATAACCCTGCTTGCTGTTCACTGGATTTCTGGGTCTCCCTGAATAAAGATCACCTTGATTTTCATTATAACCGGCTCCACAGTGTGATCCCTGAACCCCAGGATACCCAGGTCACCCGGTATCCTCACAGTGATGCCATTGCCTTGTCCATTGTGACATGTATAAAACAGTAAACAGATGGAGCCGTGCTCATCTGAGGCGGCTCCATTGCAGGCGTGCACTCCCGGCGTGACTAGGCCACCTAGTCATGCCAGGGAGTGCACAGAGATGCTCTCCCATTCATAGAATAGGAGAGAGTCTCCGTCTGGAGACACTATCCCATTTTAAGAGAATGGGGCGCGTCTCTGTCATGAGTGCGCGTGCCCAGTTGGAGACGGAGACGCCTGAGTCCTAGGCGCACCTAGGCACATGGCTCCGTTTGTAGCTCTGGCTCTGAAGGCCAGAGAGCGTTCTGTATAGAAACTTGGGGCAGTGCTGTTCGCGTGCATGCCAGTGTAATTGGCGGTACTTATACTTTACGGCATGACTAAGTACACGACTTTAACATGGGTGAGTCTCACGAGGGGGCCCAGTTATCCTCCAATATTTGCAGCTATTTCTCTTTTGGGGGGTTAGCCACAAATAATAAACTGTTCACTGTACTTTGGGCCTTATTCAGACCGGGACGCAGCCACATCCAAAGGGTCTGCGCACACGCACCGGCCGCTGTGTGCGTGCGCAGGCTTTCATGATGCGATTGCATCCCAGAATATGCGATCGTATCATGATTGACAGCTGCGGGCACCGGGTGGGGGCGCTGCCGCCGCATTTGGTGGGTGTGGTCCGGACGACGCAAGTCAGGTTGTGCAGGCAGGGGTCGTCCTCTAATCGAGGAAATCGCAATTAAATTGTAAATGCATTGCAGGGCTGTGCAGCACACATTCTGGGCAGCTTTGTGGAGTTTGTGCATGTGAGTGGATGGACGCAGGGTTTGCTGTGGAAACAAGATCTGCATCCATCTCTGAATAGCACTCTTAAGGCGGAATGGCAAAACATACCGCCTGCTGCTGTCAGGGAACTCGTGGTCAGTTTGCCAAGAAGGGTGTCCGCAGTAATCACTGCATGTGGTCCTACAAAGACAGCACTGACGTCAATATAATCTCATTGATCTATTTGCTGTCAGTGTCCAATCACTTGCGTCTACATAGTGTACATCTGCCCATGTGTGGTCAGCATGCCATGCACATCACATGTGTATAGTTTAATACGCATATGTGCTCCTAGGGTATTGTATACTCCACATACTTATAAAATATATTTAAGGTTCACCCCCCCCCCCCCCCGTATAAGACATTGGGGCTTTTTCAGGTCGCATTGCTAATTGATGCGACTGCAATAAACCCATTGGTGGCGCCAGTGCACACGCGCAGTTCCCGATCTGATTGCATTGGCGGCGTACGCCTCTGCCTGATTGACAGGCAAAGGTGTTCACAGAGCGGACGAGGAGCGGCGACGGAGCTTTGCGGGGGCGGCGAGACCAAAACACGCAGCTGCTCCGATAAAGAAAATGGCGGAGGACCGACTGCATTCGCAGCCTAGCTGCAGGGAGTCGTACACAGTTGCTGCAACTGCAATTAAATTGTAGTCGCAGCCACTAGGCAGGCCATTTAGCATGCGATAGAAAGGATTGCAGAGTCTGCTAAAATGCAGAATCCGCAATCCTTACTGAAAAACTGCCTCCATTAGGAGTAGGACAGGGCTCCGCATCTCTCTGACTGCAGCGTGGTTTGCTGAGGTGAGAGTTGTCCTTTGCGATGTGTGGACTTCTGGGTTTATAACCGGAATCTTGTGACGCACGCGCCGCATGGGGGGGTGCTTGGAGGGAACCAGTTAGGATCCATGTGGAGATTGCAGCAAGACAGCTGATCACAGGGCATAGTAGATGTTCTTTAATGTGACAGTGATTTACTTTCTATGTATTATTGCAGTCCCCAGACCGCGTGACACAGTTCCTACCTTTGTGGGCTCCCACACGCACACAGCCCTCTACTCCAGCACTGAAAGGGTTAGTGGACCAGACGATAGCATATATAGGCCAATATTTACTAATATTCGTGTTTGATTCGGTTTGTGTAGTGTTTAAACTCGTTTTGTATCGGGTGCATTTTCATGCAACTTTTTGAATCCATATACGCAAAGTTACGAAGCAGTCGACTTTATGCTTTTCGAGTTTTCCGATGTCGATGCCAGTCGGTTTTTTTTGGCACAATTACGGCCGTCATTGTCGTTTGCGTACGTGTTTTTGTTGGATTAGCAGTTTTTTTTCCTAAGTTAAACGCGGCAGGTTTTTTTTTTTTCCGCGGCCGCATTTTCACTTTCAGTTTCGATTTTCATCCCCGTTCGTGATTGGTTGTGTTTCAGATGGTAGGAGTGTCTGTGCGCAACCATATAAATACGCCCCAAACCGTCCGCACCTCGTGGGTTTAGTTAGTGGTGAGGAGGAGGGAGGTTGTGCTGTGGAGGTAGGTGAATTTGTGGTTTGTTGAGGAGTGTTGGTAGCGATTTCTGAGTGTGGTATTGTGTTTGAAAGTCGTCTTGTCATTCTTGTTGTCTTGTATTTTGTGGTTTTGTCTCATTTTTAGTCCAAGTTATTTTTCTTTATAGTCCCTTGTCAGTGTTTGTGTGGGTGTGTGTGGGTGTGTGTGTGAGTTGTGTAGTGATAGTGGAGGAGTGTGTTGTTTGTCTTTTTTTTTTTTCCTGTGTAACTGTGTAGACACACAATTATGTGTGACTCAGAGGTGGAGGGTGTGAGTGAGGGGGAGGAGGTCGGTCAGGTGGAGGAGGTGAGTGTTAGTGAGGTGGAGGAGGTGGGTGAGGTTGCTGCAGCAGCCTCAAGTGACAGTGACAGTCAGAGTGCTCCGCAGCCACGCACCACTACTAAGACTGGGCGGAATGTTAAGTTTAGTTTTGCAGAAAATGTGGCATTGGTGCGTGAGCTGATGAAGTATCAGAGGCAGCTATTTGGCCCTGAGTCTGCCAAGATGCCAACACGGAGGAAGACGGTGTTGTGGTCGAAAGTAGTTGCTGCTGTCAATAGTGAGGGGGTGGTCAAGCGGACGGAGGACACATGCCGCAAACGGTACTATGACATAAAGCGACGTGTCAAGTCCAAAATGGCCAAGGAGGTCAAGTCTGCTCGGAAAACCGGTGGTGGCCAGCCCTATATAGCAAGTTATCTGGAGTATGAGGAGCCCATGCGGAGTGTAATACCTCCTGAAGTTGTCTCTGCAACCCATGTCCGGGATTCAGATAGGCCAAGGAAGAATGGTGAGCATGTGTATTTTTTTTTTTTTTTGTGTTAAAATGTTTTATTTGGTAATCTGTGTCATGTGACGTTGCATATTACTCCCATCTTCAAGTGTGTGTCTGCAAATTCATTGTTTTGGGTCATGTGTTAGCTAAAAGCCAATGTAACATCTTACTTTATTGTATGTCATGTGTTTTTCAAACAGGTATTTTGCATGTGTAGTTTGGACTTGGTGTGTCTCTGATTTGTCCTGCAATAATGTGTTCCTTTTGGGTTTTTTAATTGTTAAAACATTATGACTATGTTTTTTATATGTGTTCCATGTTTTTTTTAAGTTAACAAATTCGTTGTCATGTTAGAGGCTGGAGTACTGGAAAGTTGTTTTTAAACCACTTACATGTGTAATGTCATCTTTAGAGAATGTTATTGTTTTTTATTTTTATTTTTTATTTTATTTGGCTTGTATTTGTACCGTGACACCATACTGCATATTTTTTAGCCAAAAAATTAGTTTTTTTAAATTTTTGGGACATATACTGGTAATGTGTCTTTGGAGTGCCACATCACAGAGCAAATTAGATATTGCATCTGTAATATTTTTAAAAACAATACAAAATGAAGTTGTTGTTTTTAAAAAAAAAACAAAACCTTTCCTTGAACTTGTGGCCTATGTCAGTGTCCTGTACATGTTTGGCTGTCTTGATGTTGCCATAGTGCATATGTGTTTTGGTTGTTTTTTGTGTTTCATTTTTGGCTTTCTGGTCCTTATGTTTGTTTGAATTCAAAACCAAGCATTTCTAAATGTAAAACTGTTTATAAGCATAATGGGTGGATCATGTATACACAATAGCATAATTTATGAATATATCTCATTTTATACAGTGTCTGAAAAAAGCAGTACTACTCGTCGGCCAGTAAATCCTAACACATCTGATGATGATGACGCTGCGGAAGCAGGTAAAGTGTCCACTGTAGTATAGGGTATGCTTGTAAAGGAATGGCCATAACAAAATTGCACTTTCATTAAAAGGTCCATCAAAAGAAGTATGCAGCAGCAGAAGTGGCTCTTCTGGAAGACATCACCACAAGAAACCTGTGGCGGAAAAGAAAGCAAGGTCGTCTGTCCCGGCACAAACACAGCAGGCTACCCCGCCACGAAGATTATCGTCCGTATGTTCGGTGCCCCCACTCCAAATTATGGACACACCTCCAAGACGTCATCCACACTCCCCTCATCTTGATTGTGAGTATCAAACTGGAATCAAAGTGAAAAATGTCAGAACATAATCATAATCAGTCATAACCGCATTAAGTCAAAACACTTCAAAAACAAAAATACTTACCGCAGTAAGTAAAAGCTGAAATGGAATCCAAACTAAATGTCCTTGTCCACATCCAGTAAAGATATGTATGTCCACTTGAGTCATACAGTATGACATTGGTGATAAAGCTAAATATTTATCTTACTTAAAACCCTTTAAGAGGTCTAAGAACACTGTACGCTATTGACGTATGAAATACCGTAAGGGTACGCACGTTGCGTAACAATCGCTTAGCCGTAGTCGAGACGCTCAAGCGTCACGTTCGCTCACGGCCAAGAGATCACATGCAGGCACGCTATTGGCTGCCGACTAACGTAATGGTTCGCTATAGCGTAGCGAACGCTCGGGACCACGAGGAGATCACCAGCGGCGCTAATGCTCACAATGTTAAACCTTTATATGTAAACCATGAACAATGTATTATACAGGAAAACCTTAGTGAAATGATAGAGTGTAGATGCAACACAGTGTAACCTTATTAACTCAAAAGCTGTTCTAGCGTCACCGACGCTCTAAGAATACTTAACACTATAAGAAATACACAAATACCGGGCTTAGGGTCTAACGCCTTATATGAATGTTATACTTGAAAAAGAATAATACAATACAAGTCATACACTACAATATAACATAGACTAACTAACCAGCTAACTACACAGGAAATACAATACAATACAATTACGTTTAAGGAAAAATGAGAGAGAAAGAGGAGGAGAGAGAGAGAGAGAGAGAGAGAGAGAGAGAGAGAGAGAGAGAGAGATATGGCCCACAATAACAATAAAGACAATATGATTGCGGAGAAAACTTACGCACAAGGGGAACGATCGCATGCGCCTCGATATTCAGCTCCCGATTATCAGCAATGAGAACCGTTGAAGAGAGTGAGCTGGATATGATCGGCTTGTCTATTTATGCCCCACACACAATACAATTCAATGGTCCCTACAATCTCATTGTTCATTGGACACAGGAATTCGTCTTCGCATTATAACAAAAGGTCATAGGTTGATTCATACAGGTGGGCTGAGACCATTTCCAACTGCTCAGGTGGGTGGGAAACTAGGTTTCCCGCCGCATGGATAAGTAAGTGCAAATAATAGTAAAAGTACATAAACTTCTTATGTCCATAACTATTCGCACGAGCGATTAATCCGCTTCAAACTAACACCGGAATATTGCTAATTAAATACTCTTCCGATGGATACTAAACACCACTGTATGACCCATGTCTGACCCTTCGTATCAAACAAAGAGGGATCTCTTTGTCCATGAACATGCTATATTAACTAAACTTTCAGAATCTATCAAGGGGACCATGATCTACAAAATACATTATATAGTTAAAATATGTAACGAACGAGTCGCCCGCTAGACGCACATAAACTTTACCGTAAATGCGCACACCGTGCGCCTGCGGGTGCCCGCAGCGGCGAGTATGCGCACGCATGGCAGGGCTCATGAACGTGCAACAGGCACTCGCATGAGGTGCAAATATGGCAGTGTGTAGTGTGATATTTTTCTGACTTTGACAGTCCATCCTTTGGCAGTCAACAATAACTGCCACTTCCTAAAACATTTCAAAAAGAGAAAAATATATGTCAAGTGTAAATACATTTCTATGGTTGGGTAGGGGAGGAGAGGAGAAGGTAGGAAAAGGGTATGACCTAGTGAGATAGCAGAAGCATGTGTGTATGAATCCATGTTTGGGGGGTCATGTATCATCGTGCCGTACGTGTTTTAAATCAAGCTTCGAGGTATTGCGAAGTATACATTTGAATTCCTTCTTATCCCGCGGTGCGGGTCTGTGGATGGGCTGTCAAACTTTACCGAGCTCTTTTCGGATTTTGGTTGCAACAAAATGGGGGAGCACATTTTAGTTGATGATACATGAATGGGGGAATATGTGATTGCTGATATCTGTGCCTGTATTCCCTATCGACTATGTGTGTCATTACCTGAAGGTTGTAGAGATGAAGATAAAGAACACTTATGGTAAATGCAGTGATATTCTATGTCAGGTTAATGAACATTTGTCGGTTGAAGTCTTGTTCGGTGTCTGTTGAATGCAGTCTTCTTTGGGCTTTTGCCAAAAGGTGTGGGCAAAAAGCTTTGTCAATGTCCATAGACTTACAAAAGTGTTGGGCTAGCGTAATTTTAAAATTTCTAGGGAAACTGGGGGTCTATGGCATAGTTCATCAAATATCTGTGTATAAGGTTGTCAAAACTTCTTCTTTAATCCATCAGTTGTCTGTATACAGGATCATCAAATTCCTTGTCCAAGTGGGTCTTTTTACCTTGGAGAAAACGGAAAAACAGGTGAAAGAAACGGACCGTATAATCGCATTTTCATCACATCATTGTCTCTACCGTTGGGTCATAAATCAAATCCATTGGAATTACAGTTTCCTCACTCCTTAGACTCATTACCCTGGTACTACGTTTGCACTTCATTAAAGCCTGACCGCATCTAAATATCAAGCCAATCGATATGACAACACCTAAGATACATAGGAGAAACTTCCCTACATCCATTATGACTCCTTGAGCCCATTCTCCTAAACCAGAGAACCAATTTCGCGGGTTCAACCATGACACCCAACCAGTCAGCTCATTACCCACAGCAGCAAGGGTGAGATTGTGTCTCCTGCGAAATTCCCACTTTAATTGGAGAATGTCGTCCATCTTTTGGTCTATGACCTCGACCGGGTCCTCGGTACTATTCGTTATATATGTGCAGCATTTCACGCCGTACTGCGTTGCCAGTGTGACACAATATCCACCTGTCACTGCTGTGAGATAATTAAGAACCATTCTATGCTGAACCAGTTCTGTTTTATAAGCTTGAAGCTCTCTTCCAGTATACCTAAACGTGTCAACATACATTTCTGTGATATTGTCTAACAAATTTGCAAGCGCAGATATGTATCTATAGTTCAGCACTCCTCTAGCGGTGCGAGTGAAATCTAGCGCAAGTAGAACCTGAATCCCGGTGGATTCATGGATCATGTCAGAGGCCGAATGCTCTGTCCTTTCTGTCAGTTGCCTTTTAACTACGTGCTCGTAGTGGGTGTGAGTATAAGGAGCTTGGGCACCACGGTGTATATCTTTCATTTTGGCATGTGATACAGTCATTACCTCAGGCAGTACTTTTCCAATATAACACAATCCTTCAGAGTTTGGGGCAAGCCACTTATACGCCTTCCTCCCGCATATGAAATATGCATCATCGGGGAGAACATATGGGACGGAGTAGGACATAACCATATTACACATCCTCCATGTGAAATCTCCTACCCCTAATTCTCCCATCTGTCTAGTACACGTATCAGTTTGTACGATATGTGCACAGTATCCTGGTGATACTTCTCCAACTCTCGTAATCCTACTTCCTAGGGTATACCTATATCGGAAAGATTTTTCTCTACTGGCTATGTGGCGTATAAGCTCTGTATCTGTCGGCATTCTATCTGCTCTATATGAAAAGGTCATGGTTTGGTTACTCCATGACACTTCCCAATTTCCCGGCTTTCGGGGATTGGTAATGTTAAAACATATTAGGGATCTATCCACATGATATTGGTGGAGCTTCAAACTAGGTGGACTGGAGATATTAAACCTCCTGTCCACCGGTCTCCCACCCTTTAGCTCAAGTACCTCCCCTACCGTTAAAGGAAATGGTACTAGTCCTGATTTGCTATGACCTTGAGGTACTTGAGAGCATACCCAACAATCTGTTTGATTTAACACACTACCCACTAAGGAGTGATAGTCACTCAATGGATGCCGGTCCATGTGGATATTAAAACTGGATTGGCATTTCTTAATGCACCCATCCTCAACTACATTGTCACAGAGCCTACAGATACAGTTTTCTTCAGCTAACAATCCTTCACAATTCCTTCTATTGTCAATGCTATCGGATCGTTTTCTGATACTCGCCTTTACTTGTTGGTTAAGTTGTTCTTGGAAAACTACGCCTCCATCTTTGTCATCAGAACCCATTCCAGAACCTCTCTCGACCTCCATGGTACTCTCGCCGGAACAGACTGTTCTGGTCAACATCATAGTCAACAGGAAAATCCGGATCACAGTCTCTTGGGGCAAGTCCATCTTATAGGAGGAAACAGAGAAGAATGAGAAGGGGGGAAAAATAATTTGAGGGAGGGGGGATGGGAAGTGGAGAAAAACAATAAAAGGGAACAGGGAATCGACAACTGCTTTTGATCTTATGATTTTCAATGCTCAGGTGCCGCCTCAGTCCTCCTGGAACAGACACTCCAGTGATACAACTTCCTCTACCGTCTGTTCCTTATCACGGGACCTCTCTGGATCAGCAACCTTCTTACAGTGGGACGAATGAACCCAAGTCTCTCTCTCGGCAACCTTCAATGCTGTAGTGCTAGTCAATAAGACTTGGTATGGTCCTTCCCATCTGTCAATAAGGCAACCTGAGCGTAGAAAATTCCGTATCATTACATAATCCCCAGGTTCAATGTCATGACAATTACTATCTGGTAAATCAGGAATCACTAACTTCAAATTATCATTTTGCTTCCTTAGCTGTCTACTCATGTTAATCAGGTACTTTACAGTCACTTCATTGTTACACTTCAAATCATCCTGAGGGTTAATCATAACATGCGGTTGTCGACCAAACAAGATTTCAAAGGGAGACAGATTAAGAGGGGACCTGGGAGTGGTTCTGATGCTGTATAGTACAATGGGTAAAGCTTCTGGCCATGTCAATCCTGTCTCTGCCATAACTTTGCTCAGTTTATTTTTAATAGTGCTGTTCACTCTTTCCACCTTCGCACTCGCCTGGGGACGGTATGGAGTGTGCAGCTTGCTATCAATTCCCATCAACTTACACATTCCTTGAAAGACATCACCTGTAAAATGGGTACCCCTATCACTTTCAATTATTCTTGGGATACCATATCTACATACAAATTCCTGCACAATTTTCTTAGCAGTAAACATAGCGGTGTTTGTGGCCGCAGGAAATGCTTCGACCCAATTTGAGAATACATCTATACAAACAAGTACATATTTCAAATTTCGACAAGGGGGTAATTGAATAAAGTCAATCTGTATTACCTGAAAAGGGCCGCCTGTAGGTGGGATATGAGATGGTTCTGTTGGTATTGCCTTTCCGATATTCTTTCTCAAACAGGTAAGGCATGACATTGCTCTCTTACTCGCATGAGATGAAAATCCTGGGGCGCACCAATATGCTCTTACCAACTTGCACATTCCCTCCTTGCCCAGGTTAGTCAGCCCGTGTGCTGCCTCAGCTAAACATGGAAGATATGCTCTGGGGGCCACTGGTTTACCTTGTCCATCCGTCCAGAGTCCTGAGGACTCCTGGCCATATCCCTTTGCCTTCCAGACTGCCTTTTCCTGTGTGGAACACAAATTTTGCATTTCACACAACTTCTGTGTGTTGATGGTATTAAATACCATAAATTGTGTGGTGTCTGTCTGTCTGGGGGTACCAGCTGCTAACTTAGCAGCTTCGTCTGCTCGGCTGTTACCAAGTGATACTGGGTCCTGGCTATATGTGTGTGCTTTACACTTGATAACAGCCACTCTGTCGGGTTCCTGTATCGCTGTTAGAAGCCTTTTGATGTGAGCTGCATGCGCTACCGGTGTACCAGCTGCCGTCATGAAGTTTCTTAGGCGCCATAGGGCTCCGAAATCATGGACTACCCCGAATGCGTATCTAGAATCGGTGTAGATATTGGCTGATTTGCCCTTAGCCAATTCACATGCTCTGGTTAGGGCGACCAGTTCAGCAACCTGGGCTGAGTGAGGTGGGCCTAGCGGTTCTGCTTCTATAGTGCCTTGGTCATCTACGACTGCGTATCCAGTACACAAGTCTCCCGAGTCTGACTGTCTGTGACAACTACCATCCATGCAGAAGGTAAGATCTACATGTTCCAGTGGGTTGTCACTGATATCAGGCCTTGCGGTGAAATTTTGGGTCAAATATTCCATACAATCATGTGTGTCCTCCTTTGTATTAAATCCTCCTTCCCCACCACTCTCATCCTCCACCCTTTGTGCCTGTCCAGGCACACCTGGGAGATATGTTGCAGGATTTAATGCACTGCATCTCCTTATGGTGATGCTTACGGGGGCCATTAGTGCCAATTCCCATCTTGTAAACCGCGCTGATGAGACGTGCCTGGTTTGGGCAGAATTTAGCAAGGCTGACACTGCATGTGGTGTATGAATTGTGAGGTTGTGACCTAGCACTACATCTTCGCTTTTCGTTACTAGCAATGCTATCGCAGCAACGCTTCGCAAGCATGTGGGGAGGGATCGCGCTACCGTATCTAGCTGAGCGCTGTAGTATGCTACCGGCCTGCTGGTATCACCGTGTTTTTGGGTTAGGACGCCTGCCGCGCAACCAGCACTTTCTGTTCCGTACAGCTCAAAGGGTTTCCCATAGTCTGGCATACCTAATGCTTGCGCCTGCGTTAGGCACTGTTTAAGTCTCTCAAATGCCATCTCGGACTCGTCTGTGTGCGAAATCCGATCAGGCTTGTTTGAGGAAACCATCTCCTGCAAAGGTAATGCTAGAATGGAAAATCCTGGGATCCAGTTACGGCAATACCCACACATTCCTAAAAACGTTCTGATCTGTTGCTGGGTTTGAGGCAGAGTCATGTCTCTAATTGCTTGAATTCTATCAGCGGTCAGGTGTCTCAGTCCTTGTGTTAGACAGTGTCCCAAATATTTTACTTTAGTTTGGCATAATTGTAACTTGTCTTTGGAAACCTTGTGTCCCGTGTCTGAAAGATGAAACAGGAGCTGTTTCGTATCCTTCAGGGATGCTTCCAATGAATCTGAACACAGTAGTAAATCATCCACGTACTGTATCAATATTGATCCACTCTCTGGTTGGAAAGACTGTAAACAATCATGCAAAGCCTGGGAAAATATACTTGGACTGTCTATGAAACCTTGTGGTAATCGAGTCCAGGTGTATTGGACTCCTCTGTATGTAAATGCAAACAAATATTGACTGTCAGGATGTAGGGGTACCGAAAAGAAAGCGGAGCAGAGGTCAATAACAGTGAAAAATTTCGCAGTGGGAGGGTTTTGCATAAGGATGACAGCTGGATTTGGCACTACGGGGAACTGACTCTCAACTATTTTGTTAATCCCGCTTAGATCCTGCACTAGCCTGTAACCCCTCCCCCCACTCTTTTTCACAGGGAAGATGGGACTATTGGCAGTGCTGGATGTTCTTACCAGAATGCCCTGTTGTAGCAAGCGCTCTATTACTGGGTAAACTCCTAACTCCACCTCTGGCTTCAGAGGGTACTGTGGGATTTTTGGAGCTATCCTACCATCTTTTACTTGTACAACTACCGGAGCTACGTTTGCCATTAATCCAGTGTCCTGTCCATCTTTAGTCCAAAGTGACTCTGGTATCTGGGATGTCATCTCTTCTATTTGGGATGGAATCTTATTTGTCATAATGGTATGTGTCATTAATTTTGATGGGGAGTCTAACATGTCTCGCACTTCCTGAGCGTGATTCTCAGGTATGTCCAAGAATACACCTTCAGGAGTACAATAAATGACGCACCCCATTTTACACAATAAATCTCTTCCCAGGAGATTAGTCGGTGCCGATGCAGCCAGCAAAAAGGAATGCTTGGTATGTAAAGGCCCTATTGTAATCTCGGCTGGTTTGCTAACAGGGTAATGCTGGACTACTCCCGTTACTCCCATGGCTGGAATTGTCTTACCAGTGGTTCTCATGCCCACTGTCGAATTTATCACTGATTTGGCCGCCCCCGTATCTACAAGAAAGTTTAACGATTTACCAGCTACATTAATTGCAATTTCGGGTTCACTTCCAAGACTTGCAATCAATTTTACTGGCTGCAGATTACAGGTATGGCCACACCCCTATTGGGTATGGTGACCTCCCTGAATCCCGCTGGCAGCAACTACTTGTGAAGGGGTTAAATGGGAACTACCAGAGGCTTGCCAGTCTCTGTTCGGGGGGTATCTTTTTGTTTCCCCTGCATGTGGCTCATAACTCCGTTTCTGTGGACCCTGCTCCCAATGTCGTGTGTCGTGTCGTTGTCTAGGGGGTTGATAAGACTTTTGTATGTTTCTCGATTTACAGTCTCGTGCAAAGTGTCCCTCTCTATGACAAGAATAACAGGTTACCACATTTGACTTACCCACAGGGTTTGGTGATTTATACAAAGGCTGCCTTGTGGTCAGGGCCTGTATACTTACGGCCATTAACTTATCACCTTGTAATTCCCTGTGTCTGGTGATATTCCGATCGTGATCAACAGCTGCCTCTCTCAAAGTAGCCACCGACAGACCTCGCCAACATGGTTGCGTGGTCTGTACCCTTGTCTTTAATGCCTCTTTTAAGCCATCCATTAGTACAGACACTGCTACTTCTCGATGGTTTATGTTTGTTTTAATGTCCTCTATGCCTGTGTATTTAGCCATATCTAGTAATGCCCTGTGAAAATACTCTGCAGCTGTTTCTGACTCCTTTTGTTTAATGGAGAATATCTTGTTCCATTTAACTACAGCTGGGAAATACTCCTTTAACTGTAAACTTATCCTTTTTACATTGTCTTTGTTGTACACATCTGTAAGAGGTACATCCTGATCCAATCCACAGTCAGCTAAAAATTGAGCCGAGTCGACATTGGAGGGTAAACAAGCCCTTAGCAATACCTGCCAGTCTTTGTTATTGGGCTCTAAAGTGTTCCCTAGGTCTCTGATGTATTTCTGGCTAGCAACTAAGTCTTTCCTAGGGTCAGGGAATTCAGACACTATGGTTCTTAATTCCATTCGGGAAAATGGGCTATACATGGCAATGTTCCTAATGGGAGTGACTCCTGTGGTGTCTGTTTTCCCATTTGGAACAGCTATCACCCTAACAGGATTAAGTCTAGCAACATCATTCTGTGTAGATTCTGCAGCCTGTGGTGAAATGGTTTCAGCATAGTGTATGGTGCCGTACTTACCCGTAGATACGACCTCACCTGTCCCTCCGCTAGGGGCCTTTGTTACTAATCTTAAGGGTTGGGCCGTGCCTACTGTAGTTTCTGATATGGTGGCTGCTAGAGAGAGCGCCGATATTGTTGCCGATTCGTCCTCTTGATCACACTCCTGGGGAAAGTTCAAAACAGGGTACAACTTGCACGGGTTAATACTTGCATTGGTTAACTTATTAACATTTACACAGTTGCTAAGTGTTTGTTTGTTACACCCTAATGCGTCATTCTCCGCAACCAATTTCTCTCCTGATATGTAAGGTGGCGGCGGGGCCGTGGCTATCAGTTTCCTGATAGGATTAGATCCCGCCGCCTGAGCCAATCCTCTCTGTATTTCACCCTCCTGTTGCCATAACTGCAAATAATCATAATGTTTGATTCGTCTCTTTGTTGATTTAATGAGACATATCCTCCTCCTTAGATTTTGTAACACTTCTGGGCTAAAGCTACCTACTCTTGGGAATTTCTCCCCGTCATGTACAGTCATTCTCTCCCATTCATCACATAAAACTTCTGTGTGTGAACCGTATTTTTCACACATTACGTACCTTGCCGACCCGACTGGTCGGTTTACTGAATCAACCCGAACCGAGGTTGATCGCCCCCTACCTGAACAATTGGCCCCCATACCTGTAGGCGTTGCTTTCTTCAGCCAACCCTTACAAAAACCAAAATGTTCAAGATAGGCTGACGGTGGCGGTTTACCGAGTACCCCACTCACTCGCCCATGCCGACCAATACGACCTACACACTGCCCTAGTGCTGGCGTACTCGACCCAGGGCCCCCTATGAACCTTTGTTTACTGGAACATGTGAGTGTGATCCGCAGAGCATTAACCCTTTCCAGTAACTGTTGGTTGTTGGATAATTCCTGAGTGACCAGCGAACTTCCCTTTAGAAAATAAAAAATTACACAAATCACGTCAGAATGTACAAATAGTATTTATGACCCGTTTCGTACACAAATGGTACTGGTCAGATTTAACTAATGCACACAATTACGTGCGGTACAATCGTTCAGCACATAAGCAACTAATCTTATGTGCAGAGCGACCAGTGGAATCGAAAATTTCGGCTGCGAATTCCTTCAGCATGAGCTTTAATGGCCTATATGGGTTCTGCACCAACCCCCTGGGTTGTGCTCTTTTCTCTATTTATAGCGGACTTCCTTGTCTGCTGTACCTGGACCTCCTGGTCTGTTCTAGACCTCCTGGTCTGTGCTACAGTGTGACCTCCTGGTCTGCTATACTCTAATGCTCAGATTCTATGTTTAACAAGGGATGCCTCCCTAGCCACCATGTACGTCACTTACATGCATGTACCCTGCGAGAACTCGACTTCTTGTGGTTCAACCTCAAAAATTGTATAAACTTATATATACAAAACACTCACTCATCACATGTACACTTTTGTTTCTATTTCTATTTCTGCGCAGAAATTTCTTTCCTTTAGACCAGATGTGTTGTAAATTTGGAGAAGGATCTGTTAGTCTAAATTTCGGACACTAAAATCGATTTGCGCTATTTATCGCGTTGCCACCTTTTCGCCTGTTAAAATAACACTAGCGTGTGATTTGAGTTACGTGGGCGTACCCGAACGTTCCGTTGCGTAATATACGCTGCGTGCGTCGGCCTTTGAGTTGCGTACGCGAGTCTCAGTCCTTTGTTAGAGACACGTGCACGCAAAGCAGAAATTCACCGTAACACAATTAACACGTTTATCAATGTAGATGATCCTTGATCATCTACTGAGCACCACACCAATCTCTCCTTGTATCTTTAGGTAGAGCTGCGTGCGTGCTTTGCACTTTATCCCTTAATGTATTACTTTTACACTTTAACTATGAAATAGCGACAAATCTCTCTTAGCACGTTTATCAATTATAAAATGGCAAACAGGAGAGTGATATATGAAAATACACGAATAAAAGAAATGCAGATATGCGTGTGTGCGTACGCAAGACAGAAATAAACAGTTTTAAAAGACACTAGCGTGTTGTTCTTACCTCCGGTTCCGGATTCCCTCAGCACCCTTTACTAAGCAAAGCAGACGCTTATCCAGACAGCACTACGAGGAATATGACCTCCCGCCCTTTGCTGATGGATAATGTCTGCTGAAATTACCTAGCAGAGATATGTGAAGGACGGACGAGCCGCCAATTGATAAAGCTAAATATTTATCTTACTTAAAACCCTTTAAGAGGTCTAAGAACACTGTACGCTATTGACGTATGAAATACCGTAAGGGTACGCACGTTGCGTAACAATCGCTTAGCCGTAGTCGAGACGCTCAAGCGTCACGTTCGCTCACAGCCAAGAGATCACATGCAGGCACGCTATTGGCTGCCGACTAACGTAATGGTTCGCTATAGCGTAGCGAACGCTCGGGACCACGAGGAGATCACCAGCGGCGCTAATGCACACAATGTTAAACCTTTATATGTAAACCATGAACAATGTATTATACAGGAAAACCTTAGTGAAATGATAGAGTGTAGATGCAACACAGTGTAACCTTATTAACTCAAAAGCTGTTCTAGCGTCACCGACGCTCTAAGAATACTTAACACTATAAGAAATACACAAATACCGGGCTTAGGGTCTAACGCCTTATATGAATGTTATACTTGAAAAAGAATAATACAATACAAGTCATACACTACAATATAACATAGACTAACTAACCAGCTAACTACACAGGAAATACAATACAATACAATTACGTTTAAGGAAAAATGAGAGAGAAAGAGGAGGAGAGAGAGAGAGAGAGAGAGAGAGAGAGATATGGCCCACAATAACAATAAAGACAATATGATTGCGGAGAAAACTTACGCACAAGGGGAACGATCGCATGCGCCTCGATATTCAGCTCCCGATTATCAGCAATGAGAACCGTTGAAGAGAGTGAGCTGGATATGATCGGCTTGTCTATTTATGCCCCACACACAATACAATTCAATGGTCCCTACAATCTCATTGTTCATTGGACACAGGAATTCGTCTTCGCATTATAACAAAAGGTCATAGGTTGATTCATACAGGTGGGCTGAGACCATTTCCAACTGCTCAGGTGGGTGGGAAACTAGGTTTCCCGCCGCATGGATAAGTAAGTGCAAATAATAGTAAAAGTACATAAACTTCTTATGTCCATAACTATTCGCACGAGCGATTAATCCGCTTCAAACCAACACCGGAATATTGCTAATTAAATACTCTTCCGATGGATACTAAACACCACTGTATGACCCATGTCTGACCCTTCGTATCAAACAAAGAGGGATCTCTTTGTCCATGAACATGCTATATTAACTAAACTTTCAGAATCTATCAAGGGGACCATGATCTACAAAATACATTATATAGTTAAAATATGTAACGAACGAGTCGCCCGCTAGACGCACATAAACTTTACCGTAAATGCGCACACCGTGCGCCTGCGGGTGCCCGCAGCGGCGAGTATGCGCACGCACGGCAGGGCTCATGAACGTGCAACAGGCACTCGCATGAGGTGCAAATATGGCAGTGTGTAGTGTGATATTTTTCTGACTTTGACATTGGGTATAAGATGCTGCAACAAAAAAGCATGTTTTTTTTTGTGACAATTTTTTTTTGTTCTGAAACTCTCATGTGTGCTTGAGGTTACATTGCAAAATACATTCAAAAACATTACTATGTTTGTTGGAACAAAGCTATAAGGTAACACATTATGTATTCCAATGTTTTTTTTATGGTGGAGTATGTGTGAGCTCCAATAAAACTAAAGTGTTTGCTTTCACAATTAAGTAACCAGACACATTTGCCACAAACAGGCATATGTATGCATTTAAGCTATGAGTGATGATGTTGCTAGGCAGAATAGTTGTAAGCAACAGTGAATGACATGTTGTGTTCCATGTGTAGTGTTTTTTAATCATTTCACATACATATGGATAGCTAACGTAGATATGTTTAATATTTCAGCTTCGAGTCCTGGGACCAGCATCCCTCCGCAACAACACCAACACAGTGACATGGAGGAGACAAACATCTTAGAAATGCTGCCATTAATGCAAGGAATGAGCCCCCCAGCACCTGTGAGTACACCACCACAGCAAAGCACACCACCACCACAACACAGCCCAACAACACCAGGAACACAAGGCCCTGATCAGGTGTTTTGGACTATTTGGGCTAGACAGCAGGCCACTAATGAAGATTGCCTGTGTAAGCAGCCACAAATGTTTGCAAGCCTACCATCTCACCTCAGAAGAATCTCAAGAAATCTGAGTCGACAAAATGAGCAAACAACCAGAATAGGCAATACCATGGAAGTCATGCGTACAGACATTACACAGGTCATGGGCAACTTACAGCGCATAATGGAAGAACAGCACAGACTAATGGAAGAACAGCACAGACAACAGCAAAGTTATATGAACATTTTTCAAAACAGTCAAAAGATGAATGAAAGTTTAATCAGAATAGTAGACAATCAAAATGCTGCTACACGTGAACTCAATGCCACCCTCACTAACCTGAATGAAACTCTCAGATGCATGCACCAACAGCAAACAACCAGCAGTTCTGGTACGACTACTCCAAATATCACGCCAGTCTCATCACCACCAAGACGGTCCACCAGAGCACGCCAACGTGACAGTGCTAAAGGCAAAGGCCAGGACAAGCAGCCACCCAAAAAAACGTAAAAAAACAAGTTAGACATTTGTGATAATTAACACAAAATAGTTTGCAAGTGTTTTTGATGGTTTTCAAAATATCACACTTAGCTCCTTGACCCTTTTTTTAACATCATTAATTATAAGTAGCCCAAAATAATAGAAAAAAAATTACGCACATTTATTCCTTCTCTTTTTTTTAGGGTATTGGAGGAGGCAAAAGTTGATGTAGCCACACATACATGTTAGCAGGAAGTAAACTGACCACTTGATTTTTTTCTAATCATTACTCTTTCTAGATTCCAATCATTCTCTTTGCCTGCAGACAATCCAAATTACAATGTTAGTGATACATATCTTAGCTATCTTATCTATACAACATTACAAGAGGAACTCAATTGAGTGGCGTAAAAAGCTTGTAATATGTTGCCTTTGTTTTGTTTATAAAACATTGTCCAAATTAATGTCAGTATTGTTGGGACATGTTTGTGTGTGTTAAAAATTATTAAGCATGTTTTTACACATGATGCATAAACAAACAAATATGTACTTTTACCCTTTAAAAAAAAAAAGTACAATAATGTATATGTGTGGAAAACTGTGTATTTACTTACACATCATCAAGTTTACAGCATCAAACATGAGTAAAAAAAAATATTCAAGATTACAGTAAGTTTGTGAGTCTTAAATATGATGGTGCATCACACATAGGGACACATGTTTTCCACAAGGCTAACATATTATATGTTGAGGAGTGTTTTTTGGGAACACGGGTTCTCAAACTCGGCCATCAGGAACCCACACAGTGCATGTTTTGCAGGTCTACTCACAGAATCACAAGTGACATAATTAGCTCCACCTGTGAACCTTTTAACATATGTCTGTGAGTAATTCATACACCTGTGCTTCTACTGTGTTACTTGAAAAACATGCACTGTGTGTGGTCCTGAGGGCCGAGTTTGTGAACCTGTGCATTAGGACATTACACACAATGATAAAGTAAAATACTAAATGGTTGATGTTGGTTTGTAAGAAATTAGCACTGCAAGATTTCGAACACTTATCCAGACTTAATGCATGCCACTCATAATCTGTTGTTTTGATATTAAAAAAACACACAATACACATGCAACATTTTTTTAAGCATATAGCGAGGGTATGTTTGTATGTGTCAAGGAGACAGACACATTCAGAGTAATGGATTTTGGCAAAAAACTCAAAACATCTATTTATGAAGACACAACAAATGAAATAAGCAAACCAAGCTTACCTTAGAAATAGCGATTTATGATCTGTTGCCTAACCTGCCTCCCTACATCAGTACTCCAAGTATCACCAGATGTCTCTAATTCCTCTGCTTGCTGGCTGCTTTCTTCCTCCTCCTCCTCCTCCTCCTCCTCAACATGTGGCAGATGTTGTTGCAAACACATGTTATGAAGAAAGCAGCAGCAGAACACAATTTGAGTGGAGGGACTATACAACAAAAGTCCACCAGACTTATCCAGACACCGAAACCTAGATTTCAGCACACCAAAACATCTTTCTATCACATTCCGCGTGGACTTATGTGCATTATTGTAATTGTGTTCAGCAGGGGTATCAGGTCGGGACAATGGAGTTAGAAGCCAAGAGTAACAGCCATATCCTCCATCACCTAAAAGACAGATATAGTAACGTGAATCATGTTAAGATACAGCAACACATAAGTAACACACTGTGGGGCAGATGTATTAACCTGTAGAAGGCATAAGGAAGTGAAAAACAAGTGATATGTGCAAGGTAAAAAAGGCAGCAGACAATCTGTTCCTAAATGTTAATTTACATATTGGAGCAGATTGGCAGGTGCCTTTATCACCTTGCACAGATCACTGGTTTCTCACTTCCTTATGCCTTCTACAGGTTAATACATCTGCCCCTGTATTTGGACAAAGTATACGCAGGCCTACACATATCAAATTACATACCCAGCAGCCATCCATCTGGCATTTGTCCGTCCTCAAACTTATCAAAGAGGGATGACTGACTGAGGATGAAGGAGTCATGGCAGCCCCCAGGGTAACCAGCAACAACACTCATTATTTTGAGATTTGCATCACAAACCACCTGCACATTTGTGGAGTGTTGAAAATGGCGGTTAGTATATATGTGCTGCCTGCCCCTAGGTGGTCTCAGCTGAATGTGTGTGCAATCTATGGCTCCAAGCACATTGGGCATGCAAGCCAGCTCATAGAAATCTACCCTGACGGCATGCCACTGAGACTCCTGGGGAGGGAAGCAGATTGAGGCCTCGATGTGGGGCTGCAAAACAGCCAAAACCTGTGTGAACATTTTAACGAACAATAAACTTGATATTTTATGACAGAACTGGCCACCGAGAAATTAAAACAAACACAAAACAGAAGAGGTTGTTAGGTATACATCACCTGTATTAAGATTCTTGAAAATGAGGGCTGTGAGATTCCTATGACATCCCCAGACACAGCCTGAAAGCTGGCAGTAGCCATAAAGTGCAACACAGCCAGGAGTTTGTGCAGGCCTGAGACAGGGCGAGAGCGTGCGGTCTCAGGGTCTAGGCCCAGTTTGACAAGGTCATACAGACGGAAAATGTTGTTACGATTTAGAAGGAACATCTGTATGACCTTATCATCGGACAATGCGTTCAAGTTTAAACGCCCCCTAAAAAAACGAGGCCTGCGCAGCCTCCGCGGAACCGGTACAACCTGCTGACCATGTTCATTTTCTTGGCCCTGGGTACTTACAGGCTGATGTCTGAGTCTGAGGAATCCCACAGCACACAAAAGATCACTGGCGCACAGTCCTGCTGCCATTTCTGAGTGTAGGTGTATTGAAATGGGCCTAACATCCTTTTATAGGCATCCTAATTTAGGTGTGAGTGATTTTTTATTGCCAACACATGTAAACACGACTGAAAAAAGCAGGTCTATTTTTTTGCCGCTTTTTTTATCGAATCGCAAAAAAATACGACCGCATTTGAGCCCTCAGAGACTAACACCCAAATACGAATGAATAGTGAATTCCCGTATTCTATGAAATAACAGCCGCGTTTGACCGATGGTCTATTCATTCGTATTTCGGGACGTTGTCAGTCAAACCATTACGAATAGACCAGACACTGCCGAGATTGGTGCTTAGTGAATTCCCGGATTGGGACTTAGAAAAAAAAACACAAATCGACCAAACTCGGATTTTTAGTAAATACTGGCCATAGTGTTAGTATTCCTTTTAGCAATGGTCTGGAGAACAGAGATTCCACAAAACCTCTCCAAATAGATGTCAACATTTTACGGATCAAAAGAAAGCGATGGAACGGGGAGAGATGTGTGTCCTGAGACGTGAAGTGTTAGTGTGTGGTTATTGTCTGAGTGTTGTGAAATAGCAGAGAGCTTATGTGTCCGAGTTTACACAGAGATGTAATTGTTACCAGAAGCAGATGTGCCGATGGGCTGGTGATTACTAATGGAGTTAGAGTACAGCAAATTGCAGGGTGACTCAGGGGAGTATGAGCGTGTGATGTCTCTACTGCAATAGTGGAGTAGGTTTGGTGCGTATAGATGGAGCACAGTTATGTTTATTCACTATACACCAACATATGGACTGATTCTATCTGACCCAGACAGATGCACCCAGCGAGTGGTGGTGGTGATCCTGAGGCAGAGGCATCCAGCGAGTGGTGGTGGTGTTCCTGAGGCAGAGGCACCCATGAAGAGGTGGTGGTGTTATTGAGGCAGAGGCACCCAGGTAGTGGTGGTGGTGTTATTGAGACAGAGGCACCCAAGGAGTGGTGGTGGTGTTCCTGAGGCAGAGGCACCCAGGGAGTGGTGGTGGTGGTGTTATTGAGACAGAGGCACCCAGGGAGTGGTGGTGGTGTTCCTGAGGCAGAGGCACCCAGGGAGTGGTGGTGGTGTTATTGAGACAGAGGCACCCAGGGAGTGGTGGTGGTGTTCCTGAGGCAGAGGCACCCAGGAAGTGGTGGAGGTGTTCCTGAGGCAGAGGCACCCAGGGAGTGGTGGTGGTGTTATTGAGACAGAGGCACACAGGGAGTGGTGGTGGTGTTCCTGAGGCAGAGGCACCCAGGGAGTGGTGTTGGTGTTACTGAGACAGAGGCACCCAGGGAGCGGTGTTGGCGTTACTGAGACACAGGCACGCAGGGAGTGGTGGTGGTGGTGTTCCTGCCTTTGGAAAAACCTATTGATGTGCAAGATCTGGGTGAAACATGAACAGATGATAAGATAGTGGCTTACACAGTCTTCAGGATGGGCTGGGTACGGGAGAACAACACCCACTGTGTGTATAGTGAGAGTGCCAACCTGACATCACTGGCTCCTGGATCCCTCATTATAGCATTTAACCCATGCTGGTGTTTTAACTTTAAACATGGTGGTTAGCGGCACATACATTAGTGTCAGCCTCATGACCGCACACCTTCAGCCTGGTCTTTCTGGCCCTTCCTATGCAGCCGACCTTCTCCCTCTGTAACAGAGGACTGCAGGTATTGCATGAGAACCCCTGTCCTGATCTCTCCAGGTAAAGCCTGAGTGTTCCCAGTCTCACCTGTCTAAGAGGCATCAGGTAAAACATAGATTGTTACCTAAATTGTAGGGCAGATGAATGGAGTCCCTGTATGACTGGGACAGACCCCTCCTCCCACCCTCCCACTCACAACTTTGGTTTACAGTGACAGCTCTCAACATCCTACCACCAGATTTTGTGCAGAGGTGGTGGCACTAGACCTGGAAGTAAGTTTGGGTTACGATGTAAAGCTTTGGGGAGCTATTTATAAGAGTTTTGAGTTGTAGTACAGTATATCTTGCCAAAATGGCTGCAGGATTATGGCAAAAACAAGCATTTATTATTGCCGTGATTCATTAAAGTTCTAACCACAATAGCTGCCCCATACTTCTGTATGGGGACAGCAAGTGGAGCTTTCTGAGGATGGTGTAATAAAGCCCGGTGAGAATGTAACCTTCTGATCCCTCCTTGGCATTCTACACCTTCCCGGCTATGGTTGTTTTCTGCACATCATCACAGTGAATAGACCGGGACTAAAGCCATAGAAATCCTTAAAACCTGGACTGTTATACCACGTTCACACCGCACCAATATATTGCCGGGTCGAAACGGGTCGCTGTGCAGTGTGAACGGGTCACTGACAAATTCCCGAGTTGCCTCACCCGGTAATTCAACCCGGGAATAAAGAAGGGTTTTTACCGGGTCAGGCGCAGTGTGAACAGGCGCAGTGTGAACAGGGTTACAAGGGTCAATGCGACCCGGTACCTGTACACAGCATGGGGAGAGGCAGCGTGAAGAGATGATCTCATCTCCAGCGCTCCCCCACCCCTGTGCCGCCACGGTCCCCGCCCCCAGATGGCAACCCGACTCGGAATATTGCCGGGTCGGGAAGCATGTTCTCAGGGTCCAATGCCGGGTCGCACCCGGGAAGGACCCGTTTCCAATTCCCGGTTGCGACCCGGTAACTGCGATCTGAACGGGGTATTAGGGTGCCTTGATGGTCGTGTATGGGAACCACTGGTTTCATTGCTACTAAAGGTCATCTCTTATCTCTGCACATAGGGGGTCATTCCGAGTTGATCGCTAGCTGAAAATGTTAGCTACGCAGCGATGATGCAAAAAAAAGGCACTTCTGCGCATGCGTATGCGGATGCGTACACGCGACGTACTTTCACAATGGCCTAAGCAGTTTCACACAAGGTCTAGCAAAGCTTTTTAGTCGCATTGTTGGCCGCAGAGTGATTGACATGAAGAGGGCGTTTCTGGGTGTCAACTGACCGTTTTCAGGGAGTGATCGAAAAAACGCAGGCGTGCCAGGAAAAACGCAGACGTGGCTGGGCGAACGCAGGGCGTGTTTGTGACGTCAAAACAGGAACTACACAGTCTGAAGTGATCGCAATCTAGGAGTAGGTCTAGAGCTACTCTGAAACTGCACTTTTTTTTTTTCGTAGCCGCTCTGCGATCCTTTCGTTCACACTTCTGCTAAACTAAGATACACTCCCAGTGGGCGTACTAAAATATATTTTTAAGCCGAATGGGAACAAATAATAATATTTTCATAAGGGTTTTCCACAGATTACCCTCTTTATTGTCAGAATATAGGATCCCAGGAAAAGCAATTTAGTAAAGAATTTTGGTCCTTGAAGATGAAAAAACAGATTCGTAATCAGAGGAGATCTGCTTTAGACTGTTTAGATCAGGGGTGGGGAACCATCGGCCCTCCAGCTGTTGCTGAACTACACATCCCAGCATGCCCTGCAACCGTTTAGCATGGCCAAATACCAAAACTGTAGCAGGGCATGCTGGTATGTGTAGTAGTTCAACAACAGCTGGAGGGCCAAAGGTTCCCCACCCCTGGTTAAGATGGGGACCTCTGTACATTGTACAAGAGTGAAGTGCATGGTCTTTGGTAGGGAAGCACACACCATGGGTATAGCCAGCACCTCCTCCTAGGCACACACTGTTCCCGCTGAGGGTTACCTGCAGACTTCTTGCTGCATCCACAAACCTCGGGCAAAGCACAAAGTGAATGTCTTCAGATCCTTCTTCACCGAACAGTAGGAGTAACCTGTGATGCAGCTGCTCTCAATCACTGATTGGCTGGTATCGCGCAGTGCACTCTCAGCCTATCAGTGACTGAGCCAAACAGAATCATGAGACTCCATTTATTCTGCAGGAGAGCTCGGCGAGCACGAAAGGACCAGAACCGAGAAGGTGAGTAGTATCCCGCTGACCCCTGGCCCTGTCTGTTTTGAATACCGTAATGTCTGGGATTTAATGATAAGAATCCTGGCTATTTTTGGGACTCAAAAACGTCCAAGATCAGGAATACTGAGATTGGCTTCCCTAGTCTTTAGGTTGAGCAGTATGAAACCTTCCAAAGAGTGGAGAAGTGGATCAGTGGAGAAGTCACCCATTGCAACTAATCTGCTGCTATAGTACCTATCTTTTTATTGAATGTACTTGATAAATGCTAACCCCAAGCTGATTGGTTGCTATGGGCAACTACTACGCTCCTCCACTCTTTATAAGCCTATATACATCTCCCCCTTAATCCTGGTCACCAGTGGAGTTTATCAATCTGGAAACATGTCAGGGGGTCACCCAAAATGGAACTGGCCAGAATAAAAGCAGAATGTCAACTGTGGCTGAGAACACGGTGCTGAACCCAGGGGAGGTGCAGAATGAGATACACTTGAAGAATCAAGAGTGAAGGGCACGGGATGTGGGGACCCCATTATCTATCCGTTGGAACTACTTTGAATTGGACATCAGCTCCTGCAGAGTGCCTGATTCAGAGATGGACAAAAATGTAAAGCTACATGCAAGCAACATTGTATTTAAGGCCGAGCTGAAGGAAGGACAAGCAGGAGACGTCTCAGTAGAAGAGACGCCTCCTGCATGTTGCTGCGATCCCAACACTGTGACCGACATCACAAGCTGGGATATGACGGTCGCGATGTTCCATGCAGATGGCCAGCTGAGTAAGCTCCTACTTACTCAGTTGACCGACGGAAGTGGGAGCTGCGAGGCCAGGAAGTCTGCGTGGTGACAAGCGGACCCTGGCTCTCCACTCCCAGAAAACGGGGATTACGCACCCCCATTTCTGGGAACGCAGGCCTCCCCTGTCCCTTCCCCTCCCCCACAATGCTGCAACCTGTAAATTAGGCAGTGGCAGAGGTGACGTACGGATGAGATCACAAGAGAATCTGCATCTGAATTAGGCCCTAGTCAACATTTCAGTTTGCAACTACTGAAGCACCATCTATAGGGCCCGGGTCCATTATTTTAAAAAAGTGCACCAACAGTTTACACAGATTTATTCTTGGGTGGACTCTAGCTAGTTGTAGATTGTTGTTATTCTGTGTTAGAGAGGACTAGACAGATGTTTGTAGGCCGCATAGGGCTGATGTGTCCTTCTTGAGAGATGTGTGGAGTGTAATAGGGGTGTGGTGAGAGAGACTTCCTAATCTGATAACATTCTGGGTATCTGCATTATACTATGCACTTGTTGCGTCTAATTACACTATCCATCTATACTATATTGCATCTGAGCTATATTTTTTAAACAAATTGGCCATTATATTGTTATATTGTTCATTGGTGACAATGTTACGCAATTGTTATTAGTGTAAATTACAACCTGTGCCCCCCCTTATTTTTTCTCTTATAGAAACCATACCATGGTGACTTTTATAGAATAACCGTTATGAAGTAGGAATCTTTATGTAGCTCGTTGTGGGTTAAGACTGAAGACTCGTCTGGACTCATCATTGTCTAGAAAAGAAAGAGGTCAGCGAGACTGGCCAGGTGCCCATATTTATCACAACACCATTCTGGAAGCACAGGTAAGCGGTGTTACATTAATATGAACATACTGTAGGAAAGTCCTGTCCATGCCGGAGAAACAGGACTCATGAATCCTTTCCAAGTTTCTCCATAATGTCATTCTCCATGACCTTGTTCTCTGGGTTGAATGGAGAGGACGGGTTCTACCATGGACCCCAGTAACATAGGGCTATATTTACTAAAGCTTGTAAAATTGAAAAGTGGTGATGTTGCCCATAGCAACCAATCAGATTCTATCATGGTCTAGAATGCAATAGAGAAATTATAGACATAGGGGTGTATTCAATAAGTGTTGGAAGCTGCCGTCTTGTCGGAAAGACGGCAGCTTCCGACAGGTTTAGGTCGGAAGGGGTTCCGACCTATTCAGTACTGGCTGTTTTTTTCTGACAAGTCAGAAAACACGTGGCTTGTCGGATTAGCCGCGGATCCACGTGTTCCGGAGCCAAATCTGACAGGTTTTGGCCCCGGTTCCGACAATGTCAAGCCGACATTTTTTAAAGTCGGATTGACATTGTCGGAACCGGGGAGATGAGATGTGTGAGGCGGCCGGAGGAGCAGTGTGAGGCAGCTGGAGGAGCAGCGTGAGGCGGCCGGAGGAGCAACGTGAGGCGGCCGGAGGAGCAGCGGGACAGGCAGCCGGAGGAGCAGCGTGAGGCGGCCGGAAAAGCAGAGGCAGAGGCGGCCGGAGGAGTCGGGGATCGGGGACGGGTGAGTATTGCCAGTGGCAGCAGCAGCAGCATGGCCCGGCGCTCAGCAGCGCACTGATAGTTGTCGGGAGTGGCCAAATCCGACAGTCGGATTTGGCGGCCCCATTGAATACTCACCTGTCGGGTCCTTTCTGTCGGAAGGGACCCAACAGGTATTGAATATACCCCATAAAATATACCCCATAATCTGATTGGTTGCTATGGGCAATATCACCACTTTCAATTTTTAGAAGCTTTAGTAAATTTACCCTATAGTCTCCATGTCTGTCAGGTAGACGTTCTTCTATTTGTTGAAAACATGAGAGTAAGCCGACTACTGTAGAGGAATTCTACAGCTGGAAGTTCTGAAGATAGATATGAAACTGATGTACATAGAACCCTCAGACCGGTCCTCCTGCAAGACTGGCATCCAGAGATACATTCATTTTTCTGTCCCGGCTTCCTAGGTCCCCATGTGTGGCTCCCGGCCTGCATTGCACCAGATTATATGGGGACTGTATCCGTAGGGAATGTTATAGTGCAGACACTTTTCCCATCACACAGCTGCCTTGGGCCACCTTACCCTCATTCTAGGACAGGTATGTGAAGTGATGATAACAGTGCAGGCTGGAGTGGGGACCAGGGGAGTAGAACTGTATTTCAGGGGAGGACTGAGGGCTTATATGTGATAGGGGCATGGAGAGAATGTGTTAAAGGCACTAGGTGGGAGAATGCTTAACAGGAGTTGGAAAAGAAATATGTTGCAATGGAGGGGCCCAGCAACCCACCTACATGGGTGTGATACTAAATGACAGCGGCCGGGATGCCGGCAGGAATAGAACCGACTGCGGCATCCAGACTTTTAAAATGCCGGCAGAGGATGTGGTAATTAATTTACCCCTTCCTCTGTCCCCCTACCCTATCCTTAACCCACCTGGGGTGACGGCTAGGGTAAAGGACACAGGGGGTGTCGGCTATGGCTAATCACTGGGTGTGGCGGCTAAGGCTAAGGACACAGAGGGTGGCAGCTACAGCTAACCCCCCCCTGTGATACCTAACCCCTCCCCACCGCCCCGCCCAAACCCCTTACCCCAATACTCACCATGGGGATTCCGCCGGTCGGGATCCGGCGGGGTCTGTCACCTGACAGTCGAGATACTGACCACATCCCCACCTCAGCAGTGCTCTACTACAGATGTGTGCATTCTTACTATATGGTCCAAAAAGTTTGTGCACCCCTGGTGTCCACCACCCAGAGATAACAGCATTGGAGACTGCATGCTATGAGCTTGATAAGCAGGATACCTCTCAGTCCAGCGCTGCTTATCTGATGTACAGAGACGAATATCATATTTTCAGTTTTAACATTTTTAGCAGAGATTCCAGTGTCGTCGTAGTAAAAACATTTTAATAGCTGCTCAAGTTTCCAGATTCATGATAGTAATAAAAAATATACTATTCTTGTCTTTGCCAACCTTTCCCACAGAACAGACACTCTTGTGGTTCGTGTTTACTGTGCCTGATTGTGTTGGTTGTCCGCCATCATTAATGGATGAAATTTGTAAGTGATCTGCTAACGTTACTCAAGGGCCTGTCCGTAATTTATTGACTGCTGATGGGGGAGAGATAAACAAATACATCTGTGCATGGGAGAGTTGCGTTGGGAGGTTTCTGAGGGGTGGTGAACCTAGGAATGCTGACGTAGAGCGAGGATTGCACAGGAGAGGCTGATGCCAGTTGTACATCTCATCCGGAGATATAATGTGACAGGTTTGATGTGAGGCCCTTTGCTTCCCAAGGTATGATACTGGAAGGTCTAATTAGTTTTTACTAGTGTCAGCAGCAGTGGTCTGGCCATTGCCTGGAAACCCGGGACGCTGCACCTCTTCCTGCAGTAGAGGCTGCTGGTCCACGCCTGGGGCGGAGCAACAGGCAGACGCAGAGCCCAATGCTACCTGGTCCCCACCAGGCGCCTAGCAACAGGCTCACGCTGGGCGCTAGGGGCCGCTGGTCTTCTTTCAATGGGAACCTCATTGGTGCTGCACAATATAAAACCTTTTTCTGGAGACTCCCAATCTGCTGGTGATAGTTCCTGCTACACATGAGAACCTGTCAGCCCTTGTGAACTCCTGAAATTTGGATATCTTGCCTTGTGCATTTTCCTTATTAGAACCAACTCTCCTAGAATTAAGGTTTTTGTGTGGATCTCCATACACATTCTTGCCTTCCGCATTATTTCATTATTGTTACCACCTTGTGCATTGTTGCATTTACATACCATCTGTGTTTTATTACTTTACCACCCTGTGCATTGTTGCATTTCATATACGCTCACTGTTTATTATTATATCACCCTGTGCATTGTTGCACCCACGTACATTCTATTATTTATCTCTGTTTGTGCGCTTAGCAGCGTTATTAAGATTGTGTCCAGTGAATGTCTCACTGTACTGCATTTGCTCCTGCCCAGCTTTCAATAGTCACTTTGTCCTTACATAACACCTGGGGGCATCTGAGTACGGGGTGGACCTAATTCACCCTGGAAAGGTGGCTGCTATAGGTGAAGCCTAGCATCACAGGAGGCTAAAAGACTGCTGGGCAGGGGTAATTGTGTGAGTGTCACCACCTGGTAACCCTCATTTCTAAGTAGCCCACGTAACAACGGATGATATTGTTGCCTATAAGTATTTATTTAGTGAGTTAACAGTTGCAATAGGGACAATAGATAGTGTCAGTGAAATGTCAGATAGGAGACATGTAAGGTGAATTGTGTGTCTTGTATGTTCTGTAGCATAGGCTCTCTGCTGTTCTATCCCTGGGGTGTGGTATGTTAGGTCGACAGTTCTCATGTTCATTGGGTGGAATTTAATTGTGTTTTGGGTGCCCATAATTAATGGGCCTTTGACGGAGCTATTCAGTTGTTATGCCAAATGGGTGTGAGTGCCGCGGGCATCTGTCATTGCTGTTTGCGCCCTCCTCAGGTGGCAAGCAGTAATGCGCAAAACATCAGGCTTTTTGCCACCCAAACTGCATTTTCGGCAGTGCACCCAGTGCTTTAGACTAGTTTATTTTGGCGCAACAAGTGCAATAAGTAATGAAAGCCTGAAATAATTGAATAGCTCCGACGGGTGCGCCACAGAACAAATTAATTCTCCCCATCATGTCTACATGGATGAGGGAGCAGTGTCAGGTAGGGATGGGATAGGCTATAGACACCCAGAGGGAGCAGTGTCAGGTGGTAGTCGGATAGGCTAGATACACCCAGAGCGAACAGTGTCAGGTGGGAGTCGGATAGGCTATAGACACCCAGAGGGAGCAGTGTCAGGGTAGGTGGGATAAGCTATGGACACCCAGAGGGAGCAGTGTCAGGCAGGGATGGGATAGGCTACATACACCCAGAGGGAGCAGTGTCAGGGTAGGTGGGATAGGCTATAGACACCCAGAGGGAGCAGTGTCAGGGTGGGTAGGATAGGCTATAGACACCCAGAGGGAGCAGTTTCAGGGTGGGTGGGATAGGCTATAGTCACCCAGAGGAAGCAGTGTCAGGGTGGGTGGGATAGGCTATAGACACCCAGAGGGAGCAGTGTCAGGGTGGGTGGGATAGGCTATAAACACCCAGAGGGAGCAGTGTCAGGGTGGGTGGGATAGGCTATAGACACCCAGACAAAGCAGTGTCAGGGTGGGTGGGATAAGTTATAGACACCCAGAGAGAGCAGTGTCAGGTGGAGTCAGATAGGCTATAGACACCCAGACAAAGCAGTGTCAGGGTGGGTGGGATAGGCTATAGACACCCAGAGAGAGCAGTGTCAGGTGGAGTCAGATAGGCTATAGACACCCAGAGAGAGCAGTGTCAGGTGGGAGTCGGATAGGCTATAGACACCCAGAGGAAGCAGTGTCAGGGTGGGTGGGATAGGCAATAGACACCCAGAGGGAGCAGTGTCAGGGTGGGTGGGATAGGCTATAGACTCTGGGTGTCTATAGCCTATCCCACCTACCGTGACACTGCTCCCTCTGGGTGTCTATAGCCTATCCTACCCCTATCTGATACCATTCCCTGATACTGCTCCCTCTTGCAGTCTATAGCCTATCCCACCCACCCTGACACTGCTCCCTCTGGGTGCCTATAGCCTATCCCACCCACCCTGGCATTTTTCCCTTTTGGTGTCTAGCTCCTATCATCTGAGCACTAGCCTCTCTTGATAGAGTGTAAGCTCTCGGGAACATCTCTACCCTCTGTCTCACGTCTGCACCTCTATCCTCAGCCTTGTTTGTTCTTGTATTGTTTTTCTGTGTGATCTGTATTGTGTATGATTTGTAGCCCTGTCTGGCGCAGAAGGCTGCGTGGCTCTGTACCAATAGACACTGATGATGATGAAAGGTTTGGAATATTTATTTTGAGTTGCAGATGCCAAGAACTCCTTAGTGAATCTTTTTCAAATTTAGAATTTGTGGCAATAAATTGGTGAAAATATGCTGTGGCTGAGTACTTTGTCACGGCCAGCATTATGCAATATATAACAGGATAGTCCACTGGTTCCCAAACCTTTTTGAATCACGGCACCCTAGAGTATCTGAATTCTTTTCACGGCATCCCCAGGCCAAGTCTCTTATTGAGAAATTTAGAAAAAAATATTGAATTAAGTAAATTGTGTTTATAAGTTATCCTTAGGGTCAGTTATGTGGTGAGGGACAAGATTCACTTCTGTGTGTCTAAATACTGTATGATTAGCAGCCACCAGCACTGGTTTAGCCTATTACAATGACCATAAATAATGAATTGGTCTTAGACCACCAATCCAAGGCACCCCTACAAGTACCACGAGGCACCCCAGGATGCCCCGGCACACAGTTTGGGAACCACTTGGAAAGACCATTCTCCCAACAGACATGGCGTTGGCACCTAATGTATGAATATGTGCCCATTCCGTCTTACTATCTTAAGGATCAGATTCAGGATTGATGCAAGCTCCCGGCGACAGCTCGTGCTGCACAGTTATCTGCTTCTGCTTGAACCTCCGTAAGCTGTGAGCAGAATCTGCCTTCTGCAGCTAACGGTAATATAAATACATAGGGGGGGATTCAATTGTTTGAAAAGTCGGTTGGGTGTCAGTTTTATCCTATCTAATAGACAGGAAAAAACAGACACCCAACCGACTTTTCAAACATTTGAATTTCCCCCATAGGATGATAACTCGATAAGTTATTGTTGTTACACAGTGTAAATGAATTAATTGTTACACCGCAACCCCCCCTTCTTTCTCTTTCCTCCCACATGATAACGTCCATGGTAGGAGGTGGCTTCTAGATCTTTCTAATGCTGACACGTTTTTAGCCCAATCGAGATTATAACTGAATAGTGGTGGTGTAATAAAATAATGACAACTCTTTTCTGTCTGATTTATCAAAGCTTTGAGCGGTAGTGTATGATTGGTCGATAGGGGGAGAAGCAGTATCAGTGCATGTTATGTGCACCGATACCGCTTGTACCCCATGTATTATTGCGGCGGTGTGCGCCCCTGTCAGTAGCGGATCTTGCCACGGGCAAGCAGGACTTTTGACCGGGGCGCCGCCTTCCGGAGGGCGCCGGCTCCATCCGGAGGGTGCATCACAATGGCAAGGTCCGCTACAGTGCCCCCCTCTGTGTCCCCCGCTGTGAAGGGAACCAGACGCTACGCATCTAGTTTCCCTTCGTGGAGAGGACCTTTGCTGTGCGGTGCGCGATGACATCATCGCGCACCGCACAGCATTGTGGGACTGACACAGACGCTAGGGGTCATAATTGACCTCTAGTGTCTGTCTATACTGTGCTATGGGAGAGGGGTCATGACGTCTCTCCCATAGATCCGAGGAGAGGAGCGGCGTCGGCACAAATGGGGGCACAACTCTACAGGGGGCGTAGCTGACCACGCCCCCTGCATGAAGCCACGCCTATATTTTCCGCCCAGGGCGCCAAAAGGGCTAGAACCGACCCTGGCCCCTGTTCACATTGGCGCTGCTATCTAAACAACAGGTGCTATATAAGAGGGCAATGTATGAGCTGACCGTTCTGACACCTGCAGCTGTCAATTTCGACAGCTGCATGTGGCGATGCCCATACACTACAGCAGGGACAGAGCTGTCCCTGGCTATGGCGGGAGCAGGCCCTGGACTGTGCTGGGGATCTCGCGTGAGAAGCGAGATCCCGCGCACGTGCAGAGGAGCCGGCCGGGACAGGGAGACACAGCGCATCAGCACTGAGCTGATGCGCCGTGTGCTCAGGCGCAGTGACGTGAGGTGGGGTGAGGCAGGTGAGGCAGAGCCTTTTCCGTCATACTAACGTTTGTACCAGAGTTTTGATTGTATAAAGTATATGAAAAATGCAAATAATATGTTTGAAATATCTTCTTTGCATTATTCTAATCATTTTTAAAGCCAAAACTCAGGAGTAAAAAGTCTATGGCAGGTGAGGCAGTGCCTCCCCCGTCTATCTTATCCGTACATCTCTGATCAAAACTCACCAAATATCCAGGAGTTTATACGCTGCACCTGTATATAATGCCCAGATGTACCCTTTGACTCATATATTGCATGTCACTCTGGTTCTGGTGCTAGCCAGTGCCTCCTGAGCCATTTAGCTCACCACACGTCCCTGCTCAGGCGTCACCATCGGAGGGGGGAGCCCGCTCCGGCAGATAAGATGTTTCTACATTTTGTTGATGCCACTTCCTGCTTCGCCTTCGGTAATGAGGCGGTGCAGGAAGCGTTATAGCGGCACGATCCATGCCGCTATAATACATTTACCCCTAAGAGAGATAATGTACCAACCAATCAGCTCCTAACTGACATTGGTCAATCGCAGCCAGTAAAATGAAGGAGCTGTTTGATTAGTACTTTATCTCTCTCCACCTTATCTTCAAGCTGTGATAACTCTAGCAGAACAAGTCGCAGCGAGGGCTCCGCCACTTGGACTTAAGTGAACTTTAAAAAAACATGTTACGTGGAGATCCGCATCACTTCAGCGGACATCCAACAAGTGTCTGCATAACGGCGTACCCCTCTTTCCCATCCTATTTGTGCCAATGAAACCACCTCTATGCCACTTTGCCAACATGCCGCGTTGTGTGACAGAAGCGTCGTTATTTCTGTTCCCGTCCACCAGTGTGTTATTACTTTTATACAACCTGTGTCCCGGCATCCTGACAGAGAGCCCAGGTTGTTAGACCACAGTTCTTGAATAATTTATAGCACATTCCGTTTGCAATGCTTCCAATATCCTGTTTGCTTCCCAAGCTGCAGCTGCAGAGTAAAGCGAGTGCTCTGGGGATTTTTGCACAATAACGGTAATCCCAGTGCTGGCGTGGTATGCCGGAGTTCCTCCCCGCTCCTCATTCTTCACATTGATCTGAGTTTATCTATGCAGAGCGTGGTAATGTAGTGTAGGAGCTCCATTCCGCAGTGGCATTGTGCTGGGGTGGCACTCCGCCAGCGTTTCCTGTAAGAGACTTGTCGGATCCTCTTTTTCTGCCCCACTGCATCAGCAAGCTGTGCACGTCCCCGTAATCCTCGCTGCTGGTTCTTATGGCCAACACAAATAGTGCTCAGTGATCGTGTTTTCCTGAGACCGCTCACCCATTCAGCGCTCTGCTCATATTGTTTATTTAATGTGTTTAGAAAGGGAACATGACTGTACTCTATGGCTAAGCAGGTTTTGTGCCTTTTAGGGTAAAATAGACAAGGAGAAACCATTGTATTTTCCACCAAGACCTTTCTATTGCTGCATATTCATATTAATGTCTTACCTTACATATAGTAAACAGAACCAATAGTCATGAAAATAGCACCTAGTTGAATGCATAGGCTACAATCTCAGTGACGTCACTGGCACTTAGTTATTGGATAGGCTACATTCTCAGTGATGTCACTGGTTCCTAATGAAGGGATAGGCTGCAGTTTCAGTGGGATCGGTATGAAATACCGCCAATCAAAATCCCGACGTTCAAAATCCCGACACCAATTGACCGATGGTCAAAATCCCGACAAGGTCAAAATCCCGACATGGACAAAATACCGACATTTAAAATACTGACAAGGTCAAAATACCGACATGTAAAATGCAGACAGGTCAAAATACTGACATGCAGTTTTTGTTGTTTTTTGTGTGTGTATGTCGACATAAGTCAACATGGACACCATATAAAGTGTACCGCGTCCCCTCGCATGGCTCGCTGCGCTCGCCATGCTTCGGGCACGGTGCCTCGCTGCGCTCGGCACACTATTATATTTCCCCTCCAGGTCCACTGGGATGGTAAAGTATGAACAAGTCGGTTTCAATGAAAAAAATCATGAAAAACTCATGTCGGTATTTTGACCTGTCGGCATTTTACATGTCGGTATTTTGACCTTGTCGGTATTTTAAATGGCGGTATTTTGTCCATGTCGGGATTTTGACCCTGTCGGGATTTTGACCATCGGTCAATTGGTGTCGGGATTTTGAACGTCGGGATTTTGATTGGAGGTAAACTGACTGCATCACGTTTCGGTGATGTCACTGGCTCCTAATGAAGGGATAGGCTGCAGTATCGGTGATGTCACTGGTTCCTAGTGAATGGATAGGCTGCAGTAACATAGTATCTGAGGTTGAAAAAAGACAATTGTCCATCGAGTTCAACCTATTTGTGGTGTCCTATGCATGATGATTTGACTAAAATTTCTGACTGATGCTGCTGTCAGCCATTGCATTTTATCCCTATTAATAGTAACTATAATGCATGACTATGCACCATACCCCTGGATATCCTTATCCAATAGGAATTTATCTAACCCATTTTTAAAGGTGTTGACAGATTCCGCCATTACAACTCCCTCGGGCAGGGAATTCCAAACACGTATTGTCCTTACCGTGAAAAAGCCTTTACGCCGTATTGTGCGGAATCTCCTCTCCTCTAACCTGAGCGAGTGTCCACGAGTCCTCTGTGTTGATCTAACCAAAAACAGGTCCCGCGCAAGCTCTGTGTATTGTCCCCTTATATATTTGTAGATGTTGATCATATCCCCTCTTAGTCTCCGCTTTTCCAATGTAAACATGCCTAGTCTTTCAAGCCTTTCCTTGTATTCCATCGTCTCCATGCCCTTAATTAGTTTGGTCGCCCTCCTCTGTACCTTTTCAAGCTCCAGGATATCCTTTTTGTAGTACGGTGCCCAGAACTGTACACATTATTCGAGGTGTGGCCTCACTAGTGATTTATATAACGGGAGTATAATACTCTCGTCCCTAGCATCAATACCCCGTTTTATGCATGCTAATATCTTATTAGCCTTCTTTGCTGCAGTCCTACTTTGGGTACTACTGCTTAGCTTGCTATCTATGAGGACACCTAAGTCCTTTTCCAGTACAGAATCCCCTAATTTTACCCCATTTAGTAGGTAGGTGTAATTTTTGTTCTTGTTACCACAGTGCATTACCTTACACTTGTCTGTGTTGAAGCGCATTCTCCATTTGGCTGCCCATGCTTCTAATTTAACTAAGTCGTTCTGAAGAGACTCGGCATCCTCCTCTGTATTTATAGCCTTACACAATTTGGTTTCATCTGCAAAAATTGACACCATGCTCTCTAGACCTTCTGTTAGGTCGTTAATGAAAATATTGAACAATAGCGGTCCTAATACTGAGCCTTGCGGCACACCACTTAGCACTTCAGTCCAAGTTTAAAAAGATCCATTAACCACAACGCGCTGCTTCCTATTATCTAACCAGTTTTTGACCCAAGTGCATATTGTGCTTCCTAGCCCTGATTCTTGTAGCTTGTATATAAGTCTCATGTGTGGTACAGTATCGAACGCTTTGGCAAAGTCTAAAAAGATTACATCCACGTCTTTACCCTGATCTAGGTTTGCGCTTACTGTTTCATAAAAGCCAAGTAAGTTGGTTTGACAGGATCTGTCCTTCATAAACCCATGTTGATTCCTTTTAATGACCTTATTGGTTTCAAGGAACTTCTGAATATTATCTCTTAGAATACCTTCCAATACTTTCCCCACTATAGATGTAAGACTAACTGGTCTATAATTACCTGGTTCAGCTTTACTTCCCTTTTTGAATATAGGCCCTACTTCCGCTATACGCCAGTCTTTGGGAACCATACCTGATATAACTGAATCCTCAAAGATCAAAGATAGCGGTTTTGCCAATTCAGAGTGAAGCTCCATTAGAACCCTTGGATGAATACCATCGGGCCCTGGTGATTTATTAATCTTTAAATGTTTTAATCGGTCACAGACTACTTCCTTGCTTAAATAAGTACCTATCAGTGTGATATTGTCATTATTGAGATTGTGTGTCAGTCCCTGAATTGGGTCCTCTCTAGTGAATACTGTTGACAGTATCGGTGATGTCACTGGATTCTAGTGAATGGATAGGCTGCAGTCTCGGTGATGTCACAGGCTCCTAGTGCAGGGATAGGTTGCATTCTCAGTGATGTTACTGGCTCCTAATGTATGGATAGGCTGCATTCTCAGTGTTGTCCCTCATTCCTAGTGGGTGGATAGGCTGCATTCTCAGTGATGTCACTGGCTCCTAGTGCAGGGATAGGCTGCATTCTCAATGAAGTCACTGGTTCCTAATGAAGGGATAGGCTGCAGTATCGGTGATGTCACTGGTTCCTAGTGAATGGATAGGCTGCAGTCTTGGTGATGTCACTGGCTCCTAGTGAATGGATAGGCTGCAGTCTCGGTGATGTCACAGGCTCCTAGTGCAGGGATAGGCTGCAGTCTCTGTGATGTCACTGGCTCCTAGTGAATGGATGGGCTGTATTCTCAGTGATGTCAATGATTCCTAGTGATTGTATAGGCTGCATTCTCAGTGATGTCACTAGTTCCTAGTGATTTGATAGGCTGCATTCTCAGTGATGTCACTGGATCCTAATGTATGGATAGGCTGCATTCTCAGTGATCTTACTGGCTCCTCGTGAATGGATAGGCTGCATCCTCAGTGATGTCAATAGTTCCTAGCGAATGGATAGCTGCATTGTCAGTGATGTCACTGGCTCCTAGTGAAGGAATAGACTGCATTCTCAGTGATGTCACTGGTTCCTAGTGATAGGATAGGCTGCATTCTGAGTGATGTCACTAGTTTGCATTTTTTGCATGAACACTGGTTCAAATAGCTAAATGCCTTATATATTGCAAAATTTGTTCTTGGACCGTTCATGCATGTTGGAAGATATAAAGCCATAATACTCTTACAGGGTATCACAGAACCTACATACGTTGTTGTATTTGGGGTCATATTAACAACAAAATTACAGATCATTTATTGGGCAAACATTGGTGTCGTCACAGACTGTATTCGAGGATAAAATAAGCCATCTCAGTTATGTGTTATTTTAGAGTCATAGCTCATGGAGAGGGTTGTGCTAAACAATTACCACACGGCCTGGACTTTTCTGTGTTCATACAGCAGTTTCTAAAACTATTACTGCTTGAAAGAGCCCAAAATGTGGAATTTGCCTGTGTTAACCTGATTTTGCCATCTGTCCGTAACAGGAATGATAAGGTTCCCGGGGGTGTATTTGTGTGTAGAAGTGCTGCGTTACATGTCTCCGCTGATGTGAGCCAAGGTGAATTTGCGAGCGGTATGCTCCGCGTGTCTGCTACCGAGCGCAGGTGTCATGTGGGGTTATAGTCTGGAAAACAGATCTAACTGGTGGCATGCAGCTCATTGACAAGCAAGAGGAACTCTCTGTAATTAATGAGCGGAAAATGCAAATCATGAAGCTGTGATATGGCAGCGTTTCCCGGGAAATGTGGCCACGAGCTCCAAAGTCTTCAAGAATATTCATATAAAAGATGATGAATGTGACTATTTACATTTTCCTCCAATGTATTTTTGCCAGCAGCTTTAAAATGCAATAATCATCATTTTCCTCCGCGAGCTGTGCATGTAAGGTATTGTGTTTAAGCACATTTGTCATCTGATATGAGACAATTCCTCTGTAACGTCACCCTATCGCCCTGCATGTTACATTACTCACATGGTTTCCAGGCACCGGATGTGGTCGGCGGCTCCTTTTACATCTGAGTTTCATACCACAGAGCTTGGCATTCTTGGGGCAAGTGGGGTCATTCCGAGTTGATTGCACGTAGATACTTTTTGCTGCCCGTGCGATCAACTAGACGCCGCCTATGGGGGGTGTTTTTTTTTTTTGCATAGCAAGGCTGCGAACGCTTGTGCAGCCCTGCTATGCAAAAAAAGTTTTGTGTAGAACAAGACCAGGGTAAGAGTTACTTACCCTGTGCGATCAATCCAGCGTTGCAGGTCCCGGAATTGACGTCAGACAGCCGCCCTCCAAACGCCTGGACACGCCTGCGTTCGCTGCACCACGTCCAGAAAACGGTCAGTTGACGCCCCGGAACGCCTCCCGCCTGTCAATCTTCTTGCGATTGCGGCAGCGATCTCTTTCTTCGTTCTTCTTGTCGTTGCCGAGCGACGGCCGTCGCTGGTCAACGATGCGCCTGCGCATTGCGGCTGCCGCGCATGCGCAGAACCGACCCGTTTGCAATGCTGCGAAAAACAGCAGCATGCGAACAAGTCGGCATGATCCCCTTAGTTAGATGACGTATTACAGACTTTTTAGAGGCACCATTGCAAATTGGCCCCTCCACTCTTTTGTCTCATTCCAATAATCTCACTCTGCGCAATAAGATCTCATTTCTGCACTGTTATTCATAACTGTACTGACGTGCCAGGAGCCGACACGGAACATCAGCACCGAGCGCTGCCATTATCCCAACTCCTCCGCACTTTCTCTGCAAACCTCTATTCCCCAACTTCCTAGGGGGTACGGTCATGGGACCGGCGCTCGGGATCCCGGCGGTCCCCGTTTCCACGCCGGAATCCTGAGCGATCACAATGCCGCCCGACGGAATGCTGACACACAGGGTCTATTCACACTCATGGGTGTCCACGACACCCATAGATCGGCTCTGTTGCGCTCATTCTGCTGCCGGGATCCCGCAGTCGGTATGCTGACTGCTGAGATCCCAGGCGCCGGCAACACGTTACCAACGCCTTCCTGACCAATCCTGTGTTCACAGTGGTATTTTTGCTTTTTATTAATGATGTCTTTAGAAATATAAAATAAAAATGTCTTCAAAATAAATGAATGTACTGTATATTCTTACCAGCAATGCCTTGCTATGTATGTCCACGTTTTACATGGGATACGGTCGTTAGGTCGACACAGCTTAGGTCGACAACTGAAGGTCGACATGCATCAGATCGACATGGTCATTAGAAAACAAAATATACTGAGATATACTAATAACAGCGCTAATGATTTAACACTTGCAGACAGGTGTAAACATAAACAATCAGCAATTTATTGCAGTGCATCAAGATTAAAAATTGTTATTTCGACATGTAAAAGTTTTTGGTGAAAATAATTTAATTTTTTTTTAAAAAGAGCATCAATAAGACTTTAGTGTATTCAAATTTGGAACCTGGTGGGGGACACAATACTTAGTTGAATCGGTGTCCAGTGGTAAGTGGGCCTCAATGTTCATAAGCCAATTTCATGCACGAGACTGTCTTTCCACAAATATTTACCAATCCTGGAGGCAACAAATGGAACTTCCCTGGCGATGGTCCAACAAAGCACGGGCTCCAGCGCACCAGTTTTGGGAAATGGGTAAGTCCTCCATGTAGCAATACGATGGAAGTAAAAGAGTCCTAGGCTTTTGAGGTCCACCGTCCAAAATCTCTGGGTATTGTATTGATGTCCACAGGTCCAACAGATGAGTCCTTACGCGTGGAGACAGCGAAACGCGTAAGGACTCATCTGTTGGACCTGTGGACAGGATTGGTAAATATTTGTGGAAAGACAGTCTCGTGCATGACATTGGCTTATGAACATTGAGGCTCACTTACCACTGGACACCGATTCAACTAAGTATTGTGTCCCCCACCAGGTTCCAAATTTGAATACACCAAAGTCTTATTGATGCGCTTTTTAAACATTTTTTAAATTATTTTCACCAAAATCTTTTACATGTCGGAGTAAATTTTTTTAATCTTGATGCACTGCAATAAATTGCTGATTGTTTATGTTTACACCTGTCTGCAAGTGTTAAATCATTAGCACTGTTATTAGTATATCTCAGTATATTTTGTTTTGTTTACTTTGGATTAACTATCCAATTTGTTAAGGTGCATACACACGGAGAGATTTTAACTATGAGAGATTTTGACTGAGCGTTTTCCCTTGAACCGGCAGTAGGAGATTTTGACTAACTTTACCAGCGATTTTGACTATGGGAGATTTTGGCTAACTCATTTAAGCAAACGGATGCTTTTTCTTTTCCAGTGACCTAGCCAAAATTGACTTGCCTGCAGAGTCTATTTTTAGCAGCGATAGCGACCTGGCGGGGATGCTCATCGCTATCGCTGGCTGTGTACACACAGACCGATATGCACTAACTTTCTGAGTGATTTTGACTATATAGTAAAAATCTCTCAGCTATATCGCTCAGTGTGTATGGACCTTTACAGCTGCTTGGGTGAAGCAGCTCTATCGAGTGCGGGCTACTCCCAGTCTATTGAGTGAGGGAAATTTTTACCAATTGACATGGTCATTAGGTTGACATGTACTAGGTCGACAGGTCAAAAGGTCGACATGATTTTTTGCACAATTTTTTGTTTTAATTTTTTCCCCATTTTTCCATACTTGACGATCCACGTGGGCTCCGATTGGAACGCTAACCTGTGCCGAGCGTAGCAAGGCTCCTTGCCCGAAGCACGGCAAGCAAAGCGAGGGGACACAGTGCACTAATTGGGGTTCCCCAAAACTCGTGTCGACCTTTTCACCTGTCGACCTAGTACAAGTCGACCTAATTCCCATTTCGACCTTCAGTGGCCGACATAATGACTGTCGACTTAAGTTGAGTCAACCCAATGACCCATACCCGTTTTACATGACTATGTGAATGTTTCATGTTTTGGCTGTTCCGTTGTAATAAAGTATTGTGCATTCTGCTGCCTTGAGGTCTCCAAATAAATAATGATAAAAAAAAAAATATGTAATTGTGTACGGCTGTCCTATCTCCACAATACGCACGCAGTGGAAGCCTGGGCACGTGCCCCAACAGCTCCCACTGCGAGTGAGAGAGACGGGACATATCTGGAAGAGGAGGACCAGCTGCCGGGGTAAGTTTGGGAGCGGAGTCGTGACGGAGGGGAGTGTATTGGGACAGAGCTGCGGGGAGTGGGGCAGAGCAGGTGTTGGAGACTTGGGTGACCCGGCTTACTTATATATGCCACCTATTCACTAAGGAGTGATGCACAGTACAATGCCAGTTTGTTTAAAGTTTCTGGTGTGAAATCGCTTTGTGGATGCGGGGAAGACTGAGTACAGAAAGGGTGTATGCCATATTCATGGTGTAAGTGGGCTCATCTGATGCTGACTTGCAGGAATCTTGTGATAGTTGCAGCTTTACAAGTGTGTGTATTTATGGCTTATTAAGCAGATGCACTTTATAGCTGCGATTTTTGGCATAATCCTCTACCTAGCCCCACGTGAACCTACCATGCATGCTTTTATCATGTACTTCCCATAATCTATTTAATTTCTTTTCATTTTATGTATTGAAACAGATTTCATGCATTTTCATGTGTTAAAATATAAGCAGCCAGGCTTTTACATGCGGTATGTGAGCAATCGATGTCCTATAAACATCGGCTGTACTGGGCTATAGGCTGACGCTTGGTAAGAAACTGCGTTGTTTTTGGGCTCTCAGCCGGCAATAGTCAATACATTTTTCCTATGGGTGGAGTGCTTGTGGCGCCCATTATTTCTGCTTGCACCCAAAGTCGGGGCTTTTGAGCACTAAGGGGAGTATTCAATTTGGTCCAGATTTTTCAGCTAGCCGAAAAGATCCGGACCCTGCTATTCAATGACGACCGTTTCCGGCCAGCATTCCAACAATGCAGATACAACTTGATAACAATTTGAATCTGCAAAGGAAAAATGTATTGAATATTGCCGGTTGAGTGCCGAAAAACAACGCAGTGGTAAACTGTCGAAAACAGCTGCGTTTTCGACAAAAATGTGGTGTTTTCCGACAGTGCTGTTTTTTTTCCAACAGTCGAAAAACGGCACTGTCATTGAATACTGCAGGTCGAATGCATATTTGACCTACAAACTGTCGAAAAGTGCAGTTTTTCCGACTGTCGGAAAACCGGCACCAATTGAATACCCCCTTAAATCTCAGTAGTTTGCATGGGTTTCGCTGCTTTATGCGTCTGAACCCCCGAGAATTTGAGCGCAAGATAGTAATGGGTCAGCAAAATGATTGAATATCACCTGTCTCCATCACGTACAGCAACCAAAAACAATTGCATTCCCCCCCCCCTTAGAGGTTGTGGTGATCCGCAGATGCCACGCATTACCGTACTGCAGGACGTAAACTGCACAGTGTATCAGCTGCATGAATTAAGAAGTACAATATCAGCAGTTTACATTCTAAACATGTTTCCAATTATCCTCACCTGACACGAGCCAAAACACAGCTTCTCCATATGCATACAACTTATCATCTGCTTGTCCAACTTACTTATTTTCTTACTTAAACTGAAATTCATTAAATGCAACATACAATGAATCAATATCACTGAACCAAAACAAATGTTGGAATCCAAGTGGAAAGTCTCTCGCCTGGCTCCCTGATAATTGCCGTCAGTCATCTGTGCGCTGCATCTGTTTTCAATATTAATAAGCGCTGGTTATACCAGTTCTGCTTTATATTGGAAGCGGGTGAAAGAGTTGGGGCTCTGTACTGAAAATAAAGGGTTGTGCAGGATCTCCAGTCATGGATGTGCAGGCCCGGGGGCTGATGTAGAGTTGGACGAAAGTTCATTTTCTTGGTGGAAATGTTTTTGGGGGGATTAGGCTTGAAAGTAGCAAAAGTGTTATGCTTCCAAGTTCCATTCGTTTGTGGGTTCGGACGCCCGTTGGGATATTTGACATCCAATTGGTAAAAGGGGAAGTTCACTGGGGTACCTGAGCAACCACATGCATGTCTCCAAAACATAATGCTTGTTGCTATATCTTCTTTATCTTCCTTAGTTATCAGTGACAGTGCATTAGTACTGTGTAAGCAACAGGTAGGCATGCATGAAATCAGTGCAGGGCAGTTTCTCATTACCCTGTGTAGGAGTGGTCTTCAGTATGCCGGCTGTCGGAATCCCAGCGCACAGTATACCGGCGCCGGAATCCCGACAGCCGGCATACCGACACTTATTCTCCTTCGTGGGGGTCCACGACCCCCCTGGAGGGAGAATAAAATAGCATAGCGCGCCACCGAGCCCGCAAGGGGCTCTTTTGCGCTCGCCACACTGTCGGTAAGCCAGCGGTCGGGCTCCCGGCACCGGTATGCTGGTCGCCGGGAGCCCGACCGCCGGTATACCATACTACACCCCTATGTAGCAGTGCTCCTCACAGTGACTATAGGAGGAGGTGATCAGTGATCATGTATGTGTGTATGATAGTTCTCTCATTACCCTGTGTAGCAGTGCTCCTCACAGTGATTATAGGAGGAGGTGATCAGTGATCATGTATGTGTGTATGACAGTTCTCTCATTACCCTGTGTAGCAGTGCTCCTCACAGTGATTATAGGAGGAGGTGGTCAGTGATCATGTATGTGTGTATGTATGACAGTTCTCTCATTACCCTGTGTAGCAGTGCTCCTCACAGTGATTATAGGAGGAGGTGGTCAGTGATCATGTATGTGTGTATGACAGTTCTCTCATTACCCTGTGTAGCAGTGCTCCTCACAGTGATTATAGGAGGAGGTGGTCAGTGATCATGTATGTGTGTATATGACAGTTCTCTTATTACCCTGTGTAGCAGTGCTCCTCACAGTGATTATAGGAGGAGGTGATCAGTGATCATGTATGTGTGTATATGACAGTTCTCTTATTACCCTGTGTAGCAGTGCTCCTCACAGTGATTATAGGAGGAGGTGATCAGTGACCATGTATGTGTGTATGACAGTTCTCTCATTACCCTGTGTAGCAGTGCTCCTCACAGTGATTATAGGAGGAGGTGATCAGTGATCATGTATGTGTGTATGACAGTTCTCTCATTACCCTGTGTAGCAGTGCTCATCACAGTGAATATAGGAGGAGGTGATCAGTGATCATGTATGTGTGTATGTATGACAGTTCTCTCATTACCCTGTGTAGCAGTGCTCCTCACAGTGATTATAGGAGGAGGTGATCAGTGATCATGTATGTGTGTATGACAGTTCTCTCATTACCCTGTGTAGCAGTGCTCATCACAGTGAATATAGGAGGAGGTGATCAGTGATCATGTATGTGTGTATGTATGACAGTTCTCTCATTACCCTGTGTAGCAGTGCTCCTCACAGTGACTATAGGAGGAGGTGATCAGTGATCATGTATGTGTGTATGACAGTTCTATCATTACCCTGTGTAGCAGTGCTCCTCACAGTGATTATAGGAGGTGATCGGTGATCATGTATGTGAGTATGGCAGTTCTCTCATTATCTTGTGTAGCAGTGCTCCTCACAGTGATTATAGGAGGAGGTGATCAGTGATCATGTAGTGTGTATGACAGTTCTCCCATTACCCTGTGTAGCAGTGCTCCTCACAGTGATTATAGGAGGAGGTGATCAGTGATCATGTATGTGTGTATGACAGTTCTCTCATTACCTTGTGTAGCAGTGCTCCTCACAGTGATTATAGGAGGAGGTGATCAGTGATCATGTATGTGTGTATGACGGTTCTATCATTACCTTGTGTAGCAGTGCTCCTCACAGTGATTATAGGAGGAGGTGATCAGTGACCATGTAGTGGGTATGACAGTTCTCTCATTACCCTGTGTAGACGTGCTCCTCACAGTGGCTATAGGAGGAGGTGATCAGTGATCATGTATGTGTGTGTATGTATGACAGTTCTCTTATTACCCTGTGTAGCAGTGCTCCTCACAGTGATTATAGAAGGAGGTGATCAGTGATCATGTATGTGTGTATGACAGTTCTATCATTACCTTGTGTAGCAGTGCTCCTCACAGTGATTATAGGAGGAGGTGATCAGTGATCATGTATGTGTGTATGACAGTTCTATCATTACCTTGTGTAGCAGTGCTCCTCACAGTGACTATAGGAGGAGGTGATCAGTGATCAAGTATGTGTGTATGACAGTTCTATCATTACCCTGTATAGCAGTACACCTCACAGTGACTATTAGAGGAGGAGGTGATCAGTGATCATGTATGTGTGTATAACAGTTCTCGCATTACCCTGTGTAGCAGTGCTCCTCACAGTGATTATAGGAGGAGGTGATCAGTGACCATGTAGTGGGTATGACAGTTCTCTCATTACCCTGTGTAGACGTGCTCCTCACAGTGATTATAGGAGGAGGTGATCAGTGATCATGTATGTGTGTATGACAGTTCTCTCATTACCCTGTGTAGCAGTGCTCCTCACAGTGATTATAGGAGGAGGTGATCATGTATGTGTGTATGACAGTTCTCTCATTACCCTGTGTAGCAGTGCTCCTCACAGTGACTATTAGAGGAGGAGGTGATCAGTGATCATGTATGTGTGTATGACAGTTCTCTCATTACCCTGTGTAGCAGTGCTCCTCACAGTGATTATAGGAGGAGGTGATCAGTGATCATGTAGTGTATGACAGTTCTCCCATTACCCTGTGTAGCAGTGCTCCTCACAGTGATTATAGAAGGAGGTGATCAGTGATCATGTATGTGTGTATGACAGTTCTATCATTACCTTGTGTAGCAGTGCTCCTCACAGTGATTATAGGAGGAGGTGATCAGTGATCATGTATGTGTGTATGACAGTTCTCTCATTACCCTGTGTAGCAGTGCTCCTCACAGTGACTATAGGAGGAGGTGATCAGTGATCATGTATGTGTGTATGACAGTTCTATCATTACCCTGTGTAGCAGTGCTCCTCACAGTGATTATAGGATGTGATCAGTGATCATGTATGTGTGTATGACAGTTCTATCATTACCCTGTATAGCAGTGCACCTCACAGTGACTATTAGAGGAGGAGGTGATCAGTGATCATGTATGTGTGTATAACAGTTCTCGCATTACCCTGTGTAGCAGTGCTCCTCACAGTGATTATAGGAGGAGGTGATCAGTGATCATGTATGTGTGTATGACAGTTCTCTCATTACCCTGTGTAGCAGTGCTCCTCACAGTGATTATAGGAGGAGGTGATCAGTGACCATGTAGTGGGTATGACAGTTCTCTCATTACCCTGTGTAGACGTGCTCCTCACTGTGACTATAGGAGGAGGTGATCAGTGATCATGTAGTGTGTATGACAGTTCTCTCATTACCCTGTGTAGCAGTGCTCCTCACAGTGATTATAGGAGGAGGTGATCAGTGATCATGTATGTGTGTATGACAGTTCTCTCATTACCCTGTGTAGCAGTGCTCCTCACAGTGATTATAGGAGGAGGTGATCAGTGATCATGTATGTGTGTATGACAGTTCTATCATTATCTTGTGTAGCAGTGCTCCTCACAGTGATTATAGGAGGAGGTGATTAGTGATCATGTATGTGTGTATGACAGTTCTCTCATTACCCTGTGTAGCAGTGCTCCTCACAGTGATTATAGGAGGAGGTGATCAGTGATCATGTATGTGTGTATGACAGTTCTCTCATTACCCTGTGTAGCAGTGCTCCTCACAGTGATTATAGGAGGATGTGATCAGTGATCATGTATGTGTGTATGACAGTTCTAGCATTATCCTGTGTAGCAGTGCTGCTCACAGTGATTATAGGAGGAGGTGATCAGTGATCATGTATGTGTGTATGACAGTTCTCCCATTACCCTGTGTAGCAGTGCTCCTCACAGTGATTATAGGAGGAGGTGATCAGTGATCATGTGTGTGTGTGTATGACAGTTCTCTCATTAACCTGTGTAGCAGTGCTCCTCACAGTGACTATAGGAGGAGGTGATCAGTGATCATGTATGTGTGTATGACAGTTCTCTCATTACCCTGTGTAGCAGTGCTCCTCACAGTGATTATAGGAGGAGGTGATCAGTGACCATGTAGTGTGTATGACAGTTCTCTCATTACCCTGTGTAGCAGTGCTCCTCACAGTAATTATAGGAGGAGGTGATCAGTGACCATGTAGTGTGTATGACAGTTCTATCATTACCCTGTGTAGCAGTGCTCCTCACAGTGATTATAGGAGGAGGTGATCAGTGATCATGTATGTGTGTATGACAGTTCTCTCATTACCCTGTGTAGCAGTGCTCCTCACAGTGATTATAGGAGGAGGTGATCAGTGATCATGTATGTGTGTATGACAGTTCTCTCATTACCCTGTGTAGCAGTGCTCCTCACAGTGATTATAGGAGGAGGTGATCAGTGATCATGTATGTGTGTATGACAGTTCTCTTATTACCCTGTGTAGCAGTGCTCCTTACAGTGACTATAGGAGGAGGTGATCAGTGATCATGTATGTGTGTATGACAGTTCTATCATTATCTTGTGTAGCAGTGCTCCTCACAGTGATTATAGGAGGAGGTGATTAGTGATCATGTATGTGTGTATGACAGTTCTCTCATTACCCTGTGTAGCAGTGCTCCTCACAGTGATTATAGGAGGAGGTGATCAGTGATCATGTATGTGTGTATGACAGTTCTCTCATTACCCTGTGTAGCAGTGCTCCTCACAGTGATTATAGGAGGATGTGATCAGTGATCATGTATGTGTGTATGACAGTTCTAGCATTATCCTGTGTAGCAGTGCTGCTCACAGTGATTATAGGAGGAGGTGATCAGTGATCATGTATGTGTGTATGACAGTTCTCTCATTACCCTGTGTAGCAGTGCTCCTCACAGTGATTATAGGAGGAGGTGATCAGTGATCATGTGTGTGTGTGTATGACAGTTCTCTCATTACCCTGTGTAGCAGTGCTCCTCACAGTGATTATAGGAGGAGGTGATCAGTGATCATGTATGTGTGTATGACAGTTCTCTCATTACCTTATGTAGCAGTGCTCCTCACAGTGATTATAGGAGGAGGTGATCAGTGATCATGTATGTGTGTATGACAGTTCTCTTATTACCCTGTGTAGCAGTGCTCCTCACAGTGATTATAGGAGGTGATCAGTGATAATGTATGTGAGTATGACAGTTCTATCATTACCTTGTGTAGCAGTGCTCCTCACAGTGATTATAGAAGGAGGTGATCAGTGATCATGTATGTGTGTATGACAGTTCTCTTATTACCTTGTGTAGCAGTGCTCCTCACAGTGATTATAGAAGGAGGTGATCAGTGATCATGTGTGTGTGTGTGTGTGTGTGTGTGTGTGTGTGTGTGACAGTTCTCTCAAAACCCTGTGTAGCAGTGCTCCTCACAGTGATTAGAGGAGGAGGTGATCAGTGATCATGTATGTGTGTATGACAGTTCTCTTATTACCCTGTGTAGCAGTGCTCCTTACAGTGCTATAGGAGGAGGCGATCAGTGATCATGTATGTGAGTATGACAGTTCTCTCATTACCCTCTGTAGCAGTGCTCCTCACAGTGATTATAGGAGGAGGTGATCAGTGATCATGTATGTGTGTATGACAGTTCTCTCATTACCCTGTGTAGCAGTGCTCCTCACAGTGATTATAGGAGGAGGTGATCAGTGACCATGTAGTGTGTATGACAGTTCTCTCATTACCCTGTGTAGCAGTGCTCCTCACAGTGATTATAGGAGGAGGTGATCAGTGACCATGTAGTGTGTATGACAGTTCTCTCATTACCCTGTGTAGCAGTGCTCCACACAGTGATTATATGAGGTGATCAGTGATCATGTATGTGTGTATGACAGTTCTCTCATTACCCTGTGTAGCAGTGATCCTCACAGTGATTATAGGAGGAGGAGGTGATCAGTAATCATGTATGTGAGTATGACAGTTATCTCATTACCCTGTGTAGCAGTGCTCCTCACAGTGATTATAGGAAGAGGTGATCAGTGATCATGTATGTGTGTATGACAGTTCTCTCATCACCCTGTGTAGCAGTGCTCCTCACAGTGACTATAGGAGGAGGTGATCAGTGATCATGTAGTGTGTATGACAGTTCTCTCATTACCCTGTGTAGCAGTGCTCCTCACAGTGGCTAAAGGAGGAGGTGATCAGTGATCATGTATGTGTGTATGACAGTTCTCTTATTATCCTGTGTAGCAGTGCTCCTCACAGTGATTATAGGAGGAGGTGATCAGTGATCATGTATGTGTGTATAAGTTCTCTCATTACCCTGTGTAGCAGTGCTCCTCACAGTGATTATAGGAGGTGATCAGTGATCATGTATGTGTGTATGACAGTTCTCTCATTACCCTGTGTAGCAGTGCTCCTCACAGTGATTATAGGAGGAGGTGATCAGTGATCATGTATGTGTGTATGACAGTTCTAACATTACCCTGTGTAGCAGTGCTCCTCACAGTGATTATAGGAAGAGGTGATCAGTGATCATCTATGTGTGTATGATAGTTCTCTCATTACCCTGTGTAGCAGTGCTCCTCACTGTGACTATAGGAGGAGGTGATCAGTGATCATGTATGTGTGTATGACAGTTCTCTCATTACCGTGTGTAGCAGTGCTCCTCACAGTGATTATAGGAGGAGGTGATCAGTGATCATGTACTGTATGTGTGTATGACAGTTCTCTCATTACCCTGTGTAGCAGTGCTCCTCACAGTGATTATAGGAAGAGGTGATCAGTGATCATGTATGTGTGTATGACAGTTCTCTCATTACCCTGTGTAGCAGTGCTCCTGACAGTGGCTAAAGGAGGAGGTGATCAGTGATCATGTATGTGTGTATGACAGTTCTCTCATTACCCTGTGTAGCAGTGCTCCTCACAGTGATTATAGGAGGAGGTGATCAGTGATCGTGTGTGTGTGTGTGTGTGTGTGCATGACAGTTCTCTCACTACCCTGTGTAGCAGTGCTCCTCACAGTGGCTAAAGGAGGAGGTGATCAGTGATCATGTATGTGTGTATGACAGTTCTCTCATTACCCTGTGTAGCAGTGCTCCTCACAGTGATTATAGGAGTTGGTGATCAGTGATCATGTGTGTGTGTGTGTGTGTGTGTGTGTGTGTGTGTGTGACAGTCTCTCAAAACCCTGTGTAGCAGTGCTCCTCACAGTGATAATAGGAGAAGGTGATCAGTAATCATGTATGTGAGTATGACAGTTCTCTTATTGCCTTGTGTAGCAGTGCTCCTCACAGTGATTATAGGAGGAGGTGATCAGTGATCATGTATGTGTGCATGACAGTTCTCTCATTGCCCTGTGTAGCAGTGCTCCTCACAGTGATTATAGAATGAGGTGATCAGTGAACATGTATGTGTGTATGACAGTTCTCTCATTACCCTGTGTAGCAGTGCTCCTCACAGTGATTATAGGAGGTGATCAGTGATCATGTATGTGAGTATGACAGTTCTCTCATTACCCTGTGTAGCAGTGCTCCTCACAGTGATTATAGGAGGAGGTGATCAGTGATCATGTATGTGAGTATGACAGTTCTCTCATTACCCTGTGTAGCAGTGCTCCTGACAGTGATTATAGGAGGAGGTGATCAGTGATCATGTATGTGAGTATGTCAGTACTCATTACCTTGTGTAGCAGTGCTCCTCACAGTGATTATAGGAGGAGGTGATCAGTGATCATGTATGTGTGTATGACAGTTCTCTTATTACCTTGTGTAGCAGTGCTCCTCACAGTGACTAAAGGAGGAGGTGATCAGTGATCATGTATGTGTGTATGACAGTTCTCTCATTACCCTGTGTAGCAGTGCTCCTCACAGTGATTATAGGAGGAGGTGATCAGTGATCATGTGTGTGTGTTTGACAGTTCTCTCATTACCCTGTGTGGCAGTGCTCCTCACAGTGATTATAGGAGGAGGTGATCAGTGATCATATGTGTGTGTGTATGACAGTTCTCTCATTACCCTGTTTAGCAGTGCTCCTCACAGTGATTATAGGAGGAGGTGATCAGTGACTATGTATGTGAGTATGACAGTTCTCTCATTACCCTGTGTAGCAGTGCTCCTCACTGTGATTATAGGAGGAGGTGATCAGTGATCATGTATGTGTGTATGACAGTTCTCTCATTACCATGTGTAGCAGTGCTCCTCACAGTGATTATAGAAGGAGGTGATCAGTGAACATGTATGTGTGTATGACAGTTCTCTCATTACCCTGTGTAGCAGTGCTCCTCACAGTGATTATAGGAGGAGGTGATCAATGATCATGTGTGTGTTTATGACGGTTCTCTTATTACCTTGTGTAGCAGTGCTCCTCAGTGATTATAGGAGGAGGTGATCAGTGATCATGTATGTGTGTATGACAGTTCTCTCATTACCCTGTGTAGCAGTGCTCCTCACAGTGATTATAGGAGGAGGTGATCAATGATCATGTATGTGTGTATGACAGTTCTCTTATTACCTTGTGTAGCAGTGCTCCTCATAGTGATTATAGGAGGAGGTGATCAGTGATCATGTATGTGTGTATGACAGTTCTCTCATTACCCTGTGTAGCAGTGCTCCTCACAGTGATTATAGGAGGAGGTGATCAATGATCATGTATGTGTGTATGAGAGTTCTCTTATTACCTTGTGTAGCAGTGCTCCTCACAGTGATTATAGGAGGAGGTGATCAGTGATCATGTGTGTGTGTATGACAGTTCTATCATTACCCTGTGTAGCAGTGCTCCTCACAGTGGCTATAGGAGGAGGTGATCAGTGATCATGTATGTGTGTGTATGTATGACAGTTCTCTCATTAACCTGTGTAGCAGTGGTCCTCACAGTGACTATAGTAGGAGGTGATCAGTGATCATGTATGTGTGTATGACAGTTCTCTTATTACCCCCTGTGTAGCAGTGCTCCTCACAGTAATTATAGGAGGAGGTGATCAGTGATCATGTATGTGTGTATGACAGTTCTCTTATTACCCTGTGTAGCAGTGCTCCTCACAGTGAATATAGGAGGAGGTGATCAGTGATCATGTATGTGTGTATGACAGTTCTATCATTACCCTGTGTAGCAGTGCTCCTCACAGTGAATATAGGAGGAGGTGATCAGTGATCATGTATGTGTGTATGACAGTTCTATCATTACCCTGTGTAGCAGTGCTCCTCACAGTGACTATAGGAAGAGATGATCAGTGATCATGTATGTGTGTATGACAGTTCTATCATTACCCTGTGCAGCAGTGCTCCTCACAGTGATTATAGGAGGAGGTGATCAGTGACCATGTATGTGTGTATGACAGTTCTATCATTACCCTGTGTAGCAGTGCTCCTCACAGTGACTATAGGAGGAGGTGATCAGTGATCATGTATGTGTGTATGACAGTTCTCTCATTACCCTGTGTAGCAGTGCTCCTCACAGTGATTATAGGAGGAGGTGATCAGTGATCATGTAGTGTATGACAGTTCTCCCATTACCCTGTGTAGCAGTGCTCCTCACAGTGACTATAGGAGGAGGTGATCAGTGATCATGTAGTGTATGACAGTTCTCTCATTACCCTGTGTAGCAGTGCTCCTCACAGTGACTATAGGAGGAGGTGATCAGTGATCATTTGTGTGTGTGTGTGTGTGTATGACAGTTCTCTCATTACCCTGTGTAGCAGTGCTCCTCACAGTGATTATAGGAGGAGGTGATCAGTGACCATGTAGTGTGTATGACAGTTCTCTCATTACCCTGTGTAGCAGTGCTCCACACAGTGATTATATGAGGTGATCAGTGATCATGTATGTGTGTATGACAGTTCTCTCATTACCCTGTGTAGCAGTGATCCTCACAGTGATTATAGGAGGAGGAGGTGATCAGTAATCATGTATGTGAGTATGACAGTTATCTCATTACCCTGTGTAGCAGTGCTCCTCACAGTGATTATAGGAAGAGGTGATCAGTGATCATGTATGTGTGTATGACAGTTCTCTCATCACCCTGTGTAGCAGTGCTCCTCACAGTGACTATAGGAGGAGGTGATCAGTGATCATGTAGTGTGTATGACAGTTCTCTCATTACCCTGTGTAGCAGTGCTCCTCACAGTGGCTAAAGGAGGAGGTGATCAGTGATCATGTATGTGTGTATGACAGTTCTCTTATTATCCTGTGTAGCAGTGCTCCTCACAGTGATTATAGGAGGAGGTGATCAGTGATCATGTATGTGTGTATAAGTTCTCTCATTACCCTGTGTAGCAGTGCTCCTCACAGTGATTATAGGAGGTGATCAGTGATCATGTATGTGTGTATGACAGTTCTCTCATTACCCTGTGTAGCAGTGCTCCTCACAGTGATTATAGGAGGAGGTGATCAGTGATCATGTATGTGTGTATGACAGTTCTAACCTAACCCTGTGTAGCAGTGCTCCTCACAGTGATTATAGGAAGAGGTGATCAGTGATCATCTATGTGTGTATGATAGTTCTCTCATTACCCTGTGTAGCAGTGCTCCTCACTGTGACTATAGGAGGAGGTGATCAGTGATCATGTATGTGTGTATGACAGTTCTCTCATTACCGTGTGTAGCAGTGCTCCTCACAGTGATTATAGGAGGAGGTGATCAGTGATCATGTACTGTATGTGTGTATGACAGTTCTCTCATTACCCTGTGTAGCAGTGCTCCTCACAGTGATTATAGGAAGAGGTGATCAGTGATCATGTATGTGTGTATGACAGTTCTCTCATTACCCTGTGTAGCAGTGCTCCTGACAGTGGCTAAAGGAGGAGGTGATCAGTGATCATGTATGTGTGTATGACAGTTCTCTCATTACCCTGTGTAGCAGTGCTCCTCACAGTGATTATAGGAGGAGGTGATCAGTGATCGTGTGTGTGTGTGTGTGTGTGTGTGTGTGTGCATGACAGTTCTCTCACTACCCTGTGTAGCAGTGCTCCTCACAGTGGCTAAAGGAGGAGGTGATCAGTGATCATGTATGTGTGTATGACAGTTCTCTCATTACCCTGTGTAGCAGTGCTCCTCACAGTGATTATAGGAGTTGGTGATCAGTGATCATGTGTGAGTGTGTGTGTGTGTGTGTGTGTGACAGTCTCTCAAAACCCTGTGTAGCAGTGCTCCTCACAGTGATAATAGGAGAAGGTGATCAGTAATCATGTATGTGAGTATGACAGTTCTCTTATTGCCTTGTGTAGCAGTGCTCCTCACAGTGATTATAGGAGGAGGTGATCAGTGATCATGTATGTGTGCATGACAGTTCTCTCATTGCCCTGTGTAGCAGTGCTCCTCACAGTGATTATAGAATGAGGTGATCAGTGAACATGTATGTGTGTATGACAGTTCTCTCATTACCCTGTGTAGCAGTGCTCCTCACAGTGATTATAGGAGGTGATCAGTGATCATGTATGTGAGTATGACAGTTCTCTCATTACCCTGTGTAGCAGTGCTCCTCACAGTGATTATAGGAGGAGGTGATCAGTGATCATGTATGTGAGTATGACAGTTCTCTCATTACCCTGTGTAGCAGTGCTCCTGACAGTGATTATAGGAGGAGGTGATCAGTGATCATGTATGTGAGTATGTCAGTACTCATTACCTTGTGTAGCAGTGCTCCTCACAGTGATTATAGGAGGAGGTGATCAGTGATCATGTATGTGTGTATGACAGTTCTCTTATTACCTTGTGTAGCAGTGCTCCTCACAGTGACTAAAGGAGGAGGTGATCAGTGATCATGTATGTGTGTATGACAGTTCTCTCATTACCCTGTGTAGCAGTGCTCCTCACAGTGATTATAGGAGGAGGTGATCAGTGATCATGTGTGTGTGTTTGACAGTTCTCTCATTACCCTGTGTGGCAGTGCTCCTCACAGTGATTATAGGAGGAGGTGATCAGTGATCATATGTGTGTGTGTATGACAGTTCTCTCATTACCCTGTTTAGCAGTGCTCCTCACAGTGATTATAGGAGGAGGTGATCAGTGACTATGTATGTGAGTATGACAGTTCTCTCATTACCCTGTGTAGCAGTGCTCCTCACTGTGATTATAGGAGGAGGTGATCAGTGATCATGTATGTGTGTATGACAGTTCTCTCATTACCATGTGTAGCAGTGCTCCTCACAGTGATTATAGAAGGAGGTGATCAGTGAACATGTATGTGTGTATGACAGTTCTCTCATTACCCTGTGTAGCAGTGCTCCTCACAGTGATTATAGGAGGAGGTGATCAATGATCATGTATGTGTTTATGACGGTTCTCTTATTACCTTGTGTAGCAGTGCTCCTCAGTGATTATAGGAGGAGGTGATCAGTGATCATGTATGTGTGTATGACAGTTCTCTCATTACCCTGTGTAGCAGTGCTCCTCACAGTGATTATAGGAGGAGGTGATCAATGATCATGTATGTGTGTATGACAGTTCTCTTATTACCTTGTGTAGCAGTGCTCCTCATAGTGATTATAGGAGGAGGTGATCAGTGATCATGTATGTGTGTATGACAGTTCTCTCATTACCCTGTGTAGCAGTGCTCCTCACAGTGATTATAGGAGGAGGTGATCAATGATCATGTATGTGTGTATGAGAGTTCTCTTATTACCTTGTGTAGCAGTGCTCCTCACAGTGATTATAGGAGGAGGTGATCAGTGATCATGTGTGTGTGTATGACAGTTCTATCATTACCCTGTGTAGCAGTGCTCCTCACAGTGGCTATAGGAGGAGGTGATCAGTGATCATGTATGTGTGTGTATGTATGACAGTTCTCTCATTAACCTGTGTAGCAGTGGTCCTCACAGTGACTATAGTAGGAGGTGATCAGTGATCATGTATGTGTGTATGACAGTTCTCTTATTACCCCCTGTGTAGCAGTGCTCCTCACAGTAATTATAGGAGGAGGTGATCAGTGATCATGTATGTGTGTATGACAGTTCTCTTATTACCCTGTGTAGCAGTGCTCCTCACAGTGAATATAGGAGGAGGTGATCAGTGATCATGTATGTGTGTATGACAGTTCTATCATTACCCTGTGTAGCAGTGCTCCTCACAGTGAATATAGGAGGAGGTGATCAGTGATCATGTATGTGTGTATGACAGTTCTATCATTACCCTGTGTAGCAGTGCTCCTCACAGTGACTATAGGAAGAGATGATCAGTGATCATGTATGTGTGTATGACAGTTCTATCATTACCCTGTGCAGCAGTGCTCCTCACAGTGATTATAGGAGGAGGTGATCAGTGACCATGTATGTGTGTATGACAGTTCTATCATTACCCTGTGTAGCAGTGCTCCTCACAGTGACTATAGGAGGAGGTGATCAGTGATCATGTATGTGTGTATGACAGTTCTATCATTACCCTGTGTAGCAGTGCTCCTCACAGTGATTATAGGAAGAGGCGATCAGTGATCATGTATGTGTGTATGACAGTTCTCTCATTACCCTGTGTAGCAGTGCTCCTCACAGTGATTATAGGAGGAGGTGATCAGTGATCATGTAGTGTATGACAGTTCTCCCATTACCCTGTGTAGCAGTGCTCCTCACAGTGACTATAGGAGGAGGTGATCAGTGATCATGTAGTGTGTATGACAGTTCTCTCATTACCCTGTGTAGCAGTGCTCCTCACAGTGACTATAGGAGGAGGTGATCAGTGATCATTTGTGTGTGTGTGTGTATGACAGTTCTCTCATTACCCTGTGTAGCAGTGCTCCTCACAGTGGCTATAGGAGGAGGTGATCAGTGATCATGTATGTGTGTGTATGTATGACAGTTCACTCATTACCCTGTGTAGCAGTGGTCCTCACAGTGACTATAGGAGGAGGTGATCAGTGATCATGTATGTGTTTATGACAGTTCTCTCATTACCCCCTGTGTAGCAGTGCTCCTCAGAGTACTTATAGGAGGAGGTGATCAGTGATCATGTATGTGTGTATGACAGTTCTCTCATTACCCTGTGTAGCAGTGCTCATCTCAGTGATTATAGGAGGAGGTGATCAGTGATCATGTATGTTTGTATGACAGTTCTCTTATTACCCTGTGTAGCAGTGCTCCTCACAGTGATTATAGGAGGAGGTGATCAGTGATCATGTATGTGTGTATGTATGACAGTTCTCTCATTACCCTGTGTAGCAGTGCTCCTCACAGTGGCTATAGGAGGAGGTGATCAGTGATCATGTATGTGTGTGTATGTATGACAGTTCTCTCATTACCCTGTGTAGCAGTGGTCCTCACAGTGACTATAGGAGGAGGTGATCAGTGATCATGTATGTGTGTATGACAGTTCTCTTATTACCCCCTGTGTAGCAGTGCTCCTCACAGTAATTATAGGAGGAGGTGATCAGTGATCATGTATGTGTGTATGACAGTTCTCTTATTACCCTGTGTAGCAGTGCTCCTCACAGTGAATATAGGTGGAGGTGATCAGTGATCATGTATGTGTGTATGACAGTGCTATCATTACCCTGTGTAGCAGTGCTCCTCACAGTGAATATAGGAGGAGGTGATCAGTGATCATGTATGTGTGTATGACAGTTCTATCATTACCCTGTGTAGCAGTGCTCCTCACAGTGACTATAGGAAGAGGTGATCAGTGATCATGTATGTGTGTATGACAGTTCTATCATTACCCTGTGCAGCAGTGCTCCTCACAGTGATTATAGGAGGAGGTGATCAGTGATCATGTAGTGTATGACAGTTCTCCCATTACCCTGTGTAGCAGTGCTCCTCACAGTGACTATAGGAGGAGGTGATCAGTGATCATGTAGTGTGTATGACAGTTCTCTCATTACCCTGTGTAGCAGTGCTCCTCACAGTGACTATAGGAGGAGGTGATCAGTGATCATGTATGTGTTTATGACAGTTCTCTCATTACCCCCTGTGTAGCAGTGCTCCTCGGAGTACTTATAGGAGGAGGTGATCAGTGATCATGTATGTGTGTATGACAGTTCTCTTATTACCCCCTGTGTAGCAGTGCTCCTCACAGTAATTATAGGAGGAGGTGATCAGTGATCATGTATGTGTGTATGACAGTTCTCTTATTACCCTGTGTAGCAGTGCTCCTCACAGTGAATATAGGAGGAGGTGATCAGTGATCATGTATGTGTGTATGACAGTTCTATCATTACCCTGTGTAGCAGTGCTCCTCACAGTGAATATAGGAGGAGGTGATCAGTGATCATGTATGTGTGTATGACAGTTCTATCATTACCCTGTGTAGCAGTGCTCCTCACAGTGACTATAGGAAGAGATGATCAGTGATCATGTATGTGTGTATGACAGTTCTATCATTACCCTGTGCAGCAGTGCTCCTCACAGTGATTATAGGAGGAGGTGATCAGTGACCATGTATGTGTGTATGACAGTTCTATCATTACCCTGTGTAGCAGTGCTCCTCACAGTGACTATAGGAGGAGGTGATCAGTGATCATGTATGTGTGTATGACAGTTCTCTCATTACCCTGTGTAGCAGTGCTCCTCACAGTGATTATAGGAGGAGGTGATCAGTGATCATGTAGTGTATGACAGTTCTCCCATTACCCTGTGTAGCAGTGCTCCTCACAGTGACTATAGGAGGAGGTGATCAGTGATCATGTAGTGTATGACAGTTCTCTCATTACCCTGTGTAGCAGTGCTCCTCACAGTGACTATAGGAGGAGGTGATCAGTGATCATTTGTGTGTGTGTGTGTGTGTATGACAGTTCTCTCATTACCCTGTGTAGCAGTGCTCCTCACAGTGATTATAGGAGGAGGTGATCAGTGACCATGTAGTGTGTATGACAGTTCTCTCATTACCCTGTGTAGCAGTGCTCCACACAGTGATTATATGAGGTGATCAGTGATCATGTATGTGTGTATGACAGTTCTCTCATTACCCTGTGTAGCAGTGATCCTCACAGTGATTATAGGAGGAGGAGGTGATCAGTAATCATGTATGTGAGTATGACAGTTATCTCATTACCCTGTGTAGCAGTGCTCCTCACAGTGATTATAGGAAGAGGTGATCAGTGATCATGTATGTGTGTATGACAGTTCTCTCATCACCCTGTGTAGCAGTGCTCCTCACAGTGACTATAGGAGGAGGTGATCAGTGATCATGTAGTGTGTATGACAGTTCTCTCATTACCCTGTGTAGCAGTGCTCCTCACAGTGGCTAAAGGAGGAGGTGATCAGTGATCATGTATGTGTGTATGACAGTTCTCTTATTATCCTGTGTAGCAGTGCTCCTCACAGTGATTATAGGAGGAGGTGATCAGTGATCATGTATGTGTGTATAAGTTCTCTCATTACCCTGTGTAGCAGTGCTCCTCACAGTGATTATAGGAGGTGATCAGTGATCATGTATGTGTGTATGACAGTTCTCTCATTACCCTGTGTAGCAGTGCTCCTCACAGTGATTATAGGAGGAGGTGATCAGTGATCATGTATGTGTGTATGACAGTTCTAACCTAACCCTGTGTAGCAGTGCTCCTCACAGTGATTATAGGAAGAGGTGATCAGTGATCATCTATGTGTGTATGATAGTTCTCTCATTACCCTGTGTAGCAGTGCTCCTCACTGTGACTATAGGAGGAGGTGATCAGTGATCATGTATGTGTGTATGACAGTTCTCTCATTACCGTGTGTAGCAGTGCTCCTCACAGTGATTATAGGAGGAGGTGATCAGTGATCATGTACTGTATGTGTGTATGACAGTTCTCTCATTACCCTGTGTAGCAGTGCTCCTCACAGTGATTATAGGAAGAGGTGATCAGTGATCATGTATGTGTGTATGACAGTTCTCTCATTACCCTGTGTAGCAGTGCTCCTGACAGTGGCTAAAGGAGGAGGTGATCAGTGATCATGTATGTGTGTATGACAGTTCTCTCATTACCCTGTGTAGCAGTGCTCCTCACAGTGATTATAGGAGGAGGTGATCAGTGATCGTGTGTGTGTGTGTGTGTGTGTGTGTGTGTGCATGACAGTTCTCTCACTACCCTGTGTAGCAGTGCTCCTCACAGTGGCTAAAGGAGGAGGTGATCAGTGATCATGTATGTGTGTATGACAGTTCTCTCATTACCCTGTGTAGCAGTGCTCCTCACAGTGATTATAGGAGTTGGTGATCAGTGATCATGTGTGAGTGTGTGTGTGTGTGTGTGTGTGACAGTCTCTCAAAACCCTGTGTAGCAGTGCTCCTCACAGTGATAATAGGAGAAGGTGATCAGTAATCATGTATGTGAGTATGACAGTTCTCTTATTGCCTTGTGTAGCAGTGCTCCTCACAGTGATTATAGGAGGAGGTGATCAGTGATCATGTATGTGTGCATGACAGTTCTCTCATTGCCCTGTGTAGCAGTGCTCCTCACAGTGATTATAGAATGAGGTGATCAGTGAACATGTATGTGTGTATGACAGTTCTCTCATTACCCTGTGTAGCAGTGCTCCTCACAGTGATTATAGGAGGTGATCAGTGATCATGTATGTGAGTATGACAGTTCTCTCATTACCCTGTGTAGCAGTGCTCCTCACAGTGATTATAGGAGGAGGTGATCAGTGATCATGTATGTGAGTATGACAGTTCTCTCATTACCCTGTGTAGCAGTGCTCCTGACAGTGATTATAGGAGGAGGTGATCAGTGATCATGTATGTGAGTATGTCAGTACTCATTACCTTGTGTAGCAGTGCTCCTCACAGTGATTATAGGAGGAGGTGATCAGTGATCATGTATGTGTGTATGACAGTTCTCTTATTACCTTGTGTAGCAGTGCTCCTCACAGTGACTAAAGGAGGAGGTGATCAGTGATCATGTATGTGTGTATGACAGTTCTCTCATTACCCTGTGTAGCAGTGCTCCTCACAGTGATTATAGGAGGAGGTGATCAGTGATCATGTGTGTGTGTTTGACAGTTCTCTCATTACCCTGTGTGGCAGTGCTCCTCACAGTGATTATAGGAGGAGGTGATCAGTGATCATATGTGTGTGTGTATGACAGTTCTCTCATTACCCTGTTTAGCAGTGCTCCTCACAGTGATTATAGGAGGAGGTGATCAGTGACTATGTATGTGAGTATGACAGTTCTCTCATTACCCTGTGTAGCAGTGCTCCTCACTGTGATTATAGGAGGAGGTGATCAGTGATCATGTATGTGTGTATGACAGTTCTCTCATTACCATGTGTAGCAGTGCTCCTCACAGTGATTATAGAAGGAGGTGATCAGTGAACATGTATGTGTGTATGACAGTTCTCTCATTACCCTGTGTAGCAGTGCTCCTCACAGTGATTATAGGAGGAGGTGATCAATGATCATGTATGTGTTTATGACGGTTCTCTTATTACCTTGTGTAGCAGTGCTCCTCAGTGATTATAGGAGGAGGTGATCAGTGATCATGTATGTGTGTATGACAGTTCTCTCATTACCCTGTGTAGCAGTGCTCCTCACAGTGATTATAGGAGGAGGTGATCAATGATCATGTATGTGTGTATGACAGTTCTCTTATTACCTTGTGTAGCAGTGCTCCTCATAGTGATTATAGGAGGAGGTGATCAGTGATCATGTATGTGTGTATGACAGTTCTCTCATTACCCTGTGTAGCAGTGCTCCTCACAGTGATTATAGGAGGAGGTGATCAATGATCATGTATGTGTGTATGAGAGTTCTCTTATTACCTTGTGTAGCAGTGCTCCTCACAGTGATTATAGGAGGAGGTGATCAGTGATCATGTGTGTGTGTATGACAGTTCTATCATTACCCTGTGTAGCAGTGCTCCTCACAGTGGCTATAGGAGGAGGTGATCAGTGATCATGTATGTGTGTGTATGTATGACAGTTCTCTCATTAACCTGTGTAGCAGTGGTCCTCACAGTGACTATAGTAGGAGGTGATCAGTGATCATGTATGTGTGTATGACAGTTCTCTTATTACCCCCTGTGTAGCAGTGCTCCTCACAGTAATTATAGGAGGAGGTGATCAGTGATCATGTATGTGTGTATGACAGTTCTCTTATTACCCTGTGTAGCAGTGCTCCTCACAGTGAATATAGGAGGAGGTGATCAGTGATCATGTATGTGTGTATGACAGTTCTATCATTACCCTGTGTAGCAGTGCTCCTCACAGTGAATATAGGAGGAGGTGATCAGTGATCATGTATGTGTGTATGACAGTTCTATCATTACCCTGTGTAGCAGTGCTCCTCACAGTGACTATAGGAAGAGATGATCAGTGATCATGTATGTGTGTATGACAGTTCTATCATTACCCTGTGCAGCAGTGCTCCTCACAGTGATTATAGGAGGAGGTGATCAGTGACCATGTATGTGTGTATGACAGTTCTATCATTACCCTGTGTAGCAGTGCTCCTCACAGTGACTATAGGAGGAGGTGATCAGTGATCATGTATGTGTGTATGACAGTTCTATCATTACCCTGTGTAGCAGTGCTCCTCACAGTGATTATAGGAAGAGGCGATCAGTGATCATGTATGTGTGTATGACAGTTCTCTCATTACCCTGTGTAGCAGTGCTCCTCACAGTGATTATAGGAGGAGGTGATCAGTGATCATGTAGTGTATGACAGTTCTCCCATTACCCTGTGTAGCAGTGCTCCTCACAGTGACTATAGGAGGAGGTGATCAGTGATCATGTAGTGTGTATGACAGTTCTCTCATTACCCTGTGTAGCAGTGCTCCTCACAGTGACTATAGGAGGAGGTGATCAGTGATCATTTGTGTGTGTGTGTGTATGACAGTTCTCTCATTACCCTGTGTAGCAGTGCTCCTCACAGTGGCTATAGGAGGAGGTGATCAGTGATCATGTATGTGTGTGTATGTATGACAGTTCACTCATTACCCTGTGTAGCAGTGGTCCTCACAGTGACTATAGGAGGAGGTGATCAGTGATCATGTATGTGTTTATGACAGTTCTCTCATTACCCCCTGTGTAGCAGTGCTCCTCAGAGTACTTATAGGAGGAGGTGATCAGTGATCATGTATGTGTGTATGACAGTTCTCTCATTACCCTGTGTAGCAGTGCTCATCTCAGTGATTATAGGAGGAGGTGATCAGTGATCATGTATGTTTGTATGACAGTTCTCTTATTACCCTGTGTAGCAGTGCTCCTCACAGTGATTATAGGAGGAGGTGATCAGTGATCATGTATGTGTGTATGTATGACAGTTCTCTCATTACCCTGTGTAGCAGTGCTCCTCACAGTGGCTATAGGAGGAGGTGATCAGTGATCATGTATGTGTGTGTATGTATGACAGTTCTCTCATTACCCTGTGTAGCAGTGGTCCTCACAGTGACTATAGGAGGAGGTGATCAGTGATCATGTATGTGTGTATGACAGTTCTCTTATTACCCCCTGTGTAGCAGTGCTCCTCACAGTAATTATAGGAGGAGGTGATCAGTGATCATGTATGTGTGTATGACAGTTCTCTTATTACCCTGTGTAGCAGTGCTCCTCACAGTGAATATAGGTGGAGGTGATCAGTGATCATGTATGTGTGTATGACAGTGCTATCATTACCCTGTGTAGCAGTGCTCCTCACAGTGAATATAGGAGGAGGTGATCAGTGATCATGTATGTGTGTATGACAGTTCTATCATTACCCTGTGTAGCAGTGCTCCTCACAGTGACTATAGGAAGAGGTGATCAGTGATCATGTATGTGTGTATGACAGTTCTATCATTACCCTGTGCAGCAGTGCTCCTCACAGTGATTATAGGAGGAGGTGATCAGTGATCATGTAGTGTATGACAGTTCTCCCATTACCCTGTGTAGCAGTGCTCCTCACAGTGACTATAGGAGGAGGTGATCAGTGATCATGTAGTGTGTATGACAGTTCTCTCATTACCCTGTGTAGCAGTGCTCCTCACAGTGACTATAGGAGGAGGTGATCAGTGATCATGTATGTGTTTATGACAGTTCTCTCATTACCCCCTGTGTAGCAGTGCTCCTCGGAGTACTTATAGGAGGAGGTGATCAGTGATCATGTATGTGTGTATGACAGTTCTCTCATTACCCTGTGTAGCAGTGCTCATCACAGTGATTATAGGAGGAGGTGATCAGTGATCATGTATGTGTGTATGACAGTTCTCTTATTACCCTGTGTAGCAGTGCTCCTCACAGTGGCTATAGGAGGAGGTGATCAGTGATCATGTATGTGTGTGTATGTATGACAGTTCTCTTATTACCCTGTGTAGCAGTGCTCCTCACAGTGATTATAGGAGGAGGTGATCAGTGATCATGTATGTGTGTATGACAGTTCTCTCATTACCCTGTATAGCAGTGCTCCTCACAGTGATTATAGGAGGAGGTGATCAGTGATCATGTATGTGTGTGTATGACAGTTCTCTCATTACCCTGTGTAGCAGTGCTCCTCACAGTGGCTATAGGAGGAGGTGATCAGTGATCATGTATGTGTGTGTATGTATGACAGTTCTCTCATTACCCTGTGTAGCAGTGGTCCTCACAGTGACTATAGGAGGAGGTGATCAGTGATCATGTATGTGTGTATGACAGTTCTCTTATTACCCCCTGTGTAGCAGTGCTCCTCACAGTAATTATAGGAGGAGGTGATCAGTGATCATGTATGTGTGTATGACAGTTCTCTTATTACCCTGTGTAGCAGTGCTCCTCACAGTGAATATAGGAGGAGGTGATCAGTGATCATGTATGTGTGTATGACAGTGCTATCATTACCCTGTGTAGCAGTGCTCCTCGCAGTGAATATAGGAGGAGGTGATCAGTGATCATGTATGTGTGTATGACAGTTCTATCATTACCCTGTGTAGCAGTGCTCCTCGCAGTGAATATAGGAGGAGGTGATCAGTGATCATGTATGTGTGTATGACAGTTCTATCATTACCCTGTGTAGCAGTGCTCCTCACAGTGACTATAGGAGGAGGTGATCAGTGATCATGTATGTGTGTATGACAGTTCTATCATAACCCTGTGTAGCAGTGCTCCTCACAGTGATTATAGGAAGAGGCGATCAGTGATCATGTATGTGTGTATGACAGTTCTCTCATTACCCTGTGTAGCAGTGCTCCTCACAGTGATTATAGGAGGAGGTGATCAGTGATCATGTAGTGTATGACAGTTCTCCCATTACCCTATGTAGCAGTGCTCCTCACAGTGACTATAGGAGGAGGTGATCAGTGATCATGTATGTGTGTGTATGTATGACAGTTCACTCATTACCCTGTGTAGCAGTGGTCCTCACAGTGACTATAGGAGGAGGTGATCAGTGATCATGTATGTGTTTATGACAGTTCTCTCATTACCCCCTGTGTAGCAGTGCTCCTCACAGTACTTATAGGAGGAGGTGATCAGTGATCATGTATGTGTGTATGACAGTTCTCTCATTACCCTGTGTAGCAGTGCTCCTCACAGTGATTATAGGAGGAGGTGATCAATGATCATGTATGTGTGTATGACAGTTCTCTTATTACCCTGTGTAGCAGTGCTCCTCACAGTGAATATAGGAGGAGGTGATCAGTGATCATGTATGTGTGTATATGACAGTGCTATCATTACCCTGTGTAGCAGTGCTCCTCACAGTGAATATAGGAGGAGGTGATCAGTGATCATGTATGTGTGTATGACAGTTCTATCATTACCCTGTGTAGCAGTGCTCCTCACAGTGACTATAGGAAGAGGTGATCAGTGATCATGTATGTGTGTATGACAGTTCTATCATTACCCTGTGCAGCAGTGCTCCTCACAGTGATTATAGGAGGAGGTGATCAGTGACCATGTATGTGTGTATGACAGTTCTATCATTACCCTGTGTAGCAGTGCTCCTCACAATGACTATAGGAGGAGGTGATCAGTGATCATGTATGTGTGTATGACAGTTCTATCATTACCCTGTGTAGCAGTGCTCCTCACAGTGATTATAAGAAGAGGCTATCAGTGATCATGTATGTGTGTATGACAGTTCTCTCATTACCCTGTGTAGCAGTGCTCCTCACAGTGATTATAGGAGGAGGTGATCAGTGATCATGTAGTGTATGACAGTTCTCCCATTACCCTGTGTAGCAGTGCTCCTCACAGTGACTATAGGAGGAGGTGATCAGTGATCATGTATGTGTGTATGACAGTTCTCTCATTACCCTGTGTAGCAGTGCTCCTCACAGTGACTATAGGAGGAGATGATCAGTGATCATGTATGTGTGTATGACAGTTCTCTCATTACCCTGTGTAGCAGTGCTCCTCACAGTGACTATAGGAGGAGGTGATCAGTGATCATGTATGTGTGTATGACAGTTCTCTCATTACCCTGTGTAGCAGTGCTCCTCACAGTGACTATAGGAGGAGGTGATCAGTGATCATGTAGTGTGTATGACAGTTCTCTCATTACCCTGTGTAGCAGTGCTCCTCACAGTGACTATAGGAGGAGGTGATCAGTGATCATTTGTGTGTGTGTATGACAGTTCTCTCATTACCCTGTGTAGCAGTGCTCCTCACAGTGGCTATAGGAGGAGGTGATCAGTGATTATGTATGTGTGTGTATGTATGACAGTTCTCTTATTACCCTGTGTAGCAGTGCTCCTCACAGTGATTATAGGAGGAGGTGATCAGTGATCATGTATGTGTGTATGACAGTTCTCTCATTACCCTGTGTAGCAGTGCTCCTCACAGTGATTATAGGAGGAGGTGATCAGTGATCATGTATGTGTGTGTATGACAGTTCTCTCATTACCCTGTGTAGCAGTGCTCCTCACAGTGGCTATAGGAGGAGGTGATCAGTGATCATGTATGTGTGTGTATGTATGACAGTTCTCTCATTACCCTGTGTAGCAGTGGTCCTCACAGTGACTATAGGAGGAGGTGATCAGTGATCATGTATGTGTGTATGACAGTTCTCTTATTACCCCCTGTGTAGCAGTGCTCCTCACAGTAATTATAGGAGGAGGTGATCAGTGATCATGTATGTGTGTATGACAGTTCTCTTATTACCCTGTGTAGCAGTGCTCCTCACAGTGAATATAGGAGGAGGTGATCAGTGATCATGTATGTGTATGACAGTGCTATCATTACCCTGTGTAGCAGTGCTCCTCGCAGTGAATATAGGAGGAGGTGATCAGTGATCATGTATGGGTGTATGACAGTTCTATCATTACCCTGTGTAGCAGTGCTCCTCACAGTGACTATAGGAAGAGGTGATCAGTGATCATGTATGTGTGTATGACAGTGCTATCATTACCCTGTGTAGCAGTGCTCCTCGCAGTGAATATAGGAGGAGGTGATCAGTGATCATGTATGTGTGTATGACAGTTCTATCATTACCCTGTGTAGCAGTGCTCCTCACAGTGACTATAGGAAGAGGTGATCAGTGATCATGTATGTGTGTATGACAGTTCTATCATTACCCTGTGTAGCAGTGCTCCTCACAGTGACTATAGGAGGAGGTGATCAGTGATCATGTATGTGTGTATGACAGTTCTATCATAACCCTGTGTAGCAGTGCTCCTCACAGTGACTATAGGAGGAGGTGATCAGTGATCATGTATGTGTGTATGACAGTTCTATCATTACCCTGTGTAGCAGTGCTCCTCACAGTGACTATAGGAGGAGGTGATCAGTGATCATGTATGTGTGTATGACAGTTCTATCATTACCCTGTGTAGCAGTGCTCCTCACAGTGACTATAGGAGGAGGTGATCAGTGATCATGTATGTGTGTATGACAGTTCTATCATTACCCTGTGTAGCAGTGTTCCTCACAGTGATTATAGGAAGAGGCGATCAGTGATCATGTATGTGTGTATGACAGTTCTCTCATTACCCTGTGTAGCAGTGCTCCTCACAGTGATTATAGGAGGAGGTGATCAGTGATCATGTAGTGTATGACAGTTCTCTCATTACCCTGTGTAGCAGTGCTCCTCACAGTGACTATAGGAGGAGGTGATCAGTGATCATGTAGTGTGTATGACAGTTCTCTCATTACCCTGTGTAGCAGTGCTCCTCAGTGATTATAGGAGGAGGTGATCAGTGATCATGTATGTGTGTATGACAGTTCTCTCATTACCCTGTGTAGCAGTGCTCCTCACAGTGATTATAGGAGGAGGTGATCAATGATCATATATGTGTGTATGACAGTTCTCTTATTACCTTGTGTAGCAGTGCTCCTAACAGTGATTATAGGAGGAGGTGATCAGTGATCATGTATGTGTGTATGACAGTTCTCTCATTACCCTGTGTAGCAGTGCTCCTCAGTGATTATAGGAGGAGGTGATCAGTGATCATGTATGTGTGTATGACAGTTCTATCATTACCCTGTGTAGCAGTGCTCCTCACAGTGACTATAGGAGGAGGTGATCAGTGATCATGTATGTGTTTATGACAGTTCTCTCATTACCCCCTGTGTAGCAGTGCTCCTCACAGTAATTATAGGAGGAGGTGATCAGTGATCATGTATGTGTGTATGACAGTTCTCTCATTACCCTGTGTAGCCGTAGCTCCTCACAGTGATTATAGGAGGAGGTGATCAGTGATCATGTGAGTATGACAGTTCTCTCATTATCTTGTGTAGCAGTGCTCCTCACAGTGAATATAGGAGGAGGTGATCAGTGATCATGTATGTGTGTATGATAGTTCTCTCATTACCCTGTGTAGCAGTGCTCCTCACAGTGATTATAGGAGAAGGTGATCAGTGATCATGTGTGTGTGTATGACAGTTCTCTCATTACCCTGTGTAGCAGTGCTCCTCACAGTGATTATAGGAGAAGGTGATCAGTGATCATGTGTGTGTGTATGACAGTTCTCTCATTACCCTGTGTAGCAGTGCTCCTCACAGTGGCTATAGGAGGAGGTGATCAGTGATCATGTATGTGTGTATATGTATGACAGTTCTCTCATTACCCTGTGTAGCAGTGCTCCTCACAGTGGCTATAGGAGGAGGTGATCAGTGATCATGTATGTGTGTGTATGTATGACAGTTCTCTCATTACCCTGTGTAGCAGTGCTCCTCACAGTGACTATAGGAGGAGGTGATCAGTGATCATGTATGTGTTTATGACAGTTCTCTCATTACCCCCTGTGTAGCAGTGCTCCTCACAGTAATTATAGGAGGAGGTGATCAGTGATCATGTATGTGTGTATGACAGTTCTCTCATTACCCTGTGTAGCAGTGCTCCTCACAGTGGCTATAGGAGGAGGTGATCAGTGATCATGTATGTGTGTGTATGTATGACAGTTCTCTCATTACCCTGTGTAGCAGTGGTCCTCACAGTGACTATAGGAGGAGGTGATCAGTGATCATGTGTGTATGTATGACAGTACTCTCATTACCCTGTGTAGCAGTGGTCCTCACAGTGACTATAGGAAGAGGTGATCAGTGATCATGTATGTGTTTATGACAGTTCTCTCATTACCCCCTGTGTAGCAGTGCTCCTCACAGTAATTATAGGAGGAGGTGATCAGTGATCATGTATGTGTGTATGACAGTTCTCTCATTACCCTGTGTAGCAGTGCTCCTCACAGTGAATATAGGAGGAGGTGATCAGTGATCATGTATGTGTGTATGACAGTTCTATCATTACCCTGTGTAGCAGTGCTCCTCACAGTGACTATAGGAAGAGGTGATCAGTGATCATGTATGTGTGTATGACAGTTCTCTCATTACCCTGTGTAGCAGTGCTCCTCACAGTGATTATAGGAGGAGGTGATCAGTGACCATGTATGTGTGTATGACAGTTCTATCATTACCCTGTGTAGCAGTGCTCCTCACAGTGACTATAGGAGGAGGTGATCAGTGATCATGTATGTGTGTATAACAGTTCTATCATTACCCTGTGTAGCAGTGCTCCTCACAGTGATTATAGGAGGAGGTGATCAGTGATCATGTAGTGTATGACAGTTCTCCCATTACCCTGTGTAGCAGTGCTCCTCACAGTGACTATAGGAGGAGGTGATCAGTGATCATGTAGTGTGTATGACAGTTCTCTCATTACCCTGTGTAGCAGTGCTCCTCACAGTGACTATAGGAGGAGGTGATCAGTGATCATGTATGTGTGTATGACAGTTCTCTCATTACCCTGTGTAGCAGTGCTCCTCACAGTGATTATAGGAGGTGATCAGTGATCATCTATGTGTGTATGACAGTTCTCTCATTACCCTGTGTAGCAGTGCTCCTCACAGTGATTATAGGAGGTGATCAGTGATCATGTATGTGTGTATGACAGTTCTCTCATTACCCTGTGTAGCAGTGCTCCTCAAGGTGACTATAGAAGGGGGTGATCAGTGATCATGTATGTGTGTATGACAGTTCTATCATTACCCTGTGTAGCAGTGCTCCTCACAGTGATTATAGGAGGTGATCAGTGATCATGTATGTGTGTATGACAGTTCTCTCATTACCCTGTGTAGCAGTGCTCCTCACGGTGACTATAGGAGGAGGTGATCAGTGATCATGTATGTGTGTATGACAGTTCTCCCATTACCCTGTGTAGCAGTGCTCCTCAGAGTGATTATAGGAGGAGGTGATCAGTGATCATGTATGTGTGTATGACAATTCTACCATTACCCTGTGTAGCAGTGCTCCTCACAGTGCCTATTGGAGGATGTGATCAGTGATCATGTATGTGTGTATGACAGTTATCTCATTACCCTGTGTAGCAGTGCTCCTCACAGTGCCTATTGGAGGATGTGATCAGTGATCATGTATGTGTGTTTGACAGTTATCTCATTACCCTGTGTAGCAGTGCTCCTCACAGTGCCTATTGGAGGATGTGATCAGTGATCATGTATGTGTGTATGACACTTATATGACAGAAGATCTCTCCTGGTGTTTCTGGCCTGGTGTCTGAGGGCCGTTGCATTTTCTGTTCACACAGTTATCCTAAATGTCCCCCATATAGTTTTACAGTGAATTTAACATTTGCCAATTCAAATTCCATTGGCCACTTAGCCCTTTATTAACTGTTTCAATGAGTGATGTGCGGTGTTTCTGCAGCAGCACCTCCTACATAGTGATTCCTGGAAACAAAGATTCATTTTCCTGTGTAAGCACAACCATCGTCTTGATACGTCTGGCCAGAAGTTTTTTGGGAAGTATTTGCTTAGAAATAATAGCACTTTTATTTTTAATTTAATCACCAACATTCCCTAAAAGGGTAACATTGTCTTTGTGTGGCAAAAGTTCTCCACCAATAACAGAATCAGGAATCAGAGTAAAATAATACTCGGGATGACAGATAATATAGCTCAAACCTGACATAGACAATAAATCTAGCAGCTAAAACTTAAATAGTATAATAGGCGCTTGTTAGGGTCCGCAGTGGGTATCCCTTAGTTTGCACTTTTAATAATCTTAAGAGACGGTAATTGTATCACCCTGACTGATAGTATGTAGTGTCTGGACTGCGATCGCAGAGATTCCCCAGCCCTGATGTAGCGAAAACAGAGCAGAACATAATACTCACAATAAATATGCTATCTCTCTGCCCGTTATAACATACACTTCTCTTTCCTACCACCATCCATGGTAATCAGAGGGGCCGCAGATCTCCTAACGCTCTAACACAATTGCACAGTTTGCTTGTTACAAATTAGCTCTCAGATAGTTGGTCCCCCCCCCTGCTTCTAGCAATGAATAATAGTTATAGTGTAACTGTAACACTATAATAGCTTCCTCAAAGACTGGATCCTGGAGAAAATAGACTATGGGCTGTATTCAATTCAAGTCAGATTTCCCGACTTGTCGGATAAACCGGAGTTTAAGGTCGAATGCAGATTTGACCTATTCAATCAAACTCTCGTTTACCCGACAAGTCAGAAAATCCGACTTGTCGAAAAGCACGTGGATCAGCGGATTAGCCGCGGATCCATGTATTTGCTGGATTCGCGCCCAAATCCGACAGGTTTTAGCTCTGTTACCGACAATGTCAATCCGACTTGAAAAAAATTCAGATTGGCATTGTCGGGAACGGCCAAATCCGATAGGATTTGTCTGCTAATTTAATACTGAAATGTCGGATCATTCTCGTTGGAAAGGATCCGACATCAATTGAATACACCCCTAAAAAGGAATACTTTAATTACATAAAAGCAGTACAATGCTTAGTTACAGATAACATAGACAAACACATGTTGCAATTTAAAAATAAACAGCAAAACTTATACAGAATCAGGATCCATACTAGGGACGGCCACTTTTAATCTACAGTAAATACAAATAAATGTACCTAATTCCCCCTGTGTAATAACTACAGGAAATATGGTTTGCTCACGTTAATATCTATTATTTAAGCTATAAAATGAATTCAAACAAGATTGGTCTGAGATGTTTGAATGGTTAGATACCTCATTTCTCCCAATTCATAAGTCCACATCTCTCAAAGACACAATCATCAGGTATATTTGTATGATTTCTGAAGCTCCCAGCTATTCTAGAAATATGACTATTTTTGTTCCAGACAAAGGCTGTATGCTTTCCAGTCTCCTCAACCAGGGGCACCTGGTCTGCACTGGTAAATGCTTTTACTGCTTACTGGATGCCATAAGGGATGTACATTTTAATGAAACTACACAAATCCCCATCTCAGGCTTCCTCTGTGATTTACATTCTAATGAAAAACTTTCCATGTTTTCTACATTTAATAATCTTTGACATCTCCACCATGGCCCTAACTGTGTAGAGTTTGTATATTCTTGCTGTGCTTGAGTGGGTTTCTGCCAACAGGAGCGGCTCTTGCCCCGGGCAAGCAGGACTTTTGCCCGGGGCGCCGCATCTATGAGGGCGCTGCCGCATGTACTATGCCATGTTACTGTAGGAGTCCTGACTGTGCACAGCGCAGTCAGCGCTGACCCTCCCTCCCGCCCACTTTCCGGCCCACTTTCCGCGCACTGCCTGACGTCATCGCGCACCGCATCGAGGAAGGAGGCGCGCGGCAGCACTGATAAGGGCACGCTTGAGGAGGAAGGCGGGCGGCACGGCATGATCAGTGCGGCGGGCGGCACAGCGGTCAGCGGCACGGCACGATCAGGGCGGCGGGCGGCACAGCATGATCAGGGCGGCACGGCATGATCAGGGCGGCACAGCACAGCATGATCAGGGCTGCGCTACAGTGGGGCACAAATGGGGGCGTAACTGACCACGCCCCCGTGTGAAGCCACGCCCCCATAGTTTTGCCCGGGGCGCAACCACAGCAAGAACTGGCCCTGTCTGCCAAGTGCTAAAAGGAATATAGAATGTTAGCTTCACTGAGGCAGGGATTGAAGTGACTGACTAAATATTCTCTGTAAAGCGCTGTGGATAATGTGTGAGGGATATAAATACCTAGGGCAGTATGGATGGTGTAATGGTTAGCATTACTGCCTCACAGCACTAAGGTCATTGGTTCGATTCCCACCATGGCCGTAGCTGTGCGGAGTTTGTATATTCTCCCCGTACTTGCGTGGATTTCCTCCGGGTACTCCGGTTTCCTCCCACAAAATTCCTTCAAACAAAATTAACCCTATCGTGAATGTGTGTGCGTGTACGTGTGGTAGGGAATATAGATTGTAAGCTTCACTGGGGCAGGGACTGATGTGAATTGGCAAATATTCTCTGTAAAACGCTGCGGAATATGTGTGCGCTATATAAGTAACTGGTAATAAATAAATAATAAATAAATAAATAATCCCCTGACCTCTTCTGTGATGAATGCCACAGGAAGACAAAACCTAACAGGTATCCGGTCTTAAGTTTGACAGCACTTCGGTCGACACTCGATAGGTCAACCATTTTTGGTCTGACATGCATTAAGTCGACATGGTCACTGGGTCAACATGTCAATGGTCGACACATAAAGTTGACATGAGTTTTTCACAATTTTTTTTTATTTTTTAAACTTTGTCATACTTTATGATCCACGTGGACTACGATTGGGAATAGTAATGCGAGGGGACACAGTGCACTAATTGGGGTTCCCGATCACTTTACGAAGAAAACGACACCCCCAAAAATGTAAAAAATGCATGTCGACCTTTTTGCACGTCGACCTTTTCCATGTCAACCCAATGACCGCGTCGACCTATTTCAGGTGTCGACCTAGTCACTGTTGACCTAGTTACTGTCGACCCAATGATCCACACCCACCTAACAAAAGGGAACTCACATTACCTGCCCTCGGTGACCTTACATTTACAAAAACCAGTTCCTATATTACAGTTAGCATTTGAGTAACAGTTGAATTATTGATAATGGATGATATTTTCATCTCTACAATGGTCTGACTGTCACAGCACTATTTACATACAGGTGGTCATTCCGAGTTGATCGCTAGCTGCATTCGTTCGCTGTGCAGCGATGAGGCAAAAAAAATGGCACTTCTGCGCATGCGTATGCGGCGCAATGCGCACGCGTGACATACTATTACAATGAACGATGTAGTTTCACACAAGGTCTAGCGAAGCTTTTCAGTCGCACTGCTGGCCACAGAGTGATTGACATGATGTGGGCGTTTCTGGGTGTCAACTGACCGTTTTCAGGGTGTGTTTAAAAAACGCAGGCGTGCCAGGAAAAACACAGGCGTGGCTGGGCGAACGCAGGGCGTGTTTGTGACGTCAAAACAGGAACTGAACAGTCTGAAGTCATCGCAAGCGCTGAGTAGGTTTTGAGCTACTCTAAAACTGCACAAATAAACTTTGACGCCGCTCTGCAAACCTTTAGTTCGCACTTCTGCTAAAATAAAATACACTCCCAGTGGGAGGCGGCATAGTGTTTGCATGGCTGCTAAAAACTGCTAGCGAGCGAACAACTCGGAATGAACAGCACAGTGTCATATGCCAGGCCGTCACTGACTCCCCATGTTATGCGTGGTTACGTGTGGGTCATTAATCCATATCAGGTTTAAAATAAAATCTGTTTTTTTTTTTTATGTTTGGTAGTGGGAATATTGCATTGCTGAACGGCAGTGATTTGATATTTACTAAGAGTGGTCAAACTAATCTTACATTTAACGGATGACGGAACAACTTAACAGTAATGTCAGCGGTGGCAGCTGTGCGCGCCTGAACGGGGCAACACTTGAAATTCTCCTTTGACCATCGTCTGCTGGCCTCCAGCGTGCATAACACTTGAACTCCCCCCATAGAGGTGATATGCAGAATTAGCTGTTTATTGTATATGATAGTTTGGAATGAGATAGAGAGGAATGATGGGTTACGTTTTGCTGTAGGCAGGCTTGGACTGGCCCACAGGGGTACAGGGTAAACCACCGGTAGGCCCCACTGCCTGGGGGGCCCTCCTCCTCTAGGGATCAGGTTCTAGACTGTGCACTTGAATTATATATTATACATATGTTACCTTATACTGCACAGGATTATGATGTATTCTCTACAGTACATTGCTGTCATTAATCTGGCACATTATCATGCACGCACTAGCATTAATTACTATATAAATTATCAAGGAGTCCAGACCAGGTACTCTATAATGGTTAGCCAAACCTCTGTGGTGGCTGGCCACCCCCCCTTTGGAGGCTGGCCACACCTCTAATCATGGGCCCCTACCACTGCATACCCCTGGTGGGCCCTTCATGCTTCAGTCCGACACTGGCTGTAGGCCCCACACTCCCACCGGCTGCCGCCTCCACCACTCTGACCATGGTGTGCACTGAGCATAAGGGTTTATAGCCTATTGTACTTTTATTTACTGTAATATTATTTTATTCTTATAGATTTTTGTAAACTCCTTAAACAATCAAATACATAAAACAGTCTAACCCAGACCGCTGTCTCTACTACCGGATACGCTGTAATGAATGCTGCTACTTCCCATCTGTAATCAGTGTCTCTTACCAGTTGTAGTAGTTGTGGACCCAGTTGTCCTGGGAACGGTGGACAGAAAATATCAGAGTCGTTGACTGTGAATGGGAGCACACTGGAGACAGGGTTAGTGCAGGGAGAGAACTTAGAGGGTGGAGTGGAGGACTTGGTCGTCAGAGCTTTGGGCCTGGTTCGGAGTCGGACGCAGGTTATCGGCAATCTGCAGCGGCGCAAGGCCCGTTCTGCGCATGCACAGAACAGGCTGTGTGCTGTTATACTCAGCTGTGTTGAGGGGGTGGGCAGGGGGCAGAAGTAGGGCTGCATTCCAGAAAATGGAGCACACGTCGCCCTCGTTTGCTGGGAGTGGAGAGCCAGTGATCTGCGTGTCACCACACAGACTTCCTGTCCTCGCAGCCCCCGTTTCCATTGGCCAGCGCCGGCTAAGGCTTACTCAGTTGGTCTTTTGCAGGGTCGTTATGTTGGGACCCAGGTTGCGAAGTCGGTCGCAGTGATGGGATCGCAGCTACATGCAGGAGGTGTCTCTTCTACTGAGACATTTCCTGCATGCTACTCCTTCAGACGGAATACAATGCTGCCTGCATGCGGCATTGAACTTCCGTCCATCTCTGAAGCAGGCCCTTAGAGTCTAGTCTAGGGGACAGCAGTTATGACTGGACGAGTATATATAACTGTGGCCCTGATTCAAAGGTAGATGCAGTCCAGGTCATTGTAGCAGATCTGAGAATTCATACAAATGTTGTGGAAGATCTGCGGCCTACGAGTAGATGCGGCATCTGAGTAATATCATGACCATTGACCATTGCGCTGATCTATTCTTTGGACGTCTGAGCAACCCAGAGGCTGTGCAGAATGTCCACCACATCTAAGCTGCCAAAGCCAGTGACTCTGCATGCGAGGACACAGTTGCTGGCTTTGACACCCCCCCAAAAAGGCACAGACACACCTCCTTTTTTTACTAATGTGCCCTGTTACCACCCCAAGCACACATGTATAGGCTCCAGTGCATGCACAGAAAAGAAAACACTGACATTTGCAACCAACGGGACAGCATACGTCCTATACACTCTTAAATTAATATATATATATATATATATCCTATATAATAAAAGGCTAACTGCTCCTCGCCTCTATGGGGGGAATTCAAGTGTTTTGGGTGCCGGCAGGGTGCAATTCAAGTGTTGGCTCTGTTCGGGCGCGCACAGCTGCCAGTGCTGACATTACGGTTGTTATTCCGTCATTTTGACTGGCCGGTAACAAACGTATACCGGCAGTATTGGCCAATGTTCACGCAGTGGAGAGATTATCGTCAGACTGCGCATGTGCTGCAATTGCAATGTGCATGCACCAAGCTGCCATCTCAATCTCGCTTTCAATGAGGACTTTATGGAGCAGTGATCAACAGGAAGGGACCGTTTGGAGGTGTTAATAGGGAGTGGCTTAAAATAATGCAGGTGTCAGGGCCTTTTTTAGGGGCGAGTATCTGCCGTCAGCTGCGGGCTCATGCGTGCAAAAACACGGCACCGGCCGTGTCCAGGCTGCGTAGCTGCAGGTCTACCCTTCGCCTTGATGTTCCTTGTTTTTGTGTATAGGCTGTGAATGTGTACACAACTGCGAATGAGTTTGTGATGGCTCTGGCGTCTCTTCATTCTTGGGCGGCAGCTTCACTTGCTAACATTAGCAGCTCCGTAGCCTAGAGAATCGCAAATGCATCTGCGTGCAGACATGAATTACAGCCAGAGTCTGAAGGCAATTTCATTCATTATTTTTAATAATTTTGTGCATTACACAAAGTTGTGGGCCTATTTCATGCCTGTACGCAAATGCAATTGTGATTCTCTAGGCTACGGAGCTGCTAATGTTAACAAGTGGAGCTGCCGCCCAGGAATGAAAAGAGATGCTCACTGGAGCCATCGCAACTAATTTGCAACTGTGTACACACTCGCAGACTATGTACAAAAACAAGGAACAGCTAGCTTAAGGGTAGTCCTATGGCTACGCAGACTGGATGCGGCAACAGAGACGCAGGCGGAATGTTTACCTGTGTACATGATCGCAGCTGACTGCATATACACGCTCAGAAAATGGTCATAACTCGCCTGCGTTTGTGCCACCACTCCCCTGATTGATAAACTCTCCGTTAACACTTTCAAGCGGTCATTACCATGCGCAGTCTGCAGATAATTACTCTATTACGTGAACATAGACCATTGAGTACAAACATCAATTAGGCCCATTGCACCATCAGAAAGCAGATGTTTCACTAATTCAGTCACGCTCCAAAAATTCCATATTTTGGACATGAGATTCAAGCTGCTCTCTCTCTCTCTCTCTCTCTCTCTCTCTCTCTCTCTCTCCATATATATATATTTATATATAGCGAGAGAGGGAAAGGTACAGTATAAAATGTGTCTGCCACCCGGGTTAGTACAGTTGCAGCCCAGCATTACGTTGTCTGATTATTTCTACTGCTTATCCCTTTATGTGTCTTTCTGATTACATGTCACATTGAGTGGGTTTTCCAGCTTTGCGCAGCCAGTGACTGATCATTTTCCACTGTGGCTTACAGACTGTTCCTGCAATAATAGTTTCCATTCTGTGTTAGGGAAGAACTTTATATATCAGTAGCGAGTGCTGCCTGACCTACATCCAGGTGATGCTTGTGTGAAATGTCCTATAGAACAATGGCCCTCATTCCGAGTTGTTCGCTCGTTAGCTGCTTTTAGCAGCATTGCACACGCTAAGCCGCCGCCTACTGGGAGTGAATCTTAGCTTTGCAGAATTGCGAACGCAAGATTAGCAGAATTGCGATTAGAAATTTCTGTGCAGTTTCTGAGTAGCTCCAGACTTACTCTGCCACTGCGATCAGTTCAGTCAGTTTCGTTCCTGGTTTGACGTCACAAACACACCCAGCGTTCGCCCGGACACTCCCCCGTTTCTTCAGACACTCCCACGTTTTTCCCAGAAACGGCTGCGTTTTTTCGCACACGCCCATAAAACGGCCAGTTTCCGCCCAGAAACACCCACTTCCTGTCAATCACACTCCGATCACCAGAACGAAGAAATTTCTTCGTTAAGCCGTGAGTAAAATACCAAACTTTTTAGCAAATTTACTTGGCGCAGGCGCACTGCGAATGTTGCAGTTTGCGACTAATCGCACCGATGCGAAGAAAAATAACGAGCGAACAACTCGGAATGAGGGCCAATGGGGGTAATTCAGAGTTGATCGCAGCAGCAAATTTAGCAGTTGGGCAAAACCATGTGCACTGCAGGGGTGGCAGATGTAACATGTGCAGAGAGTTAGATTTGGGTGGGTTATTTTGTTTCTGTGCAGGGTAAATACTGGCTGCTTTATTTTTACACTGCAAATTAGATTTCAGTTTGAACACACCCCACCCAAATCTAACTCTCTCTGCACATAATAAATCTGCCCCCCCCACCCCACCCCCTGCAGTGCACATGATTTTGTCCAACTGCTAACAAATTTGCTGCTGCGATCAACTCTGAATTAGGCCCAACAGCCGAGATTGGCTGTACTTCCCCATCCCACCCCCCTTCCCTACCACCTCCGTGTGTCTCCAATAATAAAAGGACATGAGCCACTGGCGTGGCGGAGGGTTATTCTGCAATTATACATAGAGGAGCTGAGTCTGACACAAAGTGGCTGTACAGTATGTGTGTAGTCACTGAGGCCCGATGCTAATGCGAGAAGCCATTGCGATCTGTGTGTCTGCAAGCGGGAAGCTGCTCCGCCCACTGACTGCTGCCCCGCCCACCAATTTTACACCAACCTCCATCATTAAGACTGGTACCTGCAGCAGCCCCATGCTGGAAAGACTGATCCGGCCAGTGCCGCCTGAATTGGCCGGACATATGCAATAATGTGTACTGTCACATCTGCACTTGCCCTGCATTCTACAGCTCGCCGGTTCTGACTCTGCATCAGCCCCACACTGTCATGCATTGTACATTTCCTGTGTTAGTGATGGTTCCTTTGAATCCATTTAATATTTCTGGGCTTCGTTGTTCAGAATGCCTGGGACAGATGGAGTAACAGGTGATCTGCTTATGTCAGACGCCCCCTGCTGCATTACCATAGTAGTGCAATCTCTACAGCTTCCCAGTCAGCAGCAGTGATGCACCCCCCCCCCCCCCTCCCCCCCACATATGAATTAGGCCCCCTGAGCCATCGTTCTCTCATACACATGACATGTTATGTAGGATCTTCTGTCAATGAATATTTCCCTTGCAGCGAGCAGACAGCTGAAACAATGGGAAATACAGTGATTATTTACACCACTAAGGATATATAATGGGGTGTCGTATGGTATGCCGGCGCTCGGGCTCCCGGCGACCAGCATACCGGCGCCGGGAGCCTGACCGCCGGCATACCGACAGCGTGGCGAGCGCAAAGGAGCCCCTTGCGGGCACGGTGGCGCGCACCGCACGCCACACTATTTTATTCTCCCTCCAGGGGGGTCGTGGATCCCCACGAGGGAGAATAGTTGTCGGTATGCCGGGTGTCGGGATTCCGGCGCCGGTATACTGTGCGCCGGTATCCCGACATTCGGCATACAGAAGACCACCCATATAATGGTGTATCCCATGTATAGAACTTTGTACAGTCAGGTGTGCTGCAATACAGCCTGCAGCGGCGACTTACACCATGTCTTTGGCTTTAGCTCATCAGTGTTAATGCTGGTGACGTTCACTCTACATACAGACATACCACAGTGCTTATGGGCCCTCATTCCGAGTTGGGTTGGGACTGCCGTGCAGTCGCAGTCCCGACCCTTTCGCACCGCAGCAAAGAACCGCTGTGTGTGAACGGGTCGGAATGACCCCCGTGGGCCAGAAACTCTGCCACTCCCAATGGAGTTCCAGCAGTATATCATTCAGCTTCATGTCAATCACATGTACAGCACCTCGAGCGCTGTCCGTTCAGCACCAGCGTGTCTCAGGCCTCATGGAGTAATGTCACACAAATCTGTCCACACTAGGCGGTCTATTCATGAAGCAGTGAAAAGTGTGGAGAAGTGAGCCAGAGGGGAAGTTGCTCATGGCAACCAATCAGCATTGAAGTAACATTTATAATTTGCATACTATACAATTGTACGGAGCAGCTGATTGGGTGCCATGGGCAACTTCTCCACAGGCTCACTACACGACACTTTTCACTGCTTCATGAATAGACCCCCTTGGTTCCTCTAGGTGTAAGTCACATGCCATACATACACAAACTGTCATGGATATCACACTATGTTGCTGCCAGTCATGAATATATTAGATAGATAGATAGATAGATAGATAGATAGATAGATAGATAGATAGATAGACAGACTGATATGTATTGATAGTAGTTAGAACACGGACAATGACGTGTCAAACACAGCATACCACAACATGGTAGTAATATGATTTAAAGCATAGTGACTCTTTAAAACTGCTCTACCAGTTCATAAGTGACACAACAGGGGTCTATTTACTAAACCTTGGTTAGTGATAAAGTGGAAGGAGATAAAGTACCAGCCAATCAGCTCCTAACTGTCATGTCACAGGATGTGTTTGAGAAATGACAGGAGCTGATTGGCTGGTACTTTATTTCCGTCCACTTTATCTCCACCCAAGGCTTAGTAAATAGACACACAGTTACAGTGCTTTAAATCGTTATTACTTCTGTGTCGGCAGTCCGTGTTCAACATGGTGCTGTCTGCATTGTCATTGTGTGCCATTGGGGGTAATTCAGATCTCATCACAGCAGCAAATTTGTCAGCTAATGGGCAAAACAATGGGGGTCATTCCGACCCATTCGCTCGCTGCAGTTTATCGCAGCGCAGTGATCAGGTCGGAACTGCGCATGCGCCGGCGCCACAGTGCGCCGGCGCATGCCAGTCGGCCGAGGGCCATCGTTGCCTAGCGATCACCTCTGCCTGATTGACAGACAGAGGCTCTCGCTGGGCGGGAGGTGGCTGGACAGCAGCGTTAAGCCGCCATTTTTGGGAGGCGGGCCACGGCGACTGCGTGACGTCACATGCAGCTGCTGCGACCCGGGCAGCGAAGAGGTTCTCGCGGCCAGCCGCAGGAGTTGCGTTGGCCGGGAGGTACTCCTGAAATGCAAAAGCATCGCCGCTGTCCGATGCTTTTGCACTTCTGCAGGGGAGGGGAAGGGGGTGGCACTGACATGCGGGGCGGACTAGCCCTGTGCTGGGCGTCCCCCCGCATGTCAGGGAAGATGATCGTAGCTGTGCTAAATTTAGCACATCTACGATCAACTCGGAATGACTCCCTATATTCAATCTTTATACCGAGAGCCTTTCTGCTATGTACAGAAATTCTTCATATGACTGCAAAATATTCTTAACTACAGTGAACAAGATAAGGAGATATTTTCAGCACTTGTGTTTGACAGGTCTCACGTGTACCAGATGAATGGTCTCTGTATTCACACGTGTTTGGAACATGCGCTAAAGTCAAGTATTTTATTTGGCTTTTTACTGCTGGCTCAGAGAATCGGTTACAGCTTAAAATGACCTTGTCTCAGCTAATAGAAGACAGCGGATGCAAGGGGAGATGGCAGATGTTTTGAAGGAAACTTTTAGCATACAGGTTGATTGTAGGTTGTCCAAAATTTGCTGCTTTTGCTTGGAATATACAATACTAATCAGGGTGTTTTATTTAGTGTAAGATTTATATTGTTTTATAGGCTTATTGCTACTAATACGTAAATTTGTTCCTTATCTCGGGGGTAAATCAGAGGTGATCGCATCAGCAAATTTGTTAGCAGATGGGCAAAACCATGTGCACTGCAGGGGAGTCAGATGTAACATGTGCAGAGAGAGTTAGATTTGGGTGGGGTTTGTCCAAACTGAAATCTAAATTGCAGTGTAAAAATAAAGCAGCCAGTATTTACCCTGCACAGAAACAAAATAACCCACCCAAATCTAACTCTCTGCACATGTTACATCTGCCCCACCTGCAGTGCACATGGTCCCCCCTTTTACGGAGCATCCCCTTTACTGATGGCCTGTCTAGAGATCTGCTCTACTGAACTGACATTATTTAGGCATGAACTGCATTTTCACAATTGTTCCACAAAATAGTGACCTCCTTCTGCATTTCACCATAAAGCTTTGCGCGTTTCGCTGGCAGAATATGGCCTTTAATTCTTTCCAGTTCTACCCCAGCCACATCACACATGTTTTCTGTGTAGTGCGAGTCTGCAGTGCGGAACAGTGCAACAATTGCACCTCTCCCCAAAACTATTCTTCATGACACGGATGTATTTTCATGGGTGTCGCTCACTTGTGTAGTATTGCCTATATGCCCTGCAGTGGATACGGTCATTAGGACGACAAGACTTAGGTCGACAGTCATTAGGTCGACCACTATCGGTCGACACACATTAGGTCGACATGGTCACTAGATCGACATGGTCATTAGGTCGACATGTACTAGGTCGACATGGAAAAAGGTCGACATGAAGTTTTTTTTTTAAATTCATTTTTTTAAAGTTTTTCATACTTTACGATTCACGTGGACTACGATTGGCAGCGGTAACCTTTGCCGAGTGCTGCGGAAGCGGCGTGAGGCACCTTTCCCGAAGCATGGCGAGCGAAGCGAACCATGCGAGGGGACGCAGTGCACTAATTGGGGTTCCCCATCACTTTACGAAGAAAACAAACCAAAAAAAAGTAAAAAAACTCTTGTCGACCTAATGACCCATACCCCCCTGCAGAACTCATGTTGCCCCAAATCCAATAAAAACGTAATCTTTGCAATTTAAGGGGTCATTCTGAGAAGATCGTAGCTGTGATAAATTTAGCACAGCTACGATCATTCACACTGACATGCGGGGGGACGCCCAGCAGAGGGCTATCCTGCCCCGCATGTCAGTGCTGGCCCCCCTACCCTACCCGCAGAAGTGCAAAGGCATCGCACAGTGGCGATGCCTTTGCACTTCCAGAGTAGCTCCCGACCAGCGCAGCTTTAGCGTGCTGGCCGGAAGCTACTCATAGCTCCCTTGCCCGCAGCGGCTGCGTGTGACGTCACGCAGCCGCTGCGGCCCGCCCCCGTTCGGTCCGGCCACGCCTGCATTGGCCGGACCGCACCCACGAAACGGCGGCCAAATGCCGCCGTTCCGCCTTCCCCCACCCAGCGACCGCCTCTGCCTGTCAATCAGGCAGAGGCGATCGTAGCGGCCCGACGGCCACATACGCCAGCGCACTGCAGCGCCGGCGCAGTTCTGACCCGATTGCACCGCTGCGATAAAGTGCAGCATGCGATCGAGTCAGAATGACCCCCTTTGTCTCCATCCCCAGCTAACGCTATTTTTACCAACGCTCTCAAGATTATTGAACACAAGTTTTAAGCCCATACGTTCTCATTTCTATAGTGTTTGTGGCTTAATGAGTGCTGGCTAACTGACAAATGGAGCAAAAGATGAAACCCAGAGCCTCACAATGCCCAAAATAAAAGGGAATTATCCGACCTCCACTCTAAAGCGGATGTATATAGCACAAGCATGCTAGGGGGCAAGTATGTGGCTCATGGTCCTGTAAACACTGGACACGTGGAGGGATCTATACAGTAGAAGCGACGCTGCAGCAGGGTGTTAGGCAGCTGAGGACTGGCTGGGAAATGGGAGCAGTGAATCATTCCTAATTCACATTGTTATGGGCTAGGAGACACGTGTTTAATCCAAGTTCTGGCTGGAAACGGTCCAAGTTTCCACTTTTCAGGATCCTTTTCCTTACCTCCTTTTTTATATTTAGCATGTTGAGTTAATTAACCTCTCGGTGCCTGACAGATAATAAGCTGCCCTAAAGTGCACTTGCGCTCTGAGTGCACCACTCACATGTTCCACCCTGCAGGGAAAAGGCTGCGATCCCCATATTATTCCTGAGAGATATGTATCAGCCTAGTTCATGGGTCTTCCACCTGTGGCCTTCCAGCTGCTGTGGAACTACACATCCCTGCATGTCCTGCCACAGTTTTGCTATTAAGGCATGCTATAACTGAGGCAGGGCATGCTGGGATGAGTAGTACCACAGCAGCTGGAGAGTCGCAGGTTGAAGACCCATGGCCTAGTTGCTCTGTTTCCATGATGTGTAGGATATCTGTATCATGTAATCCAAATATGGTTTATTTTCCTGTACACTGTCAGTAACGGTGACAATTTATCTGTATAGCAGTACAGATGTATATACATTAGAGCTACTTGCAGTATCTCTAAATACCATCCATAGATTACCTTAACACAGAGCCTTTGTGTCCAATCCTCCAGCCACCCACATAGACCCCTCTAAACCCGTAACACAGGTCTGTAATATCTTGGGACTCTTATTGCAAACAACCATGCATTATACTGCATTCTATATTGCATGCAATCTTTATATTACTGACATTCTGCATCCTCACTAGTGCCAGAGACATCCTACAGGGGCGTCTGCCGTGGCTGTAACTCTATAAGGCGGTTGTAAACCAATTTCCTATTTGTCTTTAATACTGTCATATTGGGGTGGCCAGTCCCCTATAAATTGTGTATGTATGTATACTTTATTATAATCCTTTATTTTAGGTGCAACAGTGGATTGTTGTGCAGCCGGTTAGTGTTCTAGGAACCAGCAAGGTTACCGACACGCTATTTGACATGTTCACGAGACCTGATGCACAGTATATAATTCCTGAGGTACTTTTTCCTAGGAAATGGCTAAGCTGCGCTGTTATGTGTATTAGGTATAATGGCTGTCTCTGCAGTGTGTAGGCGACCACCAAAACAGAAGAAATGTTTTCTGCAGAAAGCAACTGTAGTTATAAAGTGATTACCCAATGGAAATAGAATGTAATAGTAACTTCCACTTCTCTATCTGCTTTTTTACTCTATACTCCTCATTTGTGACAGTATCCCCTGTCTGTCAGTGTTATTACAGTATCCCCTGTCTGTTAGTGTTATTACACTATCCCCTATCTGTCAGTGTTATTATTACACTATCTCTTATCTGTCAGTGTTATTACAGAATCCCCTGTCTGTCAGTGTTATTACAATATCCCATGTCTGTCAGTGTTATTACACTATCCCCTATCTGTCAGTGTTATTACAGAATCCCCTGTCTGTCAGTGTTATTACAATATCCCATGTCTGTCAGTGTTATTACACTATCCCCTATCTGTCAGTGTTATTACAGTATCTTCTATCTGTCAGTGTTATTACAGTATCCCCTCTGTCAGTGTTATTACAGTATCCCCTATCTGTCAGTGTTATAACAGTATCTTCTATCTGTCAGTGTTATTACAGTATCTTCTATCTGTCAGTGTTATTACAGTATCCCCTCTGTCAGTGTTATTACAGTATCCCCTATCTGTCAGTGTTATTACAGAATCCCCTGTCTGTCAGTGTTATTACAATATCCCATGTCTGTCAGTGTTATTACAGTATCCCCTGTCTGTCAGTGTTATTACAGTATCCCCTGCCTGTCAGTGTTATTACAGAATCCTCTCTGTCAGTGTTATTACAGTATCCCGTCAGTGTTATTACAGTATCCCCTGTCTGTCAGTGTTATTACACTATCCCCTGTCTGTCAGTGTTATTACACTATCCCCTGTCTGTCAGTGTTATTATTACAGTATGCCCTATCTGTCAATGTTATTACGGTATACGCTATTTGTGGGTGTTATTGCAGTATACCCTGTCAGTGTTATTACAGTATACCCTATTTGTGGGTGTTATTGCAGTATACCCTGTCAGTGTTATTACAGTATACCCTATTTGTGGGTGTTATCGCAGTATACCCTGTCAGTGTTATTACGGTATACCCTATTTGTGGGTGTTATCGCAGTATGCCCTGTCAGTGTTATTACAGTATATCCTATTTGTGCGTGTTATCGCAGTATATCCTGTCAGTGTTATTACAGTATACCCTATTTGTGGGTGTTATTACAGTATACCCTGTCAGTATTATTACAGTATACCCTATTTGTGGGTGTTATTGCAGTATACCCTGTCAGTGTTATTACAGTATACCCTATTTGTGGGTGTTATTGCAGTATGCCCTGAGAGTGTTATTACAGTTACCCTATTTGTGGGTGTTATTGCAGTATACCTTGTCAGTGTTATTACAGTATACCCTATTTGTGGGTGTTAGTGCAGTATACCCTGTCAGTGTTATTACAGTATACCCTATTTGTGGGTGTTATTGCAGTATACCCTGTCAGTGTTATTACAGTATACCCTATTTGTGGGTGTTATTGCAGTATACCCTGTCAGTGTGATTACAGTATACCCTATTTGTGGGTGTTATTGCAGTATACCCTGTCAGTGTTATTACAGTATACCCTATTTGTGGGTGTTATCGCAGGATACCCTGTCAGTGGTATTACAGTATACTCCTGAGGATAACAGGTTAATGTTATAAAACAACTATATACCGTATATCTGTGTATACAGAACACACCGGGATATCACATAGTTGCATTACTTCTGCTTGACCCTCTAAACTTGAAGGGGCTATAGTTACCTGTCCTCAGATTGCCGTCCCAGGCACTGGCCGTCCCCATCTTCACAGCTGTAACATTGCACAAGTAACTTCTGTCTTGTTGGGTAAAAGTGGTTTGCCAACTGGCAGAATGGCGGGGGAAGTGCCTCAAAATGTTTTCCCGGCGGCCGACTGGTGCTTCTGGCCGACTGATAACCGTGGTGAACAAATCTGTCTGAGGGGACGTGTTGGCAATAACTGGCGGTACCTACATAACCCAAAACGCCACACTTCAAACTGCATACATTACAGGGGTACACCCAGCCTGCACAGTATTTGTAGCAGCACAGGGTGAGCGGAGGTGCCATTTGCAAAATGCCTAGAACCCTGATCTAGATACAACCATCAGCTATAGGGCCTAATTCAAGGTTGATTGCAAAACAACATTTTCCTCTAATGGGCAAAACCATGTGCACTGCAGGGGGTAGGGGGCAGATGTAACATGTGCAGAGAGAGTTAGATTTGGGTGGGGTGTGTTCAAACTGAAATCTAAATTGCAGTGTAAAAATAAAACAACTAGTATTTACCCTGCACAGAAACAATATAACCCACCCAAATCTAACTCTCTCTGCACATGTTATATCTGCCATCCCCTGCAGTGCACATGGGTTTGCCCAATAGAGGAAAATTTTGTTTTGCTATCAACCTTGAATTAGGCCCATAGGCAGCTATTGTATAGGTGTCGGTTCTGCTTTAAGAAGGGTAGCTCTGCATTTCCCATCTCATAAGATAAGGACTCGGTTACACGGCTACGGACCGTCAGTTTGGCTGCAAGCCGTGGGCATGTTAGAGTATCCCGTGATATTGCGGAAAGCCTGACCGCACTTGCATAATACTGCAGACCACAAAGCGAGATCATATGAAATCCATATGTTATTCCGCAATCATTGAAGAACATGAGATACGTAATCCTGGATTTAGCATGGAACTGTTACTGCAATATACGGAAACTTTCATCATTAAAATCTAGGCAAGCGTTTGTTTTCTGGCAACAACATAAATTGTGTCTCTTCTTCCTTTCACTGCATGACCTGATATTTGTTAAAACAATAATCCGTAAGTTTTGTGTTCCCAGCATGCTGTGCGGTTACATGCGCAGTGACATCATCTCATACTGTACCTGGCCACCACTTAATGTCTTTTGCTGCAAAACTAGCATACAAGCTAATATCAAATGCCTGTGCATGAGAATCCTTGTGTTGGGCCTCTGGGGCAATTTCATATCATGTGACGCCCTGCCAGCCAGTGTCGGACTGGGGCATAAAGGGCCCACCGGGGGAATGCAGTGATAGGGGCCCATACTTAGGGGTGTGGCCAGCCTAAAAGCGGGTTGTGGCCAGCCTCCACAGAGGATTGAAATACACAGTTGTCTTGTGCAGTGTAATGCAACATATCTACCATGTATAATACAAGTGCACAGTCTGGAACCTGATCCCTAGAGGAAGGAGTAGGGCCTCAGGCAGTGGGGCCCACTGGTGGTTTCCCGTGTAACCCTGTGGGCCAGTCCGACCCTGCTGCCAGCGCAGATGTCATTGGAGCACAATCATAACCTATACAATAGTATTTTGTTTAGCTAAAGCTTTGATACCATGTTTTAACATTAACATTAAGGGGGGAATTCAAATGTTTGAAAAGTCGGTTGGGTGTCTATTAGATAGGAAAAAAACAGACACCGAACTGACTTATCAAACAATTGAATACCCCCTTAAGAGTTTACGCACTACAAAAATGTCAAGCCACAGTCCAAGTGCTCTTTTTTGATGTCACATGATTATTATTGCGTAACAACGTCCGGTTTTGCAGAGACGTGCTAGGATTTGTGGGCTAAGGTGGGGGGGATGCATGCAGCGAGAAATTAGAGGGGCTTTCCCTGCTTAGTGGGGGGTATAGCATTTTTACCCCTCAATAGACCTTGGGTGGGATGTAGTAAAGTCTGAGTGGTCCAGGGTTTTTTTTTTTTAAAGTGGCAATATTTTACAAGGCATGGTTTTACCTTATAAATGACTGCCGCTTTAAAAAAACATCCCAGTTCGGCTAACAACACGCAACTCGGACGCCGTTACATCTTGTTTTTTGGTATGGTGATTAGGTTGTGATTGCGCTAGTTTAAGTGCCCTTCAGCCAGACACAACTCTGATGCATAATAGGAACAGTCCAGACATCGGCCCTCATTCCGAGTCGTTCGCTCGGTATTTTTCATCGCATCGCAATGAAAATCCGCTTAGTACGCATGCGCAATATTCGCACTGCGACTGCGCCAAGTAATTTAACAATGAAGATAGTATTTTTACTCACGGCTTTTTCATCGCTCCGGCGATCGTAATGTGATTGACAGGAAATGGGTGTTACTGGGCGGAAACACGGCGTTTTATGGGCGTGTGGCTGAAAACGCTACCGTTTCCGGAAAAAACGCAGGAGTGGCCGGAGAAACGGGGGAGTGGTTGGGCGAACGCTGGGTGTGTTTGTGACGTCAAACCAGGAACGACAAGCACTGAACTGATCGCACAGGCAGAGTAAGTGTGGAGCTACTCTAAAACTGCTAAGTAGTTTGTGATCGCAATATTGCGAATACATCGGTCGCAATTTTAAGATGCTAAGATACACTCCCAGTAGGCGGCGGCTTAGCGTGTGTAACTCTGCTAAATTCGCCTTGCGACCGATCAACTCGGAATGAGGGCCATCGTCTTTATTCATTTAAGACATAAATAAAACTAAACAACAAAAGCATAAGTAAAAATTCTCAAAAGGTTTTCGGAGTCACTGTTAGATCTAGTATGTTGGGGTCCTTTCACATAGAAATTCTCTGGGACGACAGATGGGTGCACTTGTAGTAATGACTCAATATAATGTAATGGTCTTAAGGTGCGATTTTTCATACAATTTTGACTATATAGTCAAAATCGTCAGCAAATATAGTGTATATCGCACCGTGTGTATAATCCTTGCAATGTCAATGCGCGGTCCCGCGGGATCGGCATCGCAAGGAATAAAAGACTGTGCAGGTGGTCCAACATTGACTATATCGGCGGGGCCGGAGTCAGTGTCGGGCTTACGGCGCATTGCGCCGTGTGTACTTACCTTTAATCATTATTTCAGTTACAGATTATAATCCACAGTATAGCTACCCCTTCCTTATAATGCTACAATCTAGATCTGTAACAAGGTTTTTTGGTGTTTCCTAACTCTAGACCTCAGGGCACCCTGACAGTACAGGTTTTCCATCTCTCCTCACTGAATGACAGTTGAAATATTTAGCACCAGCTGTGAGTCTTTTAAAATGTATCAGTAATGAATACACCTCTGTGCTCCAGCAAGGTGATATGGAAAACATGCGCTGTCAGGGTGTCCTGCAGTCTGGGTTTGGGGAGCAATGATGTAGCCCATGGGTCTTCAACCTGCGGCCCTCCGGCTGCTGTGGAACTGCACATCCCAGTATGCCCTGCCACAGTTTTAGCATGCCTTAATAGCAAATCTGTGGCAGGGCATGCTGTGATGTGTAGTTCCACAGCAGCTAGAGGGCTGCAAGTTGAAGACCCATGGGGGGTAATTCCAAGTTGATCGCAGCAGGAAATTTTTTAGCAGTTGGGCAAAACCATGTGCACTGCAGGGGAGGCAGGTATAACATTTGCAGAGAGAGTTAGATTTGGGTGGGTTATTTTATTTCTGTGCAGGGTAAATACTGGCTGCTTTATTTTTACACTGCAAATTAGATTGCAGATTGAACACACCACACCCAAATCTAACTCTCTCTGCACATGTTATATCTGCCTCCCCTGCAGTGCACATGGTTTTGCCCAGTTGCTAACAGAATTCCTGCTGCAATCAACTCTGAATTAGACCCATGATGTAGACATTAGCTCTTTGCCTAAGACTGCATTGGTCAGGGGGATAGTACATAAATAGCTTTAAGTGAATTGTTTTTCCAATTTTTCATGGTTATTTTGTCTTTACAGAGATCCTTAAAACTTTTTTCTCTGCTAAGATCTACATGTCTTTCCATGGCTGGCAGGCATGCTGTGACTTATAGTTCCACACCAGCTGGAGAGCCACACTTCACCAGCCACCTTCCTTCTGTAATAATAATGAGTGCAGGGGGTCTGACTAGTGGAACCTGAGGGTATATATTGTGCACTTATACTTATTGTGATGCCCTCACAGTGCCCAATACCTACATAGTAATGATTGAGAGTTCTGTTAAGTCACTATAAGCAACACAAGTGCTGGATTATTGCAATACATCGTATCATCCAGGTTAAGATTCAAAATAAAATGTATTTGGATGGTATATGATGAGAACATTCCATTAATCTTCCTTTCCCCAAATACTGGCGTTGTGGAGCCCGGCAGCATTCAGACATACATTGGCAGAGTCGCTGAATGCATAGCCGTGATGTTTTCAGTCACTAGGAATGACAAGTGGTAGAAATGTTCTGTTTCTGATTTGGGGATGGATTGTCTTCTGAAATCGATTAGCACTATCGACCATTGAAGAGAAGATGGCTGCCTTCACGAGGATAACGTTTTGCCCCAGAACCTGGTGATCTGCGACATCGCCATGCGGCTGTGTGTGGTTAATGAGTCAGTAAGTGGGCCCCTTCATGTGGTTTCACAGACCATCTTCCTTGTGTTGGTTCTGGGTGGAATGCGGAGTCTAAGGGGGACATTTACTAAGCAGTGATAAGAGCGGAGAAGTCAGCCAGTGGAGAAGTTGTCCCATCAACCAATCAGCAGCTCTGTATAATTTTATAGTATGCAAATTATAGATGTTACTTCAGTGCATACTTACCTACATTTTGGCTGCTCTCTGCGGGAGAGAGCAGCCAGGTCAGCTCAGAGGGCGGGCAGGGGAGGCTGTGACGTCGTGGAGGGGGTGGGCCGGAGGCGGGACGGGGCGGAGCAAGGGCGGGTCATGATGATGCCTATTTTAAGCCACGCCCCCGCTCTGTAATGCCGCGATCACCGGCTTTACACTGCAGGGGGCGTGGCTATGATGACACGATTCAGAAAGAATCGCGTCATCAACTGCCCGGACCGCCCACTTTACACACTAAGTGGGCGGACGGGCAGGGGGGTCCCCACGAATCGGGAGACTTGCCTGCTCTTCCGGGGGGCCGGGAGGGTCACCCGATTTTCGGGAGCCTCCCGGCCATTCCGGGAGAGTAGGCAAGTATGCTTCAGTGCTGATTGGTTGCCATAGGCAACTTCTCCACTGGCTCACTTCTCTACTCTTATCACTGCTTAGTAAATGTCCCCCTAAGGCTTTGCGTAATAGCTGCTCTGCATCATACAGAGTCTGCCTGTGCCAAGTAGGGCACTAAGTAAATTTCCTCATACACAATGCAGGCACTTCTGGCATGAATCGCATATTGTACGGTTTTATGATTAGATTCTTTGCCCGTCTTGCCAGCGCTGCAAGTGCTGGTTCCTTGCAGTTGTCACAATCTCTATATGTAAACTCTCTGCAAAATACTGCTGTTCCCTTCTGTTTTTGTGCAGAGATTCTAAAAGTGCAACATTCTGCAGAGAGGTTTGTGATATAGGGGGGTCATTCCAACCTGGTCGCATGCAGGCTATTTTTGCACTGCTGCGGCCAGGTAATCGCCGCCTACAGAAGAGGGGGGATTAGCTATGCAGGGCTGCGATCTGCTGTGCAGAGACTGCGCAAGTTTGTGCAGTCTCTGCATAGCTCAAGACTTACTCACCCGCTGCGATGATCCTTCCTGGAGCTGACGTCAGAATCCCTCCCTGTGAACAGCCGGGCACACCTGCGTTTTCTTCAACACTCCCAGAAAACGGTGAGTTGACACCCCTGGCCGGCCTCTTCCTGTCAATCTTCTTGCGTTCGCCGCGGCGAATGCCTTCTTCGTTCTTCTCGTCGCAGCCGTCGCCGGGCAGCGACGCGCCTTCACATTGCGGCCTGCACGCATGCGCTGTTGTGATCCGATCGCACGGCTGCAAAAAACTGCAGCGTGCAATCGGGTCGGAAATGACCCCCTTATTCTGCAGAAGACCAGAGCGTATTTTGCAAAGGAAGGATTAAGATGTTCTGGCGAGTGCATGTTTATCGGGTGATATGTTCTATTAATATAATAAAATCCTCTTGAACTTGAACCCAGTTTGCCGGAGGTGCGGGATGCTGCCAATCTCAGAGGTTTTTTAATCAGTTACAAGGCATGGTTTTTGGTGCCCTAAAAAAAACCTCAGAGAGCGTCCAGCATCCCGCACCTCCGGGAAACTCAAACAGGGCAATGGTTGACACACAAATAGCTGACACGTGTTTTGGGTTTTTCACATACGATGATTTACAGTACCTTTGTAGTGATGAGCGTAACATAACATGAAATATACAAGATTTTGCCCAAAAAACACGTGTTGATCATTTATCTTCTGACCATTGACCTGTCGACCTTTTGTATTCTGTCGACATTAACCCTGGTTCGACCTAATATGTAAACTTTTTGTACCTGCCGAACTAATGCATGTTACCCATTTGGTGTTGACCATAACGTTGTCAATCTATTATACCACAACCTGCACTTTGAAGGGTTCCATGACAGGCTATCCAGGTTGCTGGTGTTCTGTACAGGTTCATGTTTGTGGCCTCATATCTGCTTATGTGTTACAGTGCTACTTGTGTGCCGATGAACCACAAATCCAGATTTATGCCCCAGACCATCTCTGGTTTTTGTGCTGCTGATGTAAATCCATCGGCCAAAGCCGTGGATCATCGCCGGCTATGACAGGCCGCACGCTAGTGGATCTAGCCAGTAGGGCCATGGTCATGTCTCTTGTCTGCTAAGATTGATGCCCTACTCAACAGATGCCCAACTCAACAGATCAGGTCAACGTCTACTTTTGACCTGATCTGTAGATGCTTCCTAGTCCAGGTGTGAAGTTCTGTTATCTTATTTTCCACCACTGACGGATCGTCCAACCTTTCTCCACTAGGTTCCATGCCACCTTCACCTCCTCTGTTCCCTCGTTCCCTGAATCCGCATCAGTCCCATCTCTGTACTTGTCTTACAAAAGTGTCTACAAGGCTTGTGTTTCCCATACAAAGTGCAAGCTCCAATGGAGAAGCTCCTGCTATCCGTTGTGCCAGTGAAGAGACTGTCTGTATGTATGTGTCATATCTCAGCAGTTCTTAACTCAGTGTATCCATATACAGCATCTTTGGAGGTATGGGGACCAAATATTGGGTGTTTGGTACTCAATAGCTGAACAATTTTAAATGATGTTTGTTTAATGTTAGATTAGAATAAGCTATTTTTGAAAGTAGGCCATTTACAAGGTTCCGGTATGAATGGTCGACCATGTTATGGTCGACAGTCATTAGGTCGACCACTATTGGTCGACATTGACATGGTCGACGTGGACACATGGTCGACACATGAAAATGGTCGACACATGAAAGGTCGACACGTGAAAAGGTCGACATGAGTTTTTTTACCTTTTTTGGTGTCGTTTTCTTCGTAGAGTAACCGGAATCCCAAATTAGTGCACCGCGTCCCCTCGCATGGCTCGCTTCGCTCGCCATGCTTCGGGCATGGTGCCTTCGCTCCGCTACCGCTTCGCTCGGCACAGATTACCGTTCCAATCGTAGTCCACGTGGATCGTAAAGTATGGAAAAGTTCCCCAAAAGAAAAAAAAGTTAAACTCATGTCGACCTTTTCATGTGTTGACCTTTCACGTGTCGACCATTTTTATGTGTCGACCATGCGTCCATGTCGACCAATAGTGGTCGACTTAATGACTGTCGACCATAACATGGTCGACCATGTGAACGGATACCCATTTACAAATGAGGGTTTAATGGTGGAAAACAGGTGAGTGTTACAGTCCGCAATGCCTTTCCCTTCCCCGAAGGGAGCACCATATGTCATCTTGGGGACTATTTGCGTCACTGTGTGTTCCAATTCTTGACATAGGATTTAAATTTGTGTGGTCTGGTGATCAGTATTAGATAAGATGTGCGTGTTATGCTCCTTGGGAAGGTAAGTAGATGTGCATTGCCGAACCCAAGTTCAATAGTGCACCAAAGTGGAACGTGATGTGTCGGGCGACAGGCGAGTAACACTACCAGTGTCTGTATCTCCGATCCATGTTACGTTTGCACAAATGCAACAGTCTCACTTGTAGCTACAGCAGCCTGTATATTAGTTATTTGCTGTTTCTCTACAAATACATAGGGTAGAATCAGCTGTTCTGTTGCTACCTGCCCATACATATGGTAAATCAGCTGTTCTGTTGCTACCTGCCCATACATATGGTAAAATCAGCTGTTCTGTTGCAACCTGCCCATACATATGGTAAAATCAGCTGTTCTGTTGCTACCTGCCCATACATATGGTAAAATCAGCTGTTCTGTTGCTACCTGCCCATACATATGGTAAAATCAGCTGTTCTGTTGCTACCTGCCCATACATATGGTAAAATCAGCTGTTCTATTGCTACCTGCCCATTTATATGGTAAAATCAGCTGTTCTATTGCTTCCTGCCCATACATATGGTAAAATCAGCTGTTCTGTTGCTACCTGCCCATACATATGGTAAAATCAGCTGTTCTGTTGCTACCTGCCCATAATTATGGTAAAATCAGCTGTTCTATTGCTACCTGCCCATTTATATGGTAAAATCAGCTGTTCTATTGCTACCTGCCCATACATATGGTAAAATCAGCTGTTCTGTTGCTACCTGCCCATACATATGGTAAAATCAGCTGTTCTATTGCTACCTGCCCATACATATGGTAAAATCAGCTGTTCTGTTGCTACCTGCCCATACATATGGTAAAATCAGCTGTTCTGTTGCTACCTGCCCATACATATGGTAAAATCAGCTGTTCTATTGCTACCTGCCCATACAGATGGTAAAATCAGCTGTTCTATTGCTACCTGCCCATACAGATGGTAAAATCAGCTGTTCTGTTGCTACCTGCCCATACATATGGTATAATCAGCTGTTCTATTGCTACCTGCCCATACATATAGTAAAATTAGCTATTCTGTTGCTACCTGCCCATACATAAGGTAAACTCAAACTATTAACATCTTTGGTACCTGGACTGGGGATGATGAGAATGATATATATATATATATATATATATATATATATATATATATATATATATAAATAAATGATGTTTCCATCAAATATTGGTAAATGAAAGCAAAAAATAAGGGGCTCTTTGATAGTTTGCTCCCATGTGTCCCCCTAGAACTGGATCAGTAGTACCACTCACACGTAATACGTGAAGTGATAAATGGCGATTCTAGGTTGGGTTCCACACTTCTGCCATGTCGCCCTTTACTGCCTCCGAGCTGCGTATTGTTTGCACAACTTACTGTACGGCCTATCTGGATCTTATATCCTTTTTTTTTTTTTTTTTAAGTGTTTAAATATTGTTTTACACACGTGGAATTGTACACACAATGCAACAAGGGGGAAAGTAGTTACAATAAGTAAATAATTATTGTATTACAGAATTTATGAGGCGGTAACATGTCTGATCCTTGTAACCCGTCAGCAAAACTACATTTTAAAAAGAATGATGTTATTTGTGGATCTAAGAGGTTTCCCGCTGTGTGTCATGATGAAAGCAGAGTCCACGTGTGATCAGGAATGGCCTGCAGATGGGACATTACAGAGTTGTGTTACTCTGTGTGCTGTTGTCATACTATGTGTGCTGTTGTTGTGTTAGTGACTATACCCTACTTGTTTTCCTAGGTAAGGACATGTGTAAGTCTTGCCCAGTAGGTATATTCTAGGACAACCTACAGTACTAGTTATACGTCATGTCACACAGCAGGAGAGGACCACACAGCAGACATTCCAGTACGGAGTTGGCCGGGCCCTTGCTACGCAGTGGGGTTTGTGTACAGTATCCCTGGCACAGCAGCACTTTATAGCAGCCCCCATTCCCCATAGTACCGACTGAGGTTTACTATCAGCCTCATCGCAAGGCTCCGCTTCAGTATCAACAGTGGAAACTTGCAGAGGATAATTTGTATCAGCTGGAATTAGCAATTAGCTCTTCTCATCAGCGTCCAGAGAAACTGGTTGGAACAGAGGGGATCATTCCGAGTTGATCGCTCGCTAGAAACTTTTAGCAGCCATGCAAACGCATAGTTGTCGCCGCCCACGGGAGAGTGTATTTTTGCTTTGCAAGTGTGTGAACGCCTTTGCAGCCGAGCGCAGCAAAAACATTTTGTGCAGTTTCTGAGTAGCTCTGGACTTACTCACCCCTTGCGATCACTTCAGTCTTTTTGGTGGCAGAATTTGCGTCAGACACCCGCCCTGCAAACGCCTGGACACGCCTGCGTTTTCCCAAACACTCCCAGAAAACGGTCAGTTGACACCCATAAACGCCCTCTTTCTGTCAATCACCTTGCGGTCGGCTGTGCGAATGGAATCTTCGTTAAATCCATCGCCCAGCACAAATCCTCTTTGTACCCGTAAGGTGCATACGCATGCGCAGTTTTGCCGTTTTTTACCTGATCACTGCACTGCGAAAATTGGCAGTGAGCGATCAACTCAGAATGACCCCCGGAATACGACCAGTATTCTAGCAGCGAAGCCACGAAACGCGTATATTTCACCCCTCGCATTGTGAGTTCTATGCTGGCAGATGACCAGAGTATAGGAGATCTAGCGTCACTTATATCACCTGTATAAATACGCATTTCTTATATTCTAATGTTCTACAGTAGCGCAGTGAAACAGAAGCAGGTTACAGTGCAAATCAGTAGTGGAGGAAACCTCTAAAGTCACTATAAAGAAACATAATACATTACATATGGGCCCTCATTCCGAGTTGTTCGCTCGGTATTTTCCATCGCATCGCAGTGAAAATCCGCTTAGTACGCATGCGCAATGTTCGCACTGCGACTGCGCCAAGTAACTTTACTATGATGAAAGTATTTTTACTCACGGCTTTTTCTTCGCTCCGGCGATCGTAATGTGATTGACAGGAAATGGGTGTTACTGGGCGGAAACACGGCGTTTCAGGGGCGTGTGGCTGAAAACTCTACCGTTTCCGGAAAAAACGCAGGAGTGGCCGGTGAAACGGTGGGAGTGCCTGGGCGAACGCTGGGTGTGTTTGTGACGTCAACCAGGAACGACAAGCACTGAACTGATCGCACAGGCAGAGTAAGTCTGGAGCTACTCTGAAACTGCTAAGTAGTTAGTAATCGCAATATTGCGAATACATCGGTCGCAATTTTAAGAAGCTAAGATTCACTCCCAGTAGGCGGCGGCTTAGCGTGTGTAACTCTGCTAAATTCGCCTTGCGACCGATCAACTCGGAATGAGGGCCCTGGTCAGATGTAAATTATGTACGTAGCGTATCTATTCAGGTTTTCTGTTTATCTAAATAACGCTTTATTTTCCTGTTCCTGGTAGTTAGATGTCATAGTAGTTGGGGATTAGATATGTGCAGTGAGGACTCTGAGAGGTACCGTATGGGTTAGATGTTCTACATATACTCTACTAGATTAGTGTTTTTTAACCTTTTCCAAATGGCGGCACACCATACAAGACTTTAAAATTGCCAAGGCACACCATCAGTCCCCTACAGGGTAAAAACACACACATTGGCTCCCACCGGAAAAAACCCCACACACATTGGCCCCCAGAGTAATACAAATTGGACCCACAGTAATACAAACGCATTGCCCCCCAAAATAACAAAACCAAACACACTGGCCCCCACAGCAATTAAATAAACAAAAATACACTGGCCCCCAACCAGTGTCAGTAGATTTCCTAAGTGTCGGCCAGGGGGAGCTGTGAGGAGCACCGCTTGTCTGGCACTCAGGCTGGCAGGCAGGAAGGTGACGTGGCATGTGTGAGCTATGAGTCACACCGCATCGCCATAGGTCACAGGCCGGGCTGCAGGTGAACGTAAGCGCTGCCCGAGTCATAAACATTGATGTCAGTGGCTGGGCAGTGCATTTCTGGTGGCACATCAGACAACTGCTGGTGGCACACTAGTGTGCCGCGGCACAGCGGTTGGGAATCACTGTACTAGAGGATGTTACTAACTGGGACCGGTATTCTGTAGCTACACGACAGACGCATTGGGCACGATTCAATTCATTGACAGCTGAATAGCACCGGGAATTAGCTCCCGATGCTATTCAATACAGCGCCATGTGACACCCAACGACTGGATTTCTTCTCGCACCCCCGGCGCTTCTTCTTGCACACCCGGCGCTTCTCGCAGTGCTGGCGCAATGCTGATTTCTGCCATTAGAGCGGTGGAAACAGCTTCGCGCCGGGCACTTAAGTCGGAGAATGCCCGTTCTCCCGACAAAACACCCTGTTTAGTCCGGGAGAATGGACATTCTCCGACTTACCACTGCGCTGTATTGAATAGCGCCGGGACCTAATTACTGGCGCTATTCAACTGTCATCGAATTGAATCGCACCCACTGTTATGTACATATTCAAACAAAAATATCTGAATGTGGACTTTATGTGCTGGAGTAGTCAGGCAACCAATAAAACGGAGACATCAGGTGCCAATTAGTCTTCATCCGCTGTGTGCTGGACTCCGCTCCAATCTTTATCAACAGTTGTATATCACTGGACTTTGTCATTTTGTGGCAGCTTTTTGACTCGCATGAAAAGAGGAATAAATTATTTTCAGGTGTGTTCTTTGATATGAAATTTGACATGACAGTATATTTTCCCCAAATGTTGCCATGATTTTATGTGTGCTTTTGTCATCATTGTTACTGGTCTGCAACAGAAAATATGATAGTTCATAAAAAGTTCATACAAGTATGAAAAATATCCTGCATGGGTGAAATGCGCTAGCTATACGGCAATGACCTGAAATAAGTCATAACTTTCTTCTTTTAGTTCAGCACTGGCAAAGTTAGACGTATACAGAAGGTCATGCTGAGTCTTCTTTCTATATACTGACTGACTTAATCCAGAGGAATTCAAATCAAACTCTCGGGGAGTCAGTTTCCAGTTTGTCAATGTGGGAAAAAATGTATTCCTAGCCCCCCCCCCCCCCCCCCCATTATTGGCAAATTGATTAATTCCCTGGACTATTCAGCCCAACAATGCTGCACCTTTAAGTTTCTGAGATGTCCATGACATATGATTAATCAGTGTTTGGGATACTGGTGGCCAGAAGACCGACTGCAGCATCCTGATGTATAGAAACCCGACAGGGGCTAGGTAGGTATACTTACCCTCCCCCAATAACCCCCTAACCGTACCTGGGGGTGCCTAAGTCTATCCTGCTTTCCCTGCGGCCTAAACCCTAACCCTCCCTTCTCTGCAGCCTAACCCTAACCGTCCTGCAGGGGGGACGGCTAGGGTTAGGCTGCAGAGAAGGGAGGGTTAGGCCGCAGGCTAACACTGAGAGTCCCCACATACTTACGATCGGGAGTCCAGCATTGGCACGTTATCCGCTGTTCAAGTTCCAGTGTCAGCATTCTGGCCGTATGTCGATATTCCGACACCAGGATTCTGACTGGCGGGCTCCCAAATGCCAGCATCCTAACCTGATCCCATGCATCACCACCTCTATTGATGAGAATTTCTAATACCCTCATAATACTCGTACAGTAAAGAATCCTTACTATGCCGATGGTGGAATGTCTTTCTTCCAGACGCTGTGGGTGTACCCTGGTTGCCGACACAGTTTGGGGTAGAAGAATCTCCTTACAGAAATCTTTGCATTGACTTTGGACATATCATCTAAACAAAGTAGAAATATTTGGAGGCCACTAAAATGGTTTTCTCCCAGAAGACTACTCTTTGGTTGCCCGTTTTGGAACCTGGGAGATACTGTTGTATTTCTTAGATATCATTTTTATCTAACTTTTCACAATAAGTCTTTAGAAGTTAGATGTAAGTTCGATGTTCATCTCTCGTCCCTTGTCGGCTTTTTGTTGGCAACATATCCGAGGGCGATTATATAGTAGGTTCAAAAGTCCAAACTCTGCTTTTAACATAGATTGATGCTATTTGGCAATCTTCTGGCATTGAATCTTATAGCGAAAGCCACTGTTTTTAACTATTTTTCAGTATTTCATAAAAATAATGTGACGTTCTGTTATAATCAGCAGTGTCCGTGCAAGAAGTGACTGTTGTAAAACGCGTGGTCTCCTCAGCCCTCTATCTTCTATTCACTGTAGACCTTGCGTAATGCGGCTTTGTTTTGTATTTGTGGCTTGTTGGGTTTTTTCGGAAGTGTAGCACGAATTGTAATCCTGAGTCTGGATTACATCAAGTGGTTCCAGGTGACGTGTACTGAAGACCCTATTAGTGGAATGCAGCAGTACACTTAGCGGTTACAGCAACATACAGTGCCCTAGCAGATTGCACAGATAAAGTAGGATTAAGCCCTGGGGCTCTCACTTTAAAAGCCTCATAAAATCACGTTGATATACTGCTTAATGCATTTAATTGTGTCTGTCTCTGGGCCTTTCTCATTTATTATCTCATATTATCCACAGTCAGACATTCTTACCATCTGCGGAAATTACCCTGAGATTTCTTATCAATCTAATTGTGGGAATGATTGGATAGAATATCACTGACGATGGGCAAAGAATGCGTCTGTCGCATTTGAATCCAAGGCAACACATACTCCTCTCTAACATCCCCCTCCCCTTACAGCTCTGTGTCAATATATATAATGGCTCCTTCACACAATACGTTTCAACGTGTAAGTATATAGAGGGTAATTCAGATCTGATTGCAGCAGCAAATTTGTTAGCTAATGGACAAAACCATGGGGGTCATTCAGACTGGATCGCTGCAGAGGCAGCAATCGCAGTCTGAATCTTTTTGTGGGGTGCACATCTGCAGCAGACGCACTGTGCGTGCGCACCCCAGTGAGATGCTATCAGCATCTCTAAGCTGCAATCGCCTCGGCCTAATTGACAGGCAGAGGCGGTTGCGGGAGGGTGCGTTAGAACGCCATTAGCGGGGCGCGGTCCGGACAACGGAGGCGTGTCTGGACTGTTGGGAGCGTGGGCTGCGGCTGCATGGCATCACACGCAGCCGCTGCGACCTGGGACGTGGCCAGTAGCTCCTTGCTGGCAGGGAGCTACTTTTCAGGTACAAAAGCATCGCCGGCTTGCGATGCTTTTGCACCTGTGTGGAGGGGTAGGGCCTGAGATGCTGGGCATCCCCCCACATGTCTCAGAGTAAATAATCGTAGATGTGCTAAATTCAGCACATCTACGATCAGGTCTGAATTAGCCCCATAATTCACATTTTCAGAAAATAGATTTAGGCTATATATATATATATATATATATATATATATATATATATAAAAAATACGTTTATGAAGACGTGATATAAACGTCTTCACAAAGCCGAAGCCGATTGCAATTTAGTTTATCATATGTGGAGCACCTGCATACATTACTGGGACGATGTTTCATTGTGTGACGTTATCAGTCATAGGGTTAGATGTATCAAACCTTGAAAAGGGGACAGGTGGAGGTTTTCTCCACCGCAACCAATCGTCTTCCAGATATCACTGACCTCTCCCCTGCTCTTCTCACTCGTATCTCCAACTGTCACTCTGTTATCTCTTCCTGGATGTCCCAGTGTAACAGGTAAGCACGAGGTGGAATCTCAATGCAGATGCAGGTGTCGGTGGATGTACCTGGGTTGTTCACCCGGGATCACCTCTTGGACTGGATCTCACTGCTGGAACCCTAGGCAGCGGGACGAGAAACCCCAACCCCAGCGGACCCAATACAATAGTCACCACACGTTAGGACGGAGACATATACTTTATTATTCAGGAACAACTGGTCACCGCTAGGGAATTAATGAGATAAAGACAAACACACTTCTACAAATAAAGGAAACGGTGCACATACAAATATCTGAAAATGTTGCAAAACCATAAGACAAGGACACAGTGTCCTATTGATGAAATCAGTGAATCAATTGCATAGGCATTAACATACTGGTAATTTGTACTCCCTATGATGTCTACACAGTGGAAGTACAACCTCAGGTGTCACTTTAACCTGTTTCTAGCTAAGGCAGGTACTTAGTTCATAACTAACTCCAAACAGCAAAGGAGTCCCTTAGAGTCTCTTTTGGGTGCATACACCCTACAAATAGCAATTCTAAAGATGGTAGGTAAAGCACAGTCAATAGCAGAATATATCTATATAGCACAGTTCCGTAGTGCGGAGTGGAAGAATTTAGCACAGTTCATAAATGCAAAGCAGCAAGCTGCAGATATACATTAAAGGGCAAGCAGTTCAGTGCAAGTGAAGAATGGCATGCAATTTTCCTTACATGGCTTGGTAAATATGGGGCATGCATAAGCTGGCGGATTTGACAGAAGTCTAAGCACATGCAGGTAGCAGGGCTCAAGTAGTATGCATAGAAGAAGTACAGTTTTAGGAAAAACAAAACAACGGTACTCTAAGCAAAGTTGAGTGCAGACTGTAGTGAAAACCCTGGAATGCTGATTAACTGTGTCTGCAGAGCAGGAATGGTTATGTCTCTCCCTCTTCTGCCTCTTACTAGCTGCATCTGTACAACAAGGGTAGGAATCTCTCTATGTGAATCCTTAATACCTGAGAGAGTCTCTCTTGAATAAATAAACCCCCCCCAGCTGCCTTAACTAGATGCGTTGTCCTCCTACAGTAGCGGGTGCCGAAGTAAGCAGTACATGGAGCGGCTGTCAGTGCAAGCTGGGTATGGGTGTGACAGGAGAGGCAGTATTAGTGGCTCAGGTATTAACGGGGTTACGCTCACTGGGATCTACTGACAAATTGGTTGATGTGGTGAGGTAAATGATGGGTGGCAGATATCTGACAGCTGCTGTCTCCTGTCGGCAGTCCTCGGCAGACCACTTCGGTTTGAAGAGCGGCTCAGTGTAACTCTGTTGCTTTCCTTCTTCCTGCTCTTACCGGCCCCAGCGATCCTCTCGGCTTCAGGTGCTGCTCCTATCGCTGCTGGCGTCTCTCTTCAGCGGTGGCGGTCAGCCTGGCGGCAGCGGTCGGAGCCTGGCTCTGGTCACGGCTGCTGCTCTCAGCTCCATCCTCTGCTCAGCGGCGGATCCCTCGCCCTCCAGACACGACTCTCCTCAGCGGCGGCTCTCCCACTGCTCGCTCGTTCCTCTCAGCGCTGCACCTCTCACCCTCCTTGACACTCCCCGCGCGCGCCTCTCTTGTCTGCCTCATACAGCGAGGCTCTACTCCTCGTGCTCCACACATTCACCAATCACAGCGCACCTCCTCACTGTACAATGGGTGCGAACCCCTTATCCACTAACTGGTCATCTCCAGACTAGACTACTGTGATTTCCTCCTATGTGGCATCCCTGACAAATGCCTCTCTCCATTCCAATCTATCCTCAATGCTGCTGCTTGGCTCATCTTCCTTACCAAACGTACAACATCCACCTCTCCTCTCCTACAAACCCTTCACTGGCTTCCCTTCAGAATCCAAATTCAAGCTTCTCACACTCACTTACAAAGCCCTCCCCCATATACATCTCTGACCTTATTTCCCTTTACACTCCCACCCGTCCTCTTCGCTTCGCTAATGCATGTCGCCTCATTTATGGCTAAAACCAAGTTGGAGAATGGACCTCTGACATCACCAGGGGGAGGAGCTAGGGCCGAACAGGGTACCTGAAATGTACCCTCACGGGCTTGTTTCGCTCGCCATGCTTCGGGCTCGGTGGTTCGCTCCTCTCCCTACCAGGTTACTAAAGGGAGTAATTAGTGCCGTGGATAGTGAAAAGCTATCCCACCGGCATAGCTCCTCCCCCTGACATCAGAGGTTCTTTGGTTCTAGCATCTACCTGTCGCCTCTCCTGCCAACTGATTACTTTCTCCCACTCCTACAGTACCTCCAAGATTTTTCTCGTGCTGCACCTCTTCTTTGGAATTCTCTACCTCTCCCACTCAGACTCTTCACCTCTCTACAAAACTTCAAACGGGCTCTCAAGACCCACTCCACTTCTTTACCAAACCCAGCCAAATCTCATCCTAAACCTTTTTCCACGCTCTCTGTCTACCCCACCTGTGTCACCCACCCGTCTGTTTGCCCCTCCCCTTTAGAATGTAACGAGCAGGGCCATCTTCCTTCACGTGCTTTTTCTTCTCTTACTTAAACCATCTTCAACGGCACCAAATCCTGCAGGTATCTGCCACCCTGATACTTATGTCCGTGTCATCTGCAGATGCAACTATGTTTACTTGTCCTATATTGTCTTCAGCTGTAAGTCACTGTTTTCATGTTTTACTTATTTGTTTATGTATGCTGTAACTGTAACAAAATCCCTTGTGGTGCCATATAAATAAAGTATATTATTATTATTATTATTATTATTATTAATAATAATAATAATAATAATAATAATGATATGTACTAGATAAATGAGAACTAGAAGCTCCAATTGCCATCTTTAGAATATTTGGTACATCTCCCCCTGCCGCTGATCACTGGTCCAAACTTGTGATTTATGCAAAAATTTACATGAAGCCGGAAGTCTGATTTATTAAAGCATCGGAATAATGATTCTGTCCTTCCTAATAATAATCAGAAATAGGTGCACCTCAGCTGATACATAAGCCTCTGTCTCGTCTATCTGTGTTTCTTTGTGTAGAAATGCAGAGATCTTGGGCAATATTAATTGTCCTATATATTAGGATAACAATAGTCACTGTGTTTCCTGGGATAAATGGGGAAATTATGAGTGGAAAGTATTTCGGAGGAGGGAGCAGAGGGCCCCGCTCGGGAGATCTCTAAAGGTTGGAATCTGTGTGTCTGGAATTGAAGGCTGGTGTGTTTATAGCACTTAACAGTAAAGGGCCCTACAGAGTACAGACATGCCGATCCGACGCCGAGCTGCCCGACGGCGGATACGGCCGACGAGCGACCCGGCGGCGGGGGGGGGGGGGCAGTGACGGGGGGAGTGAAGTTTCTTCACTCCCCCGTCACGCGGCTCCATTGAAGTGCAGGCAAATATGGACGAGATCGTCCATATTGGCCTGCATGCACAGCCGACGGGGGACCAGCGATGAACGAGCGCGGGGCCGCGCATCGTTCATCGCTGGAGACTCCACACTGAAAGATATGAACGAGTTCTCGTTCATTATGAACGAGATCGTTCATATCTTTCAAACAAATCGGCCAGTGTGTAGGGCCTATAAGTATCTGGTATCAGCAGTATGTGTAATCAGCAGTATATACAGAGGCCTGGAGCCCTTCTCACTTAAGGGCAGATTTATTAAGCTCGGTGAAGTGATAAAGTGGAAGGTGATAAAGGACCAGCCAATCGGATCCTAAAGGCCCGTACACACTGGTCGATATATCGGCCGTTCTCTTGAACGGCCGATATATCGCGGGACCGTCGGCCAGTGTGTACGGCCGATACGTCTGTGAACTCCGTCGTTCACAGACGTATCGCGTCGGCCGCGCAGCACAGCCGACGCCCAATATATCTACCGATATATTGGCGCGTCGCTGTGTGTGTATGGAGCGGTCGTCCGACCGCCCGTACACATGCTGCGGCGGCCGACGGTGATTGACAGGTGAACTGGGCGGGCGGGCGCCCGCCCAGTTCATGACGTCAGTCCTCCGACGGATCGGGCAGGGTGTATGCACAGCAGACTGCCCGATCCGTACATAGATATATCTGCAGATCAATTGATCTGCAGATATATCTATTAGTGTGTACCCACCTTAACTGTCATGTCACAGGCTGGGTTTGAAAAATGACAGTTAGGATCTGATTGGCTGGTCCTTTATCACTTTCCACTTTATCACTTCACCGAGCTTAATAAATCTGCCCCTCAGTCCCGGTCACCATCCTCTATAAATTCTCCTATAGTGTTCTCCAAGGAGGGACACAGTGATAAATCAGTGGCGTCTGGCGCTTGAATTCAGGTATTGGTTTATGTGAAGTTACGTGTCTCTTGTTGTAGTCACCAGTGATTGGTGATAATACAGCCACCTAGGGGGGAATTTACTAAAGCTTCTAAAAATGTGATGATGTTGCCCATAGCAACCGGTCAGATTCTGCCTATCATTTCTCTGTTGCATCCTAGAAAATGATAGACAGAATTTGATTGGTTGCAATGAGCAACATCACCACTTTTCATTTTTAGAAGCTTTAGTAAATATACCCCTTAATCTGTCTCTACAAGGTCTTTGTACAGCAGTCACTCTCTCCAGGTGGTAACTATTGCTCTAATTACTCAGTTATCCTGACTCTGGGTACCTAGACTAGATGGTACTATCCGTGATTGGTAATAATACAGCCACCTATTGTATCTCTATAAGAGCCGTATGCAGCAGCCATTCTCCTTGTGATAACGAGTCCAAACACTCATCTGGGCTCAGGGCACTTATATTATAATACAGCCACACCACCTATTGTATCTCTACAAGATCCATGTACAGAAGTCACTCTCTCCTGGTGATAACTAGTGCTCCAATCTCTGTTATCCTGGTTTTGGGTGATAATAATACAGCCACCTATTGTATCTCTAGAAGAGCCTTGTATTGGTGATAACTATTGCTCCAATCTCTCATCCTGGCTCAGGGCACCCAGATTACAGACAGTACTATCAGTGATTAATAATAATACAGCCACCCATTGTATCTCTACAAGAGCCCTGTACAGCAGTCACTCTCTCCTGGTTACAAGTGAGTAGAGCTACAAACAGCTATACCCCGAAGGGACATTTATTCACAGAACAGATAATGTATTACTATATCCTGTTACATCTGCGTAAATATAACTTCTGTACAATCTTACGATCCAAGGACAAATAATGTCATTGGCAGAGTAATACTCTGATGTGCGATTTCCCGACAGGCAGTTAAAATAATATACAATGTTGTAGGAATGACAAACGCAATACTCTGTCCGTCCCTGGACACAGTCTGGAGAATTTTACATGCGCTGGGTCCAGAATGTGTCAGATTATACGTTCTTATGTAGAAAAATGACATTTCATAAGGTGAGTCAACAAACAGTGAATTCCTGGAGCAGACGCAGTGCGTTTGGTATTAGGGATAATGTATCACTGCCATATCTGCGTGTATATTACAGTGGTCACCGTGAGGGCAGATGTAGAGGTGGGCATGCGTCCGTTCTTGTGCGTTAACTCTGCATGTCATGTAACATAGCGCACTACATAGAATCTGGCTCACTGAAGAGTGTGGACGGTGGATTTAGTGGCTGTGCGATCGCCTCACTGCAACTTATGTACAGCTAGATTCAGACATGACAGGTGCGCTGCAGTCATGGTGATGAACTGTCTAACAACTTCTGATTGGCTTATTGCGTATTGACCATTTGCTGATATTATATCTGTTTGTATTACTTAAAGCAGAAACTACATATAGCAAATTTGTTTTTTATTAAATTGCAAGTTAAAGACCTCTTATACATGCATTGGATAGTAAGTATTCTTAGTTATCCTCTGACATATCATTATCTCTATTCAAGATTTCCGTAGGGCACTGAAATATGGCTGCCAGACACACATAAGCGCTATACTGTACACACACATACAATGGCCAAAAGAGGAAAAGAGGATGTCACAATGCACACAGGTCCTCATTCCGAGTTGATCGCTCGCTAGCTGCTTTTAGCAGCAGTGCAAACGCTAGGCCGCCGCCCACTGGGAGTGTATCTTAGCTTAGCAGAAGTGCGAACGAAAGGATCGCAGCATTGCTACACAAAAAGATTGTGCAATTTCAGAGTAGCTCCAGACCTACTCCTAGCTTGCGATCACTTCAGACTGTTTAGTTCCTGTTTTGACGTCACAAACACACCCTGGGTTCGGCTAGCCACTCCCCCATTCCCACAGGCACGCCTGCGTTTGTATCTGACACGCCTGCGTTTTTCTGCACACTCCCGGAAAACGGTCACTTACCTCCCAGAAACGCCCCATTCCATTCAATCACTCACCGATCAGCAGTGCGGCTGAAAAGCGTCGCTAGACCTTGTGTGAAACTGCATCGGCTTTTGTGAAAGTACGTCGCGCGTGTGCACTGCGCGCCATACGCATGCGCAGAAGTGCCGATTTTTAGCCTGATCGCTGCGCAGCAAACAACGGCAGCTAGCGATCAACTCGGAATGACCCCACAGAGCTCAGAGGGGGGTTAATAAGGGTGGTCTTCTGTATGCCGGCGGTCGGGCTCCCGGCGCACAGTATACCGGCGCCGGGAGCCCGACAGCCGGCATACCGACACTTATTTTCCCTCGTGGGGGTCCACGACCCCCATAGAGGGAGAATAAAATAGTGTGGCGCGCGTAGCGCGCCACCGTGCCCGTAGCGTGGCGAGCGCAGCGAGCCCGCAAGGGGCTCATTTGCGCTCGCCACGCTGTCGGTAAGCCGGCGGTCGGGCTCCCGGCGCCGGGATGCTGGTCGCCGGGAGCCCGACCGCCGGCCAGCCGTAGTGAACCCGTTAATAATCCTCTCTGCTCACTAAATCATGTGCAGTGTGATTGTGGCTGCCATGGTATTTAGATTAGAAGACAAAATGCTAAACAGTAACATTTGTCTTATACCCGGCCCCAGTGATTTATCTTAAAAAAAAAAAAAACAATACTGGACTATTCCCGTGGATTGCTGTTTTATAGATGTTTCCAGTTGAAGCGAAGCAGGAAAGAAGATTTTTTTATTTGAGTTCAAAGGAGAAAACAACAGATGTTTGTGTATTATTGAATGTAATTAATTTTCTGTTTTGTTTCCAATTATTTATTTTTGTAGATGAGACGTTTGGGTTTATTAATAACTGTTGAGCAACAGAAGCTATGGCAGAGCAGCTTCATCACACACATATGGTAACACAGTTGCATGCACATAGAAAGTTATAGAGGAGTGACTGCTGAGTCTCATAATAGGTACAAATTCCAGAGACAGAGGAGCCATAGGCGGGTGCCGGACCAAGCATTTCATGGGACAAGCTGCGGATCAACATCCCCACTACAGAGACCAAACAGAGACCCACTGCACTGATCCCAAACCTTACGTAATGCATTCCTGTTGTATACATATACCTCTCATGGGGGGTCATTCTGAGTTGTTCGCTAGCAGATTTCGGTCGCAGCGCAGCGATCAGACAAAAAAACTGCACTTCTGCGCATGCGTATGCGGTGCAATGCGCACGTGCGTCGTACTATTACAACGAACAATGTAGTTTCATACAAGGTCTAGCGAAGCTTTTCAGTCGCACTGCTGGCCGCAGAGTGATTGACAGGAAGTGGGCGTTTCTGGGTGTCAACTGACCGTTTTCAGGGAGTGAGCGGAAAAACGCAGGCGTGCCAGATAAAAACGCAAGCGTGGCTCGGGAAACGTAGGCGTGGCTGGCCGAACGCAGGGCGTGTTCGTGACGTCAAAACAGGAACTGAATAGTCTGAAGTGATCGCAAGCGCTGAGTAGGTCTGGAGCTACTCTGAAACTGCACAAAATTATTTTGTAGCAGCGCTGCGATCCTTTCGTTTGCACTTCTGCTAAGCTAAAATACACTCCCAGTGGGTGGCGGCATAGTGTTTGCACGGCTGCTAAAAACAGCTAGCGAGCGAACAACTCGGAATGACCACCATGGTCAGCCGTGTCACTGACTGAAGCCTTCTACATATGTACGAGGGGTACTCTGACCCGAGCAACGTTACAGCAATGGTGAAGTTTGCCACTGTAGAAAGACAAAGCGCATATTTGTAAATAATTACAAGTCTCTTCATCTTCTGATATCAGAGGCAAGAAGCCAATAAGCTGCTTCCGGTACTGATCAGGAAGGGTCTTTTCTGGGGGAGGGCCACCTGTGCAATTGCAACTGTGTGCAGTATTCTATGCGGTCTGGCCGCCGCCTGAGAGAAGACAGTTGTGAAGAATGCTACAGTAGGTGGCAGCCATTTTGGAAGAGGCATTTACTAGGAGAAAGAAATGCATGCATGAAAAGCATTCTCCAGACGGGACCCCTTACTAGTGGGGTGGGGGGGGGGTGCAAAAAAAGATGCTGGCATGCTGCATTTAACCCCTGACAATGAGCAGTTAGGGACATAATTTATATAAGGGACATTGCTATGTGGCATAACATGATGTCAGGGGCACTATTTGTGTGTGGCACAATAAGGTGTAAAGGGCACTTAATGTCATAAGTGGCATTATAGTGTGTAGCATAATGTGTAAGTGGCATTACAGTGCATGGCATATTGTGTAAGGGGCATTATGATGTGTGGCATAATGTGTAAGTGGTATTATGGTGCATGGCATAATGTGTAAGTGGCATTACGGTGCATGGCATATTGTGTAAGGGGAATTATGGTGTGTTGCATAATGTGTAAGTGGCATTACGGTGCATGGCATAATGTGACAGTGGTATTACGGTGCATGGCATATTGTGTAAGGGGAATTATGGTGTGTGGCATAATGTGTAAGTGGCATTACGGTGCATGGCATAATGTGTAAGTGGCATTACGGTACATGGCATATTGTGTAAGGGGAATTATGGTGTGTGGCATAATGTGTAAGTGGCATTACGGTGCATGGCATAATGTGTAAGTGGCATTACGGTACATGGCATATTGTGTAAGGGGAATTATGGTGTGTGGCATAATGTGTAAGTGGCATTACGGTGCATGGCATAATGTGTAAGTGGCATTATGGTGCATGGCATATTGTGTAAGGGGAATTATGGTGTGTGGCATAATGTGCAAGGGGAATTACGGTGCATGGCATAATGTGTAAGTGGCATTACGGTGCATGGCATATTGTGTAAGGGTCATAACAGTGTGGTGCATAATGTGTAAGGGGCATTACTATAAGGATGAAACATTTTCTATTTCTATTTAATTTCTATTTGTAAATAAATGTCTGGGGGTGTTTTTATTATTATTTTTTTATTTTTTATTTCTAATTTTTTTTATTGAAACTACTATTTCCAAGGGGTGTCATGGACTGGCCGTTGTAGCGGTGAGAGCAGTCTTAGTTCTACCGCCAGGAGCATTACCTCAGAGGCCCTGGTGATTTTTGTTTGATAAATATGGCGTAAAAAGATTTTTCTGTTTCTATGAGTGTTGATTGAAAGTGTTTCTTTTCTGCCAATATTGATAAATAAGCCCCTAATTTATGATTTGTTTTGCTTTTAGAAGGTAAAGTGTAGCTGAGATGAAGCTGTACCTATGTACCCAGTAGTATAGAGTATAAATATTACACATATGATTACAGATGTCATGACATGACTGCGTAATCTGATTACACTACTTGCTGCCCCCTAGTGGTGTCACTCTTATTTCTCTACAGCACAGGTAGGGTTTGGTAGGCAACTCCTTGCTTTCTAACTGTTGGAAAGCTAAAGGCTCCAGCCTGTAATGCCAGCCTCTGCTGAGACTTGTAGTACCACACTAGCTGTAGAGCCACAGGCCAGCTACCAACTCTGTATGAAGTGACGTCCAGCTATTTGCAGTGCAGGGTTGAGCAACAATTGAGTGATTCCGCTGACATGCCTAAGAATGTGTGTGTGATGGGATGATGTAGATTGCTAAAACTGACTACCTTATGCACTCTTCTTCCTCCTCACATATCTGTTAGGGTGCATCAAACGCTCCGACATTCGGAATGCTTGCTGTCCCTATTCTTAAAATGTACCTTTTTAGCATAGAAACAACTGTGCAAATTTTTTTTGATGTACGATTTGACTTAGGTGGTCCACCTTCACATTATAACATAACATAACATAACATAACAAAGAAAGGGAACAGCATGAAGCCTCATGGGCCTATCGTGGCTGTTCCCATCCAAATCACAAATCATTAATCAAATCATTATTTCTTTTTCAGATAAAATAAATAGAAATTAATAGAAATAAACAGAAAAAAAATTGAAATAAATAAAAATCTTTAATCTTCAGAGGCATGGTGGGCCACATAAATATCATCTCAGATTCTTCAAAATTTGTATGCAATATATCCTTACCAATTCTAAAAAATGTAGCATGGGGACAAATCATTTTTCTTACTTTTAAAAATTCATGGGGCGTTTGATGCACCCTAATATCTGTGTATGCGTCTGCCAATAACAATTGTACAGTCAGCTGTGCAAGTTGTGTCATTTATATTGGGGTTTTATAGTGTTGTTACACAAAAAAAAAAAAGAATGAAAAACGACCCAGCACAAAGTAGAGAAGGTGCATTGCCTGGAGACTAACGTTACCGCGCTCAGTATTATAATGGGAGTCTCATAAGCCTGTTGTAAGTCCTGTCTGATTTTGTATAATGACATGGGGACCCGCATATTGCGTGCAGTACTATAAGTATGTAGGTTATCAGTACTGTCCGCAGAGCTTTGCATAATTTATCCGCGGCACAAAACCCACTGCCCATTGCAATCAGGTTTTAGCAGCCGAGGGTACAGACACCACTCACAGTCAGTAGTTACAGATGCGTCCTTTCTTGCTGTTGCTGCAGACGCGCCAAGTAGACCTCCCGTCGTGCCAGGTCCCGCGCTACTCATCCGCTATCAGCAGTGTTTCGTATATTTGCTTACTTAGGACCCTATTCAGGTTGAGTAGAAGATTCTGCTAAAAATCAGAATCCGCTACTCAGTACGATTACATGTTGGGGGCTGCGATCGCATCGCTGACGGAATAGCAAATACCCCCATATTTTCTTTATCGGAGCGCCTGTGCCCCGAAAACAATCTGGCCACACCTGTGTTGGCGGACTACTCGCTTGTTTGCCTTTAGCGTCCCTTACTGAATAGGGGCCTTAAAACGCATGGAAGCGACAAACTGCATTGCTAATATACACTGAAAAGTGGGGTGCACAACATTTGTACATCTGTGTGCGACTGTGTCTGATTAGTAAGAAGTGCTACGATATAATGGCCATGGCTTTTCGTGATAGCCACAGCACTTCTGTAATACTGTGCACTGGATGTTATTCTCAGTATACAGTATTACAGAAGGGTTTCCTATGTTATATCGTGGTTACTGCGATTGTCATAACAGCAATTATCTCTGCATTATATGGCGGCCACTACAATGCTCTCTGTATTATCTGGCCATCACTGCAATGCTCTCTTTATTTTCTGGCTGTCACTGCAGTGCTTTCTGTATTATATAGAGGTCACTGAGATGTTCCCTGTATTATCTGGAGGACACTGATGCTCTCTGGTTTATACAGTGAGCAATATAATATTCTCTGCATTATATGGTAGCCACTATAATATTTTCTACATTATCTAGCAGTCACTGCGATATCCTCCGCAGGCCTGGTGACAGGGGGAGGTGGGGGGGTTGGGTTTGCCACAACCTTACAGGACACCAAGATTCAGGTGGGCCCCAAGGATCAGGTGGGCCCCAAGGATCAGGGGTGCAAAAGCGGGGCCACAGCACCTAATAATGCTTTTTAAAATGTACGCACCAACTGCTCAATTTAAGTAAGAAAACAATTACCAGGCCCCCAAACCCCTCCCCCCTCCTTTTACCCCATCACTTTGTCCTGTCCCTGTGGTCTATGCTATATTGCCATCATTATGCATGTTGCTGCAATGGCGCTTCCCTGTCAGCCCCTGCCACCGAAGAGCCAGGTACCCCCAACTCACATTATGACATATTGTGCCTCCAGTTCATTTTTATATATCATTACAATGAGCATGGACATGGGCATAACTACATTTATTGTAGGCAACAAGGTAGAAGTTTGTAAGTACCCCTATGGACCACCCAGTGGTGAATAACGTATATAACACATGTAACTGTGACAGGGAAGGTGGCCCCTCTCAGCTCTGGGACCCATAGCACCTGCACTCCCTGCACCTATGGTAGCTACGCCCTTGTATATAACATGTAGCTGTGACAGGGAAGGTGGGCCCCTCTCAGCTCTGGGTCCCATAGCAGCTGCACTCCCTGCATCTATGGTAGCTACACCCTTGTATATAATATAACACATGTACCTGTGACAGGGACGGTGGGCCCCTCTCAGCTCTGGGCCCCATAGCAGCTGCACTCCCTGCACCTATGGTAGCTACGCCCTTGTATATAACATGTAGCTGTGACAGGGAAGGTGGGCCCCTCTCAGCTCTGGGCCCCATAGCAGCTGCACTCCCTGCATCTATGGTAGCTACACCCTTGTATATAACACATGTAACTGTGACAGGGAAGGTGGGCCTCTCTCAGCTCTGGGCCCCATAGCAGCTGCATTCCCTGCATCTATGGTAGCCACACCCTGTTTTGTTCATATGTTTGTAAATCCAGTCATAAGGACACTGAGACATGTGAGTTCACTGCTGTGCTGTTTATTCCCTCACCAACTCCAGGCACACTGCACACTGAACCACCCACTTCCCAGCATCCCCCTGGTCCCAGGGCCCATCACTGAAGATTCAGGCTTACACAGATTAGTAAGGGAGTGTCTACAAATAAATACACTAACATCACATCCTCTTTTCTTTAAAGATAAGCCCTGTACGCTTCAATGCAACAATTAACAACGTCATATTAAGAACATCATCTAACACGTTTCAATGAGTCTCTCAGGTCTGAGTATTTCCCTTTTGGGTCTTTCATACACAGGCTGTGTTTCATCGACCATGTTGGACCTTTCTAGAATCGTGGTTTGTTCAGCATTATCAGGATCATCATACATGTCAGATGAAGGATATTCTTCAGTCATGTTGTCTTCATTATGGTTAGGTTGAGATCTTAAATCCACCCGATTTCTTCTTACTTCCGTTCCACGCTCTGTACGTATAGTATAAGATCTTGGTGCTACTTGTGCTTGCACAATACCTTTCTGCACCCAAATACCTTTCTCATGATCTCTGAGACGGACTTGGTCACCCGATTTTAGATCAGATAAGCTTTTTGCTCGCCTTTCATGGAACAGTTTCTGTTTCGCCTGTTGATGTTCCTTACTCAGTCTGACCAACGCTGAGTTATGTGTATTAAGCAGTTCATCATGTATCGGGAGATTTGCTCTAATCCTCCTTCCCATCAGCATTTGTGCAGGAGAAAGTCCATTCTGTAAAGGTGTACTGCGGTAGATTAAAAGACTTTTGCAGAAATCTTCTTTACCTTCTTGAGCTTTTTTCATGAGATTTTTTACAGTTTTTACTGAACTTTCCACCAACCCATTTGAGCGTGGATAGTGGGGACTTGATGTAGTATGGACAAATTCCCACTCATCAGCAAATTGTCTAAATTCAGCTCTTGAAAACTGAGGACCATTGTCAGTGAACACTTCCATAGGAACACCATGTCTTGCAAAGATTGACTTCATGCAATTGATTACGGCTTTACTAGTAGTTGTATGTAGTGTCTTCACCTCAGGGTAGTTAGAGTAATAATCAGTCACAACAATGTACGTTTTCCCATTACAATCAAACAAATCTGCGCCAACTTTCTGGTACGGTCTCTCTGGCACTGCGTGAGGACTCAGTGGCTCGACTTGTTGTTTCGGTCTATACGTAAGACATAATTCACATGTAGCTGTAGTCTGTGCTATGTCTTGGTTCATTCTTGGCCAATACATAACTTCACGCGCTCTCCGCTTACATTTTTCTTCTCCTAAGTGGCCTTCATGTATCTTGCACAGCATAGTTTTTCTTAGTCGTGCAGGTATGACAACCTATTGCCTTTGTAAATAATACCATCGACAACTGTAAGGTCCAATAATCATGGATAGACAGCGGGCGAGCATGTTTTTCTGCTGGCCAACCTTTCAGAATGATATCTTTCAACACTTTCATTGTGTCATCTGTCTCAGTTTCTTTCCTAATCTGTTCTTGTCTTGCAAGAGACACTGGTAGAGAAGCTACGATCAAATTAACATAGGCTTCTATCTCTTCATCCATCAGACTTTTGGAACCTTCACTTTTGTCCACAGCACGAGAAAGTGTATCAGCAATGTACATGTATTTGCCGGGACAGTACAGCAAGTGTACATCATATTTCTGTAGTCTGATAAGCATTCGTTGAATTCTCATGGGACAGTCATTTAATGATTTAGTCATGATAGCTACCAATGGCTTGTGGTCAGTTTCCACTGTAAATGTTTGACCATACACAAACTGATGAAATCGCTCACATGTATATGTGATCGCTAGAAGTTCTTTTTCTATCTGAGCATACCTTGTTTCAGCACTTGTCAGTGCTCTTGATGCATAGATTACTGGTTGCCATGTATCCTCATGTTCTTGTAAGAGCACTGAGCCTAGGCCAAATTGCGAAGCATCTGCTGAAATTCTTATTCTTTTCGCAGGATCAAAGAATTTTAGCACTGGTTGCTCTGTAATGATCTGTTTCAAGTTTTGCCAACTTTCTTCTTGTTCATGTGACCACATCCACTCGTTATCTTTGTTCAACAACCATCTAAGAGAGGCTGTTCATTCAGAGAGTTGAGAAATAAACTTTCCTAAGTAAGTAATCATCCCTAGGAATCTTCTGACGTCGTCTTTGTTGTTACGACGTTCCATGTTCACTATGGCTGATATTTTCCTTGGGTCTGGTTTCACACCTTGATCCGAGACGACGTCGCCCATAAAGGTAAGTGTATTCACGCCAAATTCACATTTGTCTTTGTTTAGCTTTAGATTCACATTCTTGACAAGTTCCATTACTTGTCTCAATCTAGAATCATGTTCTTCCTTTGTAGATCCCCAGACAATAATGTCATCCATCATTGTTTCAACACCTGGAATATGTTCAAAAATCATGTGTATCTTTTTGTGATATACTTCTGGAGCAGACAATATTGCATATGGTAGTCGAAGAAATCTGTATCTACCTTCTGGTGTATTAAATGTACAAAGCTTTGAGCTGGCCTCATCTAGCTTCATTTGCCAGAATCCTGAAGATGCGTCCAATTTACTGAACCATTTTGCTCCCGCAAATTGCGACATGATTTCATCTCTGGTTGGTAGTTTGAAATGTTCTCGTTTAATAGCTTTGTTTAAATCTCTGGGGTCTAGACATATTCTGAGTTGTCCATTTTTCTTTTCAACAATTACTAAGGAGCTTACCCATTCAGTAGGCTCATCAACTTTCTGTATCACACCCAAAGCTTCCATGCGATTTAACTCTAGTTTCAGTTTTTCTATCAGCGCAAACGGTACTTTTCTAGAGGGGTGTATCACTGAAGAAACTTACGTGTCTATATTTATTTTATGCTCTCCAGGCAAACAACCTAGACCTTCAAACAAGTCTCTGTATTCTGTAAACATCGATTTGCAGTCATCTTCTACTTGTGATGTCACCATAAAAACTTTCTTTCGCAAGCTTAGTTTCTCACAGGAACTTAATCCTAGAATCGGTTGCACACTTTTATCCACAATCAGTAGAGATGTTTTAAACTGTTGTCCCTTATATTTCAGTGTCACTAAGCATGTGCCTTTCACAGGAATTTTTTCCCCAGTGTACCCAGGAAATTTCACTTTGGCTGGATGAATTTTAGGTTTTACTCTAAAAGTCTTATAGTCTTGAAATGATATTAAATTCACCTGCGCGCCAGTATTAAGCTTAAAGGGAATGACAATCTCGTTCACAGTTAAAAGGACAATCCATTCTTTCGTTTCTGCAGTGCAAAGTTCAATGCAATCCACAAAGAATTCCTCCGTTTGTTTAACAGCATGCACATTGGTTGTTTCACTATCAATTTTACAGCATTTGGCAAAGTGATTAAGTCTACCACATTTCATGCAGGTTTTACCATAAGCAGGGCACATGTTAGGATTGTGAGCATTTCCACATCTACTACACATTTCCTTATTAGACTGTGGCTTAGACTGCTTCATTCTTGAGAATGGAGGTTTGCATGGCTCTGTTTTCTGCACTGCATGTACATCAGCTTCCTTGTGTAACGTTTTGGCTTGAAATCTAGTTATTTCTGCAGATCTACACAGAGTCACTGCCTTGTCTAGTGTTAGGTCTTGCTCTCTCAGCAGTCTCTCTCTGAGTCCATTATCAGGTATTCCACAGACAATACGATCTCTAATCGGTGAATCCTTTAAATCACCAAACTCACAGGTTTTACTGAGTGATTGCAGCTCTGTAACATACTGATCAAATCCATCTCCAGACTTCTGATCACATGTGAAAAACTTATATCTTTCATATGTCACATTTTCCCTTGGCACAAAGTAATCTTCAAACTTTTGCATTATAGAAGATAGCACCATATTCTGCCCCTCAGCAAACTGAAAACTATTATAAATGTCCTGCACATCCTCTCTTATCACATGGAGGAAAATGGATGCCTTCATTTTGTCAGCCTCTGAATCAGCTCCACATGCAGCAAGATATATATTAAACCTTTGCTTAAATCTTTTTCAGTTTTCAGACAAGTTACCAGACATCAGCATGCTAGTTGGAGGAGCTAGTTTATCCATGATTACTCACTGTTTGAAGAGAGGAGCACACGGCAGGCTTTGCAGACACTATCACAGCCTTGCAGACTTCTGCAATATTCTTTCACACTCTGAGAGCACTAGCAGTCCAAGTTAAACTTCTTCTGACACCATGTTTTGTTCATATGTTTGTAAATCCAGTCATAAGGACACAGAGACATGTGAGTTCACTGCTGTGCTGTTTATTCCCTCACCAACTCCAGGCACACTGCACACTGGACCACCCACTTCCCAGCATCCCCCTGGTCCCAGGGACCATCACTGAAGATTCAGGCTTACACAGATTAGTAAGGGAGTGTCTACAAATATAAGCATTCTAATACACTAACATCACACACCCCTGTACATAACACATGTAACTGTGACAGGGAAGGTGGCCTCTCTCAGCTCTGGGCCCGTAGCAACTGCACCAGTGGCGTTTCTAGAGATGAGGGGACTCGTGTGCAGACTCCGTGTGTGGGCCCCCTCCTCTCCTGTAGCCATCACCGCCACTGCTAGCGCTCTCAGTGCTGAGACTCTGGCACAGTGCCAGAGTCTACTGCGCATGCGCAGGACTCTGAAAATGGCCGCCACACCATTTTTCCGGAGTCCTGCGCATGCGAGGTAGACTCTGGCACTGTGCCAGAGTCTCTAGCGCTCAGTGCGCTAGCAGCGGCGGTGATGGCTACGGGAGAGGAGGGGGCCCACACACAGTCGCCGATGTACGCCGGAAAGGTAAGTATAGAAGAAATGGGTGCAGTGTGTGCGGTGTGGGCCCCCTCTGGACCCAGGGGTCCGTGTGCACCGCACACACTGCACCCATTATAGATATGCCAGTGAGCTTCACTCCCTGCATCTATGGTAGCTACACCCTTGTATATAACACATGTAACTGTGACAGGGAAGGTGGCCCCTCTCAGCTCTGGGCCCCACAGAACCTGCACTCCCTGCACCTATGGTAGCTACACCCTTGTATATAACACATGTAATTGTGACAGGGAAGGTGGCCCCTCTCAGCTCTGGGCCCCATAGCACCTGCACTCCCTGCACCTATGGTAGCTACGCCCTTGTATATAACATGTAGCTGTGACAAGGAAGGTGGGCCCCTCTCAGCTCTGGGCCCCATAGCAGCTGCACTCCCTGTACCTATGGTAGCTACACCCTGTATATAACACATGTAACTGTGACAGGGAAGGTGGCCCCTCTCAGCTCTGGGCCCCATAGCAGCTGCACTCCCTGCACCTATGGTAGCTACACCCTGTATATAACACATGTAACTGTGACAGGGAAGGTGGCCCCTCTCAGCTCCGGCCCCATAGCAGCTGCACTCCCTGCACCTATGATAGCTACACCCCTGTATATAACACATGTAACTGTGACAGGGAAGGTGGCCCCTCTCAGCTCTGGGCCCCATAGCAGCTGCACTCCCTGTACCTATGGTAGCTACACCCTGTATATAACACATGTAACTGTGACAGGGAAGGTGGCCCCTCTCAGCTCTGGGCCCCATAGCAGCTGCACTCCCTGCACCTATGATAGCTACACCCCTGTATATAACACATGTAACTGTGACAGGGAAGGTGGCCCCTCTCAGCTCTGGGCCCCATAGCAGCTGCACTCCCTGCACCTATGGTAGCTACGCCCTGTATATAACACATGTAACTGTGACAGGGAAGGTGGCCCCTCTCAGCTCCGGCCCCATAGCAGCTGCACTCCCTGCACCTATGATAGCTACACCCCTGTATATAACACATGTAACTGTGACAGGGAAGGTGGCCCCTCTCAGCTCTGGGCCCCATAGCAGCTGCACTCCCTGTACCTATGGTAGCTACACCCTGTATATAACACATGTAACTGTGACAGGGAAGGTGGCCCCTCTCAGCTCCGGCCCCATAGCAGCTGCACTCCCTGCACCTATGGTAGCTACACCCTGTATATAACACATGTAACTGTGACAGGGAAGGTGGCCCCTCTCAGCTCTGGGCCCCATAGCAGCTGCACTCCCTGCACCTATGATAGCTACACCCCTGTATATAACACATGTAACTGTGACAGGGAAGGTGGCCCCTCTCAGCTCTGGGCCCCATAGCAGCTGCACTCCCTGTACCTATGGTAGCTACACCCTGTATATAACACATGTAACTGTGACAGGGAAGTTGGGCCTCTCTCAGCTCTGGGCCCCTCTCAGCTCTACTCCCTGCACCTATGGTAGCTACACCCTGTATATAACACATGTAACTGTGACAGGGAAGTTGGGCCTCTCTCAGCTCTGGGGCCCTCTCAGCTCTACTCCCTGTACCTCTGGTAGCTACACCCTGTATATAATACATGTAACTGTGACACATACCTCCCAACATGACCCTCTCCAGGACCCGCTCCATGCTCTGCTCCTGGACTTAACTCTTAATTTATGATTGCTGTCACCTGTGCTAAAACACCTTTCTTATTCATTAACCTGTTCAGCACAGGTGACGACAATCATACATTAAGAGAAAAAGTCCAGAAGCAGAGCATTCTGTCCCTCCTGGAGAGGGTCATGTTCGGAGGTATGGCGACAGGGAAGGTGGGCCCTCTCAGCTCTGGCCCCCATAGCAGCTGCACTCCCTGCACCTATGGTAGCTACGCCAGAGCCGGCCCTAACCAATATGATGCCCTAGGCAAGATTTGGGCTGGTGCCCCCTAGCACCACCGCTGGTTCCGCCTCTGACCTTGCACCTCTTTCCCAGCACCATCACCCCACACCCATAGCAGTCCTTATTTTGGTGTTTTTACCCCCTATATTTTAAATAGGAACAGTTAGCACATTTGGCGCACAGCCCAAAAAGGGGTGTGTTTTTGCTGGCAAGGGGCATGGCCACACAATAGTAACCCCAATTCCAATTACGCCACACAGTACTGCAACTTTATTCATATTTGATCATGCGATAGTGTCCATAATTCATATTACATCCCACAGTAGTATTACTTTACCTTATAAACATTACTCCTCACAGTAGAGCCCCTTATCCACATTACATCACACTGAATTGCTCCTTATTCACATTACACCATACCCTATTGCTCTTTATTCATATTAGACGACACAGTAGTGCCCTTTCTATACGCAATGCCACATAGTAGAGCACCTTATACACATAATGCCACACATTAGTAATGCATTTATACACATAATTCCACACAGTAATGCCCTTTACACATTATTAATGTCCTTATAAACATCATGCGCCTTACACATTATGACAACCTTTATTAATGCTCTTTTACACATAATGTCCCTTACATATATGCCACACATTATTAATGCCCTTATACACATAATGACACACATAGTGCCCCCTACACATTTGCTGCACATTATTAGTGCCCCTATACACATAATGACACACATACAGTAGTACCCTGTTACACATATGCCGCACATTATTAATGCCCTTATACACATGACACACATAGTGCCCCTCACACATATGTTGCACATTATTAATGCATTTTTACATGACACACATAATGCTCCTTACACATATTCCGAACACTACTGCACAACCAACCCACTCACATGCACACAGCACTCACACTGCCACTAACACTGTGACCTTTGCCTCTGCTTGGATACAGATGTGTCCTCATAAATCTTGCCTCAATGCTAACGTCGGGCACCTTTTTTTATTAAAATGCATCTTATTTGCATTGCTATGTGGCTAGGATGCACAAGCAGATTCTGCTGATTAAAATGATATGCAGCATGCCTATATATTGTGTGAGACTGTGGCTGTATCTGCATATGAAATGCTACACACAGAATATAGGCATGCCGCATATCATTTTAATCAGCAGAAGCTGCTAATGCCCCTAGGCATATCAAATGCCCTAGGCAATTGCCTAGTTTGCCTATGCCTATGGCCGGCTCTGAGCTACGCCCTTGCTCAGTCTGTTGTTTGCAGCAGAGGCTGTTCTGCCAAATGTACAGTGCATATTGATTTGGGGTCCTCTTATTACAGTACAGCTCATATTATTATAGTATAGCATGTTATAATGGTATACAGGAGCGTGGGGAAGCCATATCCGGTCAGCGCTATGAAATGCTGGAATGGGTTACAGACCAGACCCAGAATAATAGATCATGCTTTGGGTAGAGGTATAAGGAAAGTATGGCTTTATCTCACATAGGGGGTCATTCCGAGTTGATCGCTCACTAGCTACTTTTAGCAGCCGTGCAAATGCACAGTCGCCGCCCACTGGGGAGTGTATTTTCGCTTTGCAAGTGTGCGAACGCATGTGCAGCAGAGCACTATAAAAACAGTTTGTGCAGTTTCCGAGTAGCTCTGAACTTACTCAGCCGCTGCGATTACTTCTGCGATTCCGGTCCCGAAATTGACGTCAGACACCCGCCCTGCAAACGTTTGGACACGCCTGCGTTTTTCCAAACACTCCCTGAAAACGGTCAGTTGACACCCATGAACGCCCTCTTTCTGTCAATCTTCTTGCGAACTGCTGTGCGAATGAATTCTTCATTAAATCCATCGCCCAGCAACGATCCGCTTTGTACCCGTACGACGCGCCTGTGCATTGAGGTGCATACGCATGCGCAGTAGTGACCTGATCGCTGCGCTGCGAAAAACGGCAGCGTGCTATCAGGTCGGAATGACCCCCATAGAAAGAAGGGTAAGACAGGAGAGATAGTGGATTACATGGACCCCACAGTAAGCGTTCCTCTTCTTATTACGTGATTTCAGTTGTATTGCTCTATGTAGGATGGTGGAAGCTGACTTCTATTGGTATCATTATTATCCTTTACTACAAGGTACCAGAAAGTGTTCCTGATTCAGAGCTGGACAATGGGGATCATTCCGAGTTGATCGCAGCAGCAAATTTGTTAGCAGTTGGGCAAAACCATGTGCACTGCAGGTGAGGCAGATGTAACATGTGTAGAGAGAGTTAGATTTGGGTGGAGTGTGTTCAAACTGAAATCTAAATTGCAGTGTAAAAATAAAGCAGCCAGTGTTTACCCTGCACAGAAACAATATAACCCACCCAAATCTAACTCTCTCTGCACATGTTATATCTGCCTCACCTGCAGTACACATGGTTTTGCCCAACTGCTAACAAACTTGCTGCTGCGATCAACTCAGAATTACCCCCAATATCTGAAAGCAATACTGAGGAGAGAACAAGAGGGTGGAGGGCCCTGCTCATGAGAGCTTACCTTCTAGGGTGGATAAGTCATTCCCGTGGGAGAGAGAGGGGGTGACACATGTCAACTAGAGGCTTCAGAGGAGCAGAGAGGGGTAGTGGGGACTGAGATGAGATCAGAAATGTAGGAGCTGGTTCCTAGAACTGACACAAGCAGCAAATGCTGTATAAATATATTTCTGTGCAGTGACCCTGGCAGCTCAGATGTTGGAGAGCGAGAGACCGTGACAATACTGATCAGGGAGAGTGTCAGCTCTGGGGACAAATATTGGGATGTGACATAACTGTGATTTTGTACAGCTAAGAACTGTGCAGGAGTGAAATCTATAATAAATCTGATTCTGTATTTCATGGCAGAGATAGTCTGGTGCCAGCTTATCTGTCTTCTGTAATTGTACTGCGCTACCCTGTATGTTTCACCTCCACAACCATCACAAACAGAAGTCAGTGTCTGAAACAGTATTTCCATGTAGATAAACCTCATTTCCACAATCACTTACCCGTTATTTGATTTTGTTTTATATCAGGTTGGCGGGGCCTGGGTGTCACGAACCGGTCTCTTACCTCTGCGGGTTCTGGGGTTCATCCGTTGCCAGTGCGGTTGCTCGCGGTGCTGTGCGCCCGTGTGGGGACACGGCGTGATCAATGGCACAGGTAATGCAGAGTCTGGGAACTGTGAGTGCGGGGACCAAATGGCCTAAGGCACTGCGGTGTGTCTGCTGTATAGGAGGTGGCCATGTTGGAGACCAAATAGCTAATACAGAGCACTTGTGAAAACACCTGTGGGCAGGTGTAAGCCAATCCCGTGCTTGTGCTGCCTTTAAGTAGGCTGGGATTATGTTACTCTGGGCCAGTGCTTTGTTGTATCAAAGCTGTGCTCTAGCTCTGAGCTCTCTCCGTGCATTCCTGTGTGATTCCCGTGGTCCAGATATCGCCTCCGTTCCCAGAGGTCCGTCTGCAGCCTTCACTGCTGAAAGATCCACCGGCTCTCTGCTGTGCTGTCAGTTAATTGCACTCCTATTGGAAATAGTTGGATTCCCAGTGTCCTGCATGAGGTTACCTTGTCAGTCTGCCTATCATTCAAAGTCTGGAGGATTCTGTTTCTCTCAGCTGTTCGTTTGTTCAACTCTGCATTTAACCCATTCATCACCTTGTCTTCTACTACAGTTTCACAGTGATCTCCGGAACCCGCAAGTAACCCAATTCAGTACTTTTATTTGCTATGTTGTCATTACAAGGATAATTCATCACAGTCTCTCAGTTAACTCTCAAAGCTCCATTGCCAATTCTTACAGTTAATTCTCCATGTCTGCATTATCCAGTTAATAACATTCTGCAGTTCAGCATCAAAGCTTGTTTATATTTGCTATGTTGTCATAACAAGGATAATTCTTCAGTCTCTCAGTTAACTCTCAAAACTCCATTGCAAATCCTTACAGTTATCTCTTCATGTCTGCATTATCCAGTTAATAACATTCTGCAGTTCAGCATCAAAGCTTGTTTATATTTGCTATGTTGTCATAACAAGGATAATTCTTCACAGTCTCTCAGTTAACTCTCAAAACTCCATTGCAAATCCTTACAGTTATCTCTTCATGTCTGCATTATCCAGTTAATCATATTCTGCAGTTCAGCATCAAAGCTCGTTTATATTTGGACAATCCAACATTTATTCATCAGCTTGTTTTGCATATGTTTCCATGAACATTTCTTTTATGTATTTTTGAGTTTTCTCTTGCATATTATTCCTGCAATACTTCAGTATAATATGATGATTAACAACTTGTCAGTTAACTCTTTACTGAATTGTTATTTTGAATAAATATATGAATCGGAACTTTCTTCGTCCTCCCTGCTTTCTTCATAGCCCAGCACCTACACCTGTGGTTGGTCCCGGGTTAACGGATTCACAAAAACACCCGGACCTGACAGTAAGCACTGGCCACATGGATCCGTCAAGTGACCAATTCGCAGGAGGCGGTGCTACGTCAGATATCCTTTCCCGTCTGGAAAACCAGGAGTCTATACAGACACAAATAGTGCAGTTTATGCAAACTATGGCAGACCGTTTAGAGACTCTTCATACGGCTATTAAAACGTTCCAAGTCCAGATTCCAACCCCAGATGTCCCAGTTACCACTACAGCTTCTCCTGTGACGCTGCCTACGTCCCGCTTGCAGTTACCCTCTCCGAGTAAGTTTGACGGAACTCCAAAACTTTGCAGAGGATTCCTGAATCAATGCGAGATCCAGTTTGAACTGATGTCTGCCAGTTTCCCATCAGCTCGTTCTAAGGTTGCATATATTATTGCCCTCCTCTCCGGTCAGGCTCTGGAGTGGGCATCACCATTATGGGAGAGAGGTGATCCTATCCTCTCTAATTACAAAGAGTTCGTATCTTCCTTCCGGAGAATCTTTGACGAACCAGGCAGGACCACCTCAGCATCCTTGGAGATTCTCCGTCTACGTCAAGGTTTACGTCCTGTCAGTCAATATATTATTCAGTTTCGCACGTTGTCTTCAGAGTTAAACTGGAATGAGGAGGCCCTGATCGCCGCGTTTTGGAATGGACTTTCAGAAAGAATCAAGGATGATTTAACTATCCGGGATGTGCCAATTAAACTGGATGAATTGATTTCTCTCTGTAACAAACTTGATCTACGTTACAGGGAGCGATGTTTAGAGAAATCCAGGGCAGAGCGATCCAGTCTACGTGATCATCCTAGACCTCGACAAGATTCTTCATCACAGTCTTCAGTAATGACTGAAGAACCTATGCAGATTGGGCACTCTCGCCTCACAGAGGAGGAACGACTTCGTCGTCGACAGGGTAACCTCTGCATGTACTGTGGGTCCTCCGAACATTTAGTTAAATTCTGCAAACTCCGACCGGGAAACTCTCGCCTCCTAGCTTATTCAAGAGAGGTTAAGCTAGGAGTTACTTTAGAATCACGTTCTGGGAAAGAGCCAACCTTGTCTATTCAATTAGAAGTTCCAAGTTCTACAGTGAAAGTTTCAGCCCTCCTAGATTCCGGGGCAGCCAAGAACTTCATCTCCTCAGCCTTTGTCATACGGTCTAAAGTTCAAACCATGCCCCTGGAAGCAGCAGTTGCTGTTACAGCAGTGGATGGAAGTCGAATTCCAGATGGTATAATTACTCATCGAACCGTATGTCTCAAGATGAAAGTTGGTGAGCTCCATTCCGAATACCTCTCCTTCTACGTGATTCCCAAAGCCTCTCAAGATGTGATACTTGGTTTACCTTGGCTGCAGAAACATAATCCTCAACTTAATTGGCAAACCATGGAAGTCCTTTCATGGGGTAAATCTTGTACCAAGGACTGTGTAGCTACAATTGTACCTCTTCGGTCAATTAGCCTTTCCGATCTACCTCCGGTGTATCAATCCCTTGCGGATGTTTCCAGTAAGCAAGCAGCAGACTTTCTACCTCCTCATCGTGAATGGGACTGCCCAGTCGTCCTGGTTCCGGGCAAGACCCCTCCTAGGGGACAAATTCATCCGCTATCCATTCCAGAGACGCGAGCTATCCGGGATTGGTCCACTCCTACAACTCTCAAGGGGATTCAGCGATTTCTTGGCTTTGCTAATTTCTATAGGAGATTCATTAAGAATTATTCTACGTTAGCTGCTCCTATCACAGCCCTAACTCGCAAGGGAGCAAATCCTACGAACTGGTCTTCTGAAGCAATCAAAGCCTTCTCTGATTTAAAGCAAGCCTTTGTGTCAGCCCCCATTCTTCGACAGCCTGATTTGAATCGTCCCTTTCTACTAGAGGTGCATGCATCTACAGAAGCAGTAGGAGCTGTGTTGTCACAAGTCTTTGAAGATAAAAAGGTCCATCCCTGCGGATATTTCTCCCGTAAGTTCCTCCCGGCAGAACGTAATTATGCAATCGGTGAGCAAGAGTTACTTGCCATCAAGTTGGCATTTGAGGAGTGGAGATACCTTCTAGAAGGAGCTCAACATCGCATTACAGTTTATACTGATCATAAGAATCTTCTGTATCTGCAGTCAGCTCAGTGTTTGAATCCACGACAAGCTCGATGGGCGCTTTTCTTCTCACGATTTGATTTCAAACTCACCTATCGTCCAGGGTCTCAGAACAAAAAGGCAGATGCCCTTTCCCGGTCCTTTGCTTCTTCTGAATTAAATGATGCTACCACGAATCAAGCCATTGTGAATCCTACGTCCTTCTTAATGACTCGAACCTCTCCAGTTCCTCCGCCTGGCAAGACCTTTGTCGCCACAAGTCTTCGAAAACGGCTGCTTACCTGGGCTCACTCCTCTTCCTTCATGGGTCATCCTGGGGTTCTAAAGACTCTCAAATTTATTCAACAGTCTTATTGGTGGCCACGTCTCAAAGCCGATGTCCAAGAGTTTATAGCAGCATGTCCTAAATGTGCCCAACATAAGAGTCCAAGAAGTTCTCCACCAGAGTTTCATCCATTGCCAGCCCTAGAGGTTCCAGCAGCAGATCAAGAGCTTCAACGTCTATCTAGCATCTGGAGTTGTGTACGTAAGTCCTTGGTCAAAACTTCCGCTCGTTATAAATCTTTTGCAGATAGAAAACGTAAAGCTGTACCGAGTTACAAAGTGGGAGACCAAGTTTGGATTTCTACGCGCAATCTCAAGTTCAAAGTTCCTTCTAAGAAATTTGCTCCCAAGTTTATTGGTCCATTTCCCATTGTTAAGGTACTCAACCCTGTGTCATACAAAGTCAAGTTGCCACCGTCTTTGAGAATTCCTAACGCCTTTCATACATCTTTACTGAAGCCTTTGATTCTCAATAAGTTCCGTAATACCCAGTCCAAATCTCCTAAAGTTCACTCTTTGCAGAATGAGGAATTTGAAGTTAAAGAGATTGTGGACTCACGTTCCCGATATGGACGTTTACAGTTTCTGGTCGACTGGAAGGGTTACGGTCCAGAGGAAAGATCCTGGGTTTTCTCTGAAGATGTTCATGCTCCAAGACTGGTACAGAAATACTTCTCCAAAAATCCTGATAAGGTTCAAAGGTGTTCGGAGACCACCCTTAGAGGAGGGGGTACTGTCACGAACCGGTCTCTTACCTCTGCGGGTTCTGGGGTTCATCCGTTGCCAGTGCGGTTGCTCGCGGTGCTGTGCGCCCGTGTGGGGACACGGCGTGATCAATGGCACAGGTAATGCAGAGTCTGGGAACTGTGAGTGCGGGGACCAAATGGCCTAAGGCACTGCGGTGTGTCTGCTGTATAGGAGGTGGCCATGTTGGAGACCAAATAGCTAATACAGAGCACTTGTGAAAACACCTGTGGGCAGGTGTAAGCCAATCCTGTGCTTGTGCTGCCTTTAAGTAGGCTGGGATTATGTTACTCTGGGCCAGTGCTTTGTTGTATCAAAGCTGTGCTCTAGCTCTGAGCTCTCTCCGTGCATTCCTGTGTGATTCCCGTGGTCCAGATATCGCCTCCGTTCCCAGAGGTCCGTCTGCAGCCTTCACTGCTGAAAGATCCACCGGCTCTCTGCTGTGCTGTCAGTTAATTGCACTCCTATTGGAAATAGTTGGATTCCCAGTGTCCTGCATGAGGTTACCTTGTCAGTCTGCCTATCATTCAAAGTCTGGAGGATTCTGTTTCTCTCAGCTGTTCGTTTGTTCAACTCTGCATTTAACCCATTCATCACCTTGTCTTCTACTACAGTTTCACAGTGATCTCCGGAACCCGCAAGTAACCCAATTCAGTACTTTTATTTGCTATGTTGTCATTACAAGGATAATTCATCACAGTCTCTCAGTTAACTCTCAAAGCTCCATTGCCAATTCTTACAGTTAATTCTCCATGTCTGCATTATCCAGTTAATAACATTCTGCAGTTAAGCATCAAAGCTTGTTTATATTTGCTATGTTGTCATAACAAGGATAATTCTTCAGTCTCTCAGTTAACTCTCAAAACTCCATTGCAAATCCTTACAGTTATCTCTTCATGTCTGCATTATCCAGTTAATAACATTCTGCAGTTCAGCATCAAAGCTTGTTTATATTTGCTATGTTGTCATAACAAGGATAATTCTTCACAGTCTCTCAGTTAACTCTCAAAACTCCATTGCAAATCCTTACAGTTATCTCTTCATGTCTGCATTATCCAGTTAATCATATTCTGCAGTTCAGCATCAAAGCTCGTTTATATTTGGACAATCCAACATTTATTCATCAGCTTGTTTTGCATATGTTTCCATGAACATTTCTTTTATGTATTTTTGAGTTTTCTCTTGCATATTATTCCTGCAATACTTCAGTATAATATGATGATTAACAACTTGTCAGTTAACTCTTTACTGAATTGTTATTTTGAATAAATATATGAATCGGAACTTTCTTCGTCCTCCCTGCTTTCTTCATAGCCCAGCACCTACACCTGTGGTTGGTCCCGGGTTAACGGATTCACAAAAACACCTGGACCTGACACTGGGGTGGTAATACTTACGGCCTCCTGCCCACACAATATCACAATATCCTTAGGGGTGGGTAAGGGAAGCAGGTGGGTATATAGAATGTAGTAGGGCTGGGTTAGGGAAGCAGGTGGGTATATAGAATGTAGCAGGGGTGGGTTAGGGGAGCAGGTGGGTATATAGAATGTAGCAGGGGTGGGTTAGGGGAGCAGGTGGGTATATAGAATGTAGTAGGGCTGGGTTAGGGAAGCAGGTGGGTATATAGAATGTAGTAGGGGTGGGTTAGGGGAGCAGGTGGGTATATAGAATGTAGCAGGGGTGGGTTAGGGAAGCGGGTGGGTATATAGAATGCAGTAGGGGTGGGTTAGGGAAGCGGGTGGGTATATAGAATGCAGTAGGGGTGGGTTAGGGGAGCAGGTGGGTATATAGAATGTAGTAGGGGTGGGTTAGGGAAGCGGGTGGGTATATAGAATGCAGTAGGGGTGGGTTAGGGGAGCAGGTGGGTATATAGAATGTAGTAGGGGTGGGTTAGGGGAGCAGGTAGGTATATAGAATGTAGCAGGGGTGGGTTAGGGGAGCAGGTGGGTATATAGAATGTAGCAGGGCTGGGTTAGTGGAGCAGGTGGGTATATAGAATGTAGTAGGGGTGGGTTAGGGGAGCAGGTGGGTATATAGAATGTAGTAGGGGTGGGTTAGGGAAGCAGGTGGGTATATAGAATGTAGTAGGGCTGGGTTAGGGGAGCAGGTGGGTATATAGAATGTAGTAGGGCTGGGTTAGGGAAGCAGGTGGGTATATAGAATGTAGTAGGAGTGGGTTAGGGGAGCAGGTGGGTATATAGAATGTAGTAGGGGTGGGTTAGGGAAGCAGGTGGGTATATAGAATGTAGTAGGGGTGGGATAGGGGAGCAGGTGGGTTTATAGAATGTAGTAGGGGTGGGTTAGGGGAGCAGGTGGGTATATAGAATGTAGTAGGGGTGGGTTAGGGAAGCAGGTGGGTATATATAATGTAGTAGGGGTGGGTTAGGGAAGCAGGTGGGTATATAGAATGTAGTAGGGCTGGGTTAGGGAAGCAGGTGGGTATATAGAATGTAGTAGGGCTGGGTTAGGGGAGCAGGTGGGTATATAGAATGTAGTAGGGCTGGGTTAGGGAAGCAGGTGGGTATATAGAATGTAGTAGGGGTGGGTTAGGGAAGCAGGTGGGTATATAGAATGTAATAGGAGTGGGTTAGGGAAGCAGGTGGGTATATAGAATGTAGTAGGGCTGGGTTAGAGAAGCAGGTGGGTTTATAGAATATAGCAGGGGTGGGTTAGGGGAGCAGGTGGGTATATAGAATGTAGTAGGGCTGGGTTAGGGAAGCAGGTGGGTATATAGAATGTAGTAGGGGTGGGTTAGGGAAGCAGGTGGGTATATATAATGTAGTAGGGCTGGTATAGGGAAGCAGGTGGGTATATATAATGTAGTAGGGCTGGGTTAGGGAAGCAGGTGGGTATATATAATGTAGTAGGGCTGGGTTAGGGAAGCAGGTGGGTATATAGAATGTAGTAGGGCTGGGTTAGAGAAGCAGGTGGGTATATAGAATGTAGTAGGGCTGGGTTAGAGAAGCAGGTGGGTTTATAGAATATAGCAGGGGTGGGTTAGGGGAGCAGGTGGGTATATAGAATGTAGTAGGGCTGGGTTAGGGAAGCAGGTGGGTATATAGAATGTAGTAGGGGTGGGTTAGGGAAGCAGGTGGGTATATATAATGTAGTAGGGCTGGTATAGGGAAGCAGGTGGGTATATATAATGTAGTAGGGCTGGGTTAGGGAAGCAGGTGGGTATATAGAATGTAGTAGGGGTGGGTTAGGGAAGCAGGTGGGTATATATAATGTAGTAGGGCTGTGATAGGGAAGCAGGTGGGTATATAGAATGTAGTAGGGCTGGGATAGGGAAGCAGGTGGGTATATAGAATGTAGTAGGGCTGGGTTAGGGAAGCAGGTGGGTATATAGAATGTAGTAGGGCTGGGTTAGGGAAGCAGGTGGGTATATAGAATGTAGTAGGGCTGGGTTAGGGAAGCAGGTGGGTATATAGAATGTAGTAGGGGTGGGTTAGGGGAGCGGGTGGGTATATATAATGTAGTAGGGGTGGGATAGGGAAGCAGGTGGGTATATAGAATGTAGTAGGGCTGGGTTAGGGAAGCAGGTGGGTATATGGAATGTAGCAGGGGTGGGTTAGGGAAGCAGGTGGGTATATAGAATGTAGAAGGGGTGGGTTAGGGAAGCAGGTGGGTATATAGAATGTAGCAGGGGTGGGTTAGGGAAGCAGGTGGGTATATAGAATGTAGTAGGGGTGGGTTAGGGAAGCAGGTGGGTATATATAATGTAGTAGGGCTGTGATAGGGAAGCAGGTGGGTATATATAATGTAGTAGGGCTGGGATAGGGAAGCAGGTGGGTATATAGAATGTAGTAGGGCTGGGTTAGGGAAGCAGGTGGGTATATAGAATGTAGTAGGGCTGGGTTAGGGAATCAGGTGGGTATATAGAATGTAGTAGGGGTGGGTTAGGGAAGCAGGTGGGTATATATAATGTAGTAGGGCTGGGATAGGGAAGCAGGTGGGTATATATAATGTAGTAGGGCTGGGATAGGGAAGCAGGTGGGTATATAGAATGTAGTAGGGCTGGGTTAGGGAAGCAGGTGGGTATATAGAATGTAGTAGGGCTGGGTTAGGGAAGCAGGTGGGTATATAGAATGTAGTAGGGCTGGGTTAGGGAAGCAGGTGGGTATATAGAATGTAGTAGGTGTGGGTTAGGGAAGCAGGTGGGTATATAGAATGTAGTACGGCTGGGTTAGGGAAGCAGGTGGGTATATAGAATGTAGCAGGGGTGGGTTAGGGGAGCAGGTGGGTATATAGAATGTAGTAGGGCTGGGTTAGGGAAGCAGGTGGGTATATAGAATGTAGCAGGGGTGGGTTAGGGAAGCAGGTGGGTATATAGAATGTAGTAGGGGTGGGTTAGGGAAGCAGGTGGGTATATAGAATGTAGCAGGGGTGGGTTAGGGGAGCAGGTGGGTATATAGAATGTAGCAGGGGTGGGTTAGGGGAGCAGGTGGGTATATAGAATGTAGTAGGGGTGGGTTAGGGGAGCAGGTGGGTATATAGAATGTAGTAGGGGTGGGTTAGGGAAGCAGGTGGGTATATAGAATGTAG